>NW_019740383.1:691763-707761 GCF_002891405.2 Cryptotermes secundus | reverse complement strand
CATATTATAAGGTAAGGTTATAAAACCACCATTTAAGATCATTTTAGTGAAAGTTTCATGTTCCTATCTCATAGAATTTAAGAACAATGATGAATAAATAATTTTCGAGCAAAATTTAAATGGCCGGCTGAATATATTACCGCAGGAGCCGCGGCCGCGGAATTTAAATGACCACGTCAAAGGGTTAACAAAGACATTAATTTATTATTTATTTGGACTTGTTCAGAAGCCTAGATTTTTATAAAGAAACATGTTTTGGACATGAGTTCTATTTCTGTCTTTGAGTGGAGGTGACATGAAAAATTCCTACTATGTTGGGCCCTGGGAGAGTTACTGTCACACACCAATACATTCATACCTTCCAGGGTATAATAGCAACCCTACCAAGGGACCAAGAGACTACGAATTCTTTATAACCTCTTACACCTAGACACAGAAACAGAACCCATTTCAGAAATGCTGAGGTTTTTATGTAAAGAACTAGGATGCTGGACATAGACCATATAGATAGACTTAAATATTTTGTAACCTTGAACTTAGTTTAAATGTTTTATTGGTGTGCATTTCTAAAGGTTTTTGAAATGGGTCTAGCATCATTGCAGAAGCACAGCATCCCTCTTCTTAAGCAATGTCCATTGTTTTCTGTGCGGTCCATGCCAAGACTATATATAATGAGGAATAGCTGCCATTATGAAACTATTGGCCCCTGGTGAAGGCATGGGAGATGGAGGTGTCTGAGTAGAGTTTGAAGACAGGCAGTCCAAGACAGTCCCAGTCTGAGGAAGGAGGCCTGTGGCAGATCAGCAGTCTTGAGTGGGCAGTTAGGGAGTGCAGTTCATGAGCAGTGAGTGTATAAGTGTAGCTCTTGTTAGAAGACTGTAACCAGGCAATGGCTAGTTGAATTGTAAGACAGGCATCAGCCCACGAAGACCAAAGCCAGGGAACAAAGAAGATGAGTGATCCATGGGACTGGGAGTGTTACCAGCTGACAACTGAAGACACTGCAGGCTGAGAAGACTCAGTGCATGCTGTAATGATTCGTTAAGTGTGCAGATCTGTGAAACTGTCATATTTGATTGTAGTTATGATTAATGCAATAAATCCAATTACCAATCCAAACCTGTCTGTAGTCACTTAATATGTAACATGAACTTAAATCGCTTTTTGTCCTACAGAAGTCATGGTTACATAGCATCCGCACAGAAACACAGTGAAATAGACATATGGCTTGAGAAGACCAGATTACACTGACAGAGAGCTCAACCATATTCTACCTCAAATTTCTATTTTTTCCTTCAGTTCAAAATTCAAGGCATTTACAGCTGAATTATGTTCACCACAAGCCATTGATTTGACCCATGAAGTGAGATAACTTACCTATAACACAATATTATGTGAAGTGCACACCCTACCTTTACTTCCTTCAGTTTCTTCATCTCAGACTTCAGTTTATCCAGGATAGCGAAGTTGGGTGAGTTGATTGAGGCTTTGCTCTGTAACAGTGTGATTTCCTGCTCCTCCTGCTTTTTTTCCTTTATACTTTTCACAGATCGGTTACCATACATCCGGAGCAGTGATCCCCAGCTTGTGATGTGAGGATGCAGGGCCTATCAATGTAAATAAGTCTTAAGCTCTGTCCATATTACCAAATATTTGATGGAAGAAAACTCCCCATGTGAAAATCTTATAATGCATATTCAAAATAGCATGTCATTTCACTCTGAAAGATAGTACAACATATTTATAAAGTCATTGTGCACTTTCAAAACTGAATAACTTTCAACATAAACATGGCAGAAGCAAACTGTATGTGGCACAAGAAATTAAGTTTTATTTATAAGATATCAAATTCTGTAATGCAGAAAAAAAATAGTCATGTTATATTTAAACTAAATTCTGTTAAGAGCTGTTCCAGCCGCACTATGGTCTGGGGTTGACTCAGCCTCTAACAGAAATGAGTACCAGGAATTAATTAAATAATTTTCCTGGGAAGTAAAGGGCGGCCGGCACGTAACCATAGGACCAAACCATAGGAGTCTGTTTCCAATTAACAAGTCAGATAAACTTTACTGTATGTTTAATTAAGCACCATGCCATGAAGACACAGAGGAGTGGAGATCTTGTTTCATACATTCTTAGCCTTGTCACTAGATGGAGGTGAATGATCAGCTTTATGCCCCCAAAACTTTACCTCCAGAGAAAGTATCTTTGCACTCATGGGACAGCATGCTGGGTGGGCCCCAGTGCCCTTCTGGATATTGCAGAACTGAGAAAAATCTCTTGCCTCTCCCAGGAATGGGACTCTGATTCCTTGATCACCAGCCATTAACCTAGTCACTATATTGACTCAGATATCCCAGCTAAAACTAAGAATTTACTGATTTCAACTGTGTTCCCAGATCATAAGAATATTACTATATATACTTCAGATTACTGTCAGTATTTTATATTATTTCACCCACTTTATATGTAACAGCTGAAATGTACACAAACTGTGAATTGGGCAAACACAAAAGAGCTACAAATCTAATCAAATCACATACTTGTAAAATGGACTGAGATGCTCTTTGTTTTCCATCACGTTTGTTCTTGCAGATCACTTTGGCCCTGTGTCTACCAACTGTCATGGTAAACTCATTTTTCTGGTGGCGGAGTGTATTAACCTCATATTTGATGTGCATTTCACCAAGACCAAAGTTCCTGAAATACCATTCTCTATTTTAAACACACTCTGCATGATGTCACACAACAACTTTCACTCTAGAATGCTATATTCTATTATTATTATCCAAATTTATCCTGAATTATTCATACTAGTAAAGGTATGCTATTCAATCTTGTGACTTCTTCTAAAAAAGCTATAATAATACAACTAAACTGGTTAGGTGGAAAACAAAACATGTCTTGTTTTCAGCCACTGGACATGTTCCCTTTTCAAGTTAACCAATTCTATTACTATCTCATCACAGCCTATTAAAGAAAACTCCCCACTATCCAGCATGTATGGGGAATGGGTTGTGTCAGTTATATGAATCTGCTGGGTGCATGAGAAAAATTCTTGCAGAATGCCAATATTATTTCAAAACAATATGGTTTATGTTTCTGCTTTTGTTCTTGCATGTGAGTCTTTCTATGTGACACAGCAGATTGACTGGTGGCATTTAAGACATGATGTAACATGATCACAAATTCAACTGGCCTCTACTGTACTGACACCTGTATGAGGGAGAATGATCAGCAAAACTGCTAGTGGTGGCTCGGAGAAGCACCATGTGGTAGGTGAAACTTTTGTTTTTGAAGTAACTATATGAAAATGGCAAATTTTTCTCTGATTTTTGTCAGGTGTATGAGAATTCAGGATGCTTGGACACCAAAAAACTTGGTGTTTACTGTATTTAAGTACATATTTTTGTACTTTATGAAAAAGAATGCCAGTATGGTGTTTTGGTGCATGTCATAAGAGAAATGGTCCTGTGAGAAATACAGTATAGTGGTATTATAATTTACAATTAAGATTTTGTTCTAGGGGAATACTATTAAGAAATACAGAAACTGTTATAAATCATCCACTTTTGCCAACTTCTTTTCTTTCTATTTTTTCATCCCATCAGTTTTTGATAACCAAGAGTACATTGATCTACAAAGTGGACTATACAAAACGAACTGTTACCTTTGTAAGCATGTCAGGAGAATAGCATAAGGTGATGGTTCTGTAGTCTTTGCACACAATTCTGCTACTCGAGGATCCTCAATCTTAATCTCATCAAAGAACTGCAAACATAAATTTCTAACAGTAATACAAAAACCAGTGATGATTGAGACAAGAGATTCAAATGAAGTTTGAATTCATATCATATCTACTAAATGAAGGTATGTCATATACTGTGTAAATATCAATCCAATAAAATAAACAACATAAAAGAGCCCAAGAGACATAGAACAAAGTAAGAGAAGCAGAACTGGATTATAACAAGAAACATTAAAAAAAATATGAGGCTCACACTTGAATGTGCATGACTTCTGACTGATAAACTATCCTTACATAGAGTGATTCAAAAGTCATGTAACCCTAACACTTTCACTCTCACAGAAACGGCCAAGAAGTATTTCAATTGCAATCTTATGTGGGACAGAACTGGGATATGTCTCCTAAAACACTCTTAGAACATATGCATATTATGTTTAAAGTAGCATCTGGGTAATTGGAAAAGCATAAATACTGTCTTAAATCTGATAGATGCTTGTAAAAAACTGTGCAAATCTAAACAACATGTGAAAATCACCTTACTTTACCATAAATTAACATAAACTAGTAAAAAATCTTAAGTTGTGTCTATTTAATGATGAAGGCAGCATTTTCATAGCCATGTTTTGGTCCACAAAAACTGTTCTCTTTAACATACAGAATACAATAAGAGATCTGACATTTTCATTGTGGTGAATTTGAAAATTATGGTTTTCTGGGATGTAATGACAGTTATTTTGGTAGATTCGTACCACTGTTTTGGAGGAACCTGCTGCCACCATTTCCTGGGGGGCCAACTTACCACATACATACATTTCATTTCATAAGTCCAAACCAAATGGACATGAAGGTCATCAAAAAAAAAATACAAAAAATTTAAACAAACACAGATAACAGAATAATTAAACTAACTGTTTATGTTATGCTCCACATATTTAGAAAGTAAATAAAAGGTATTATTCGTAAGATATAAAGACAGCCTATTTTTAAAACTAATTCTATCCTCTTTAAGACTTTGAATGGTTATGGGCAATCTGCTGAATAGTTTAATACTGGTAAACATAGTACCTTTCTGAAAAGCAGAAAGATTCGAGTTTGGCAAATATAATTGCTTTCGATTTCTTGTATTCAAACCACGAACATCTAAACCTGTACAAAATTTAGTTTGATTATCAATCACAAACATCATCAACGAGAGAATGTATTCACATGACAATGGCAGTATATTCAATTGTCAGCGTCACATCCCAGAAAACCACAATCCCTGTAACAGTAAGTTTGCCACAGATTAAAATGGCTGTGTGATCTCACTCACTGAGAGATCTGTGTCCTGGCTCTTGCTGGTTCCACGAGCCCCAACTCGCTTATCTTCCTGTATCTTCTCCCTCATTTCTGGAATTAGAATCTCAAGAGTTGCTCGTGCTGCTTCTGACTTTGCTTGCTTTTTACTGGTCCCATATCCAACTCCATATTGCATAGAGTTAATTGTCACTGTTGCAGCATATGGGGTAGCAGCATTCTCTGTAAATAATTCACAATATTTTACATTAGGAATGTATGGAACAGGTTTCCTTAATCAATGACATACAGGATTACAGACAAAAATGGATGGGACATATAAAGTGAATCAATAGGGGACATGGTGGTCTTGGAGTAAGAAGACACTGTTTTTCATTTATAAGGTTCTGAGTTCATTCCCTAGTCAAATATTCATTCATTTATTCCTTTCCTTTATTTTCCAACTATCCATACAGGTAAAAAACCTAGGATGTGGAAATAGTCCCTTTGATAATAGATGTGTCCAGATATATATAATAAATTACATAAGTTACATAATTAAAATCACATACATTAGTCAATTAACATAGATAATAGAATAAAAAACTTATTACAATTATAATTAATAAACATAATTTAAAAAGAACATTACTATAAAAACTTAAAATTAATACAATTTCATTCAAATTACCCAAGTTAACTGAATTAAATGCATTATAAATTTACACACTTATGACCAATTATCTTTTCTTCTTTCTTTCATTTTCCCATAAACATTGATACAGGACTCATCATATACATACATACACATCCTCCACTTTCCATAAACATCCATACAGGCAACAGACCCAGGCTGTGGAAATAGTCACCAAACATATACACAAAGTCACACAAGCCACACAATGAAGATCACCCACATTAACTATCTAACATTTACAATAATACGAGGCAAAAAGATAATATCCTGATTAACAGACATAATTCACAAGTATGTGTACAGATTTCTTGGCTCACCATCTGCAGTTTATTTAACCAGTCAAGTGGTTCTTTTCCACATTCTTATCTCTCTCACAATGGCACATTAAATTCCCCGGACATTTACATTTGTCATTGTGCCGATTAAATTTATGATTTTTTCTCCCTGTTTAATATGAAATATATCAATTGTGTGTTGTTATAAAATTAATAAACAAAAGCTTCTGATAGAACAATTATCAAACTTCATGTACCTTTATTTTCATTCCTATAGCCCTTACATTAAAGTTTATATAATTTTTTAGCAAAATTCCATACTTTTGGCTTTGCTCTCAAAAAAAATGCCATTGTCACCACTGACTTTCATTTCCATTCAGACTGCATGATCTCACACATATGCCTGAGTCATGCATATTCAATATATGCATTCTTGACTGGCGTCTGGTGTTAAGAATTAAAACACAATCATAAGATTCGGCTGACACATCCATCTAGTGATATTATGAATATCTCATTGATATACAGAGTTTCTTATTGCTGTACGGGCTTAAAAGTTGTACTTCTCTTGCAACCTCAAGGCTAGTATGGATGAATGAACTGAACAGTTCTTCCAGACATCACTGCAAAATTGTTATTTTTTACAGGCTATGAAATCATCACTGAAACATTTAGACCACCGGAAACATTGCTGCAACTCAAAGGGCAGATACTGTGAATATTTTATAATTATGTAGTTTTCAATACCAGCCCAGTGATGGGTCCTAGATTTTAGTTTTAGATTAGGTACGTTTTAGAAAAATTTTGGGGCATACCGATTTGTTTCTCTGGCTATTGCTTCTGCAGTGTCTGGCATACAAAAAAACTGAAAATATTCCAGTGGGTTACTTGGGTCTTCTAAATCAACATTTATGCCAGGCTTGCCAGTACGTGGAAATTGCAGTTCCTCAGCACCTGAATTTGCTCATACATCAGATTGCATGCTGCTTTTGTCAGTGACATTTTCTGCTCCATCAGAGCTGACACTTTGTTCACTTCCTAACAAAATTTTCACATTTATTTCACTATCACTACTATATTCACTCTCTGAAATACCACTATATTCATAAAAAACCTCATCACTTACAAGCATCTTCTTGCTAGGACCTGCCACAATGTTTAGTCAAAAGAACTTGAACCCAGGACAGCTATCAAGCACTCAACAACTTCCTGTCACACTCTGAAGTGGCTACACAATGGCTGGTAAACATGTGGGCCATTGCTGAACAACAGCTATGACACAGTGCTTTCTATGTGGTCTATGCTGTCTATGAAGTCCGTTCCAAGGACATATGAGTACATATAACAAAGGCCAATAGGACAAGCCAGTTAGTTGCAGTTCAGTCATGAGTTTAGTTGTTAGATGGACACCAGTTGGCACATATATGTACATGTAAGCTGAAGAAACTGCAATGTTAGAAGCTGTTACCAAGCAACAATTAGTGAAGATGCAGAAGACTTTGTGTGTGCTGTAGTTACACTGATCTTTGGAGTGTGTAAATTAGTAGGACCATTATAATTTACATTTATCTATCATTTCATGGATTCAATCATAATGATTTGTAGTTATTAGTAAAAGTGTTCAATAAATCCAATTACCAATCCAAACCCAATGTGTAGTCACCAACAGATAATAATATTATGTTTCTGATGTAACTTTGTAATAAACGCTTTCCTTTTCCTCCCACCCTCATTGTTATGTATTTCCACCAATCTAGTTTCACATCTTCCATGTTCTAGGATCTGTCAACAAGTGGACAAGTTACAGGGGGATGTGAGAGCTCAGCCTTTGTCCCACCCACCCCACGGCATCAAGTGTGCCAACTACTGTATTCATACACACTAAAATTATAACTGTGACACTAGCATGTACAGTTAATGGTGTAACGTGTGTATGAGTCGAAAATTCGATAATTTTGATTGCAGTTTTCTGGGTTATGATACGATGTAGTCTTGCAGGTAGTTACCAAATTTACAGAAGAACCTGTTGCCTCCAACTTTCATTAATTTTGTTCTCCATATTTTAATGTGTGTACTTACCAACTTCCATTTTCTTTGAGGCACAAATACACAAAATAGACAATTTGAATTACCTAGCTCCTTGAACTCATATGATGGCTGTTTCTTAAGTGCATGTTGAACATATTCATGAAGGATACACACATAGCTCTTGCCATTTGGGTTCATTATCCACTCCTTTTTTGGTCCACGTATATTGGGATGCCCTTTCCCACTGTCTGGAAAGTAAAAAAAAAAATGAAATATCAATACATTCTGAACATGCAGCATGTTCTTCCATTAAGTCCACTTTCAAAAAACCATATAGCTCTAAGCAAGAAACAAAGTGCACTGTATCAATGGAGCTGCTGAACCAGGTATGAAGCAGTCAAAGCTCTACATTGAAGGGCCTTTGGATGAAGTGGGGCCATTGGCCTTGCACAAGAAACACAGTAGGCTGGCAACAGGGTTGCTGACTGACCACTATACAATGAGATGGCACCTCTGCATTATGTACCTAGAAGAAAGTGCCATATACAGGAAAGGTATACAGAAGGAAGAATCCTCCTACCACATACTGTGACAATGCTCACCTCTGGACAGACACAGAATACAGATCTTCAGCTCCTCAGAGGTAGAGACAGCCAACTGATATTAGGACAACCTCCTCAAATCAAAAATTGTTCTGGCTATAGCATTATGATGTCTCTGAGAGCCTTAACAAAATCAGCACATTCAATGAAACTAGCAGTAGTCCAAGCTCATATCTTGGGCATAAGTAATCTGTGATGTGTTGTGACAGAGAAGCATAAAATATCTTAGATCATTCACATTTTCACTATTCAAGCATCTTTTTGCCTTTACCAGGATGGACAATCTAGAAAATTCTGTAACTACCAGACCAGTTTCTTTTTCCTTTACAAGTTTTGATCACATTGGTATACCTTGGTTTTGAACAGGCAAAGGAAATTTGATTAGTTTGGTTCCTTCTGGTAATGTTGGTCTCTGTAACTTTTGGTGCTTTCTTTGTTTCGTGAAACGCCTTCTGTCTGACCATGACCTGAAATTAAGACAGAACTTACATATACCAGAGTTAAGTTCTGCAATGACATCACCATTACATTTATCTTACACCCTTATATTGTCAACACAACTTAGGTTACTGGGCAGAAAATATCCACAATATCTCAGTCACAAGAAAGTCAGGAGAAATAGAAGAAAGAGATAAGTGCTCCTTTAAAGAGCCCTTTTCCCAGGGTACTGGTCCCCTATTTTCTTTTGCTCCCGACTTTCCTGGTTCACACAGCCATTATTTCTTCCAACTGCTCTACTCTCAGAGAATTACTCTTTTAAAGGTTGTATATTCTTTACATTGTTCTCCTTACCATGCTCTTAGCTCAGGGCTCTTGTCCCAGTCCTCCCTCTCCTATCTGTTTCATGAAACACTCTATTTTGCATTGAGAAGTTTACACTCCCAGCTGCCATAACATTCAGAACAATGATTATGTTAATAAGACTTACTTGAACCTGAGGACCTTTATTGCTTTGAACTGGAACACTTTCTGGCAGTACTCCCGCACTTGGAGGGCATTCAATGACTGTGTTGCTTTGTTCTCCTGTAGTGTCTCAATGCAGGCACTTGGCAGTGATGGCCTATCACCTGTCCAAATCAAAGCAATTACCACATTACTTACTATCTTCTTCTACCTTGATGGATTAGGCTTTCTGGCCTGTGCCCGTCATCCAGACTGGCTCTGGGGTTCACCCAACTTCCTATCAAATGGGTACCATGGGCTCTTTCTCTGGGGGTAAAACAGCTGAGGCATGAAGCTGACCACTCACCTCCAACTAGTGCCAAGGTCAAGAAAATGTGGATCTATACATCCACTCTCCCATAGGCCTTCATGGTGTAGTGCTTAATTAGTTATGCACAGGGACAACTTTACCTTTCTTTACTATGAGAACCTCAAATCTCTCATTTTATGTTTCTTTATTTAAGATTTTTCCACTGAACACTCAGTCTCAGTTCAATAACTCCAAGACAATAACCTCACCATTAAAATTCCTCAATTTAAGATTTCCTTCTGCCTAGTATTCACACCCACTGCTACCAAAGAAATCCCAAATGGGAGTTTCACTGTACCACCAACCATTCAACAGTGACATTTGGAGGCTAGTGAATGAAACAGGTCATAGGAATAGTGTATACACCTATTCCAATGTGAAGATAAATGTTAAAGAACAGTGAGGTGCCCTTCTATATAGTGTGGATAAAGTAGTCTACATTTACAATCTGGATCAACATGTCTGCAGCCTCAGGAGTTCATAGTAGAAGCATTCATGGCCTCTTTAAATCCCTTCAGTGGTCACTTGGAATTCAGCACATTTCCTCTAAAATATGAAATACATCATTACTGCAAATAGAAAACTGTGACAATTGACTCCATATGTTGCTGCAATCTTCTGAGACTGTGTGCAAAAACTGTCACACAGCTCACAGAAACATTAGAATACTGCATAAATGTGCATTCAGCCAAAAAGTTTTCTAGGATATACCAAGCAGAAAAAATTAAACAGCATGTATATTCCAAAAATACCACTGAAGCAGGTAAGATACATGACTGGAAATATGCCTACAGTAACGCTGGTAGAGTAATCTGTGGAATTAAAAGGGTAAACGCATTCAGTATAGGCATGTGAAAATTTAAGTTGTAAGGTTTCATATATCTGTACCCGCTTCCATGTGTACAAGTCATGCAATATGAGCTACAGAACTGCAGAACTGCATAGATACTGAGTCACCAGTAGCAAGCCACACAGGACACATTCCAGTGTTTGATCATGCAATGAGACAAAACAGCAGCAGTATATTACAGCCCTAAACAATCTGTTTTTGTCACAAACAGGACCAACATTATAACAGGAAGCTACGTAACAAGTTTCACATTACACACTGTCACACTCTGGAGAAAATGAGAACCGAAGTAGCTACTGCAACATAGCTGGAGCTATAAACCTCAACTTCATGAGGGTAAGATAAAATTTATATTATCCCTATACCTACCCATCACAGCATAAAAATTTAGGGGAATATGGAGGCAAAGTATTGGCACCCTGTTTGTGATGAAGCTGGGTGAACATCATGGCTTTTCTGGACAGAGTAGTAAAGAGAAAAATCCATATTCCTTTAACAGAAATTGCAACCTGATTGTCTACTAGGCTATCGCAGCTTACTAATGATAGCTATAATCACAACACCAACAGTATTGTGACATGCTGCGCAATGGAGGACAACACCTCCCTACCCAGCAGTGACATGGCGGATGAGTCAGCGCTCCGTCCCCCCCTCCGCACTGTGATGTAACACGGGATGCCGCCATTGCTACACAGCAGGAAACAACTCCCGACAGCGTTGCTAGCAACACGGCGCCAGACAACAGTGGTGCCTATACATGACTGTTTTCTGTGTTGTCCGGAACGAGGCTAAATAAGGAGCAGCGAAGACTATTCACAGTTAGTTCTCAAGTTCTCAAGTTCTCGAGTTTACGAGATAGTTACAAGTTATGGACGCGTGTGTGAGAATCAGTGATAGTTCGTGATAACCGAGTAATAATTGGGAGTGTGTGATACAGTTGCACTTGTATAGCTCCCGTACTGTGAAAACGTGTAGACTACTGATAATAGAGTGAAATGATTTGCAAATAGGGTTATAAACTGTGAAACCCCGCAACAGTGTGAATAGATTATTGCGAATAGGGTTATAAAGTGTGAAACCCCACAACTGTGTTATAAATAATTGTAGCCGAGACTTGTAGGTTGTTGAATAAACCAATTAACAGTCTCTACGGCGTCTTCAGTAGCAAAACACGCTACAGTATAATGACCATTCTAAATAATAATGAATAACTGATTCATTAGATGTGGTGCCATGTGGCCTGGTCTGGTTTGCCACGTCCCGTGAGATAGAACTGTTCAGTCACCGACATGGGAATCTCTCAAACTATTGTAAAGGATGATAGTTATGATGGAAGAAGAATGTGTCACCCATTTTAAAACATTATCCTAGCATCAGCCTGGTGGTACTGAGAAAAACATCAGTCAGCAAAGAAAACTTCTGTAATGAAGCTTGAACATGGGCTCTCCAAAATAACAAGCAGGAGTACTGGCCACTACAGCACAATATGCAGTATGTGGCATTTTCTGAAGCCACAGTCTTCCATAAAATTATCGGCTGACAGTGCCCATACCACAAAAGCTGCTTGTTTGAATGTCTTGAAACATATTGTTAAATGGAACTGATGAAAATTATCTTCCTTCATTTATGCCATAGACTTCACTGCTGCTGAGCAATACATCAACTTCAGCAATAGGAAGCCTTGAATGCAACCCATACAATCATTATCAAAGCAAAAATATAGGAAAAAAGGTGCAAGTAGTATTCATATAAGTATAAACTTTATTAGGGTTAATTTCTTGAGGTCAAAACATGTAGTGTGACAATAATAAAAACGTGTTCTGTGGTCGGTGAAATTAACCCTAATATTGATTAAATACACGACAGGATGTAAGAAACAATTACAATTATAAACTTTTCTCTAACAACTGTATCACTGAAGAAATATTTCTTTACACTTACCATTTGCAATATTGGTGGCTGCTGGATCAGAATTGGCAGTAGATATTTGCTGTTTGTTTACAGCTTCAGCCTCTAGAGCTCTCCGGTACTGCAGGCAAGGGATTGCACTCAATGGTACTTCATGTTTCTACCAAAAAGGAAAGAAGTTTAACTTCAGCAATACTCAATGAACTTCAAATGAAATTTGATACAACAAACTTAACAACACTGTCAATAACATAAATGAAATAGCATCAAATAATTGTACAATTAAAGAATTGGCAAGAATGTGAAACAAAGTAGTGGTTAATTTGATCTGTTTCATTCTGGTCCGTCACACTAACAATTACTAAGACAAAACAACTCCATCCAGTTTGACTATTGAAGTTTTTACTACTTGAAAACTAAACACCCTTACATGTTTCGGCCCCTATAGACCATCATCAGAGGGACATCGATACTTCTTGGAAACTACCATCACAATGGGTGTTTTGAGTGTTAAAATAGGTTTGTAGGAACACGAACCTACTTGGTTTCTAAATTTTAACTTAAATAACAAAGTTTTAAAACTTTAAAAACTTTAATATACCAAGAAAGCTGCTGTAGTTGTGGAAAAGTTGGATTTGTATATACTGTGCATTACAAGCATTGTATGTATATGTATTTTAACACTCAAAACACCCATTGTGATGGTAGTTTCCAAGAAGTATCGATGTCCCTCTGATGATGGTCTATAGGGACCGAAACATGTAAGGGTCTTAAGATTTCAAGTAGTAAAAACTTCAATAGTCACACTGGATGGAGTTGTTTTGTCTTTGTAAAGTGGTGGTTGTCTGAGATATTCTCCCATCATTTGCCTGGAGGGACTGAGAAAACCCATGAAAACTTCAGTCAGGATAGCTTGTCTCCAGGCTGAGATTTGAGCTCAGGACCTCCCAACATAAGAGAAAGGAGTCCTAACCACTCAACCATGAAGTATGATATTTAACTGTCATTTGGAAAGTAATTAGATTCTTAAATCTATCTTAAAATAAGAATGGAGTCAGTTATGAGCTAGTGCTTGAATACATGGAGGACTGTGCAGTAAGGTCACTTACCCTAGCACTGCCAGGCCCAAGGAAGTATGGCTGAGATAGAGTGCAGACTCGGGTCTGTTTGTGGAGGTAGACTGGCATCCCACTGTTGTGAGTCACCTGAACCCAACCTTCTGGTAATACATCAAAGTGATTGTGTCCTATTTCTGTCAAAATATATATAAATCAAATTAAGAAGTTAAATTTTCAAAATCACTTTCAGCTGTCACTTTCAAATACCAAAATGAGTAGAAAAAAATTTTAAAGACACTTTTACATGATGACATGTTTATATTTGTGGGAGAGGAGACAGATCTGAACCCACATTGTTGCCAAAAACATAATTCAAGGTTTCACCATGACAAGTCAAAAAAGCCGCTACAAGTTAATATTCAAAACACTATTAATTTTTTTAAATGAAAACCCACTGCAGGCACATGAGACTTGAGGTGAAACTGTCTTCTAGGATATGATGCTATTACACTGAAGTGGGAGGCAGGAGCTTCCCTAAAATTTTGGTAATGAACTTTCAGATTACACAATGTCACATCCCAGCAGACAGTAAGCTTGAAGCTGTAAGCAATGTATCAAATTTGAATCACAAATAATAATCACTATCTACATGAGAAAGTGTGACTTTAACATACAGTACACCCTCCACATTCACAGCTTCATCATTTGCGAAATTTGTAAATTGTAAATATATCAGATGTACACCTACTCTACATTCACACCCCCTTGGTCTAGCAATTACATGAGTTTGCAGCCACAATATGTTAACTTTGCACACAGCCACAGAGGCAAGCACTGCTCCCTTAACCAAATGAATGTCATCATAAGGTTCTTGGAAAATCTCAACCCACTTACATCATCCCCTTTCAAGGATTCAGACAGACTTCATCACCATATTATTATTATATCATTATTATTACTAATACATAAATGCATAATACACAGAATACCATTTTTTTACTGATATTTTTATACCCTTTCACTCAGTGTTTTGTTGTGTCTTCTTAGACTTCTTATGACAAATTATAAAACATCATGACTTGGGATTTGTATGATTATAGGCTGTAAAAGCATCCACTAGTAGTACGCAAAGTATAGAAACCTATATATAATGCTTCAAAACTCTAAAATTCATCATGAAATAAAAGTACTAAAATTTGTATGGAAGGTGAGAGAAATTTCTATAGACTTTTCTGCAAGAATGGCTGGACCTACTCAAAAGTTCTTCTAAATACAGGACAAACATAAAGGGCAATGAAGTATGAAAAGTCACAAAGAATACATGAGGAAAATATGTGTACACCATATTTAAATTCTGAGTACAACCTTCCATTTTGTCTGTTAAGGTTCATAATGTGTCAGCTTTCTATGTGTCTTCAGCTACAGATAAGCAGAGGGGGAGTAAGTTAAAAGGACTACAAGTTCTTGAATCTGGTACAGCAGAAAAATCAAACTGTCATGGTCTTGTCAGAAGCACAAAAACTTCCTCTGTGCCATAAATACATCAATATATGTTACACCTTACACAGACAGACTATGCCATGGTATATCTGGTACAGGGTTTCACATACATGTTACTGAATTCAGTACGTGGCCAAGAGTCTGATTCTGCCATTACATATACGAAATGGAAAACCATACTAAATAAACAAAATACCTTCTAACACAATCTTCTCCTTTTCTTCATATTGTGAGCTGGCATCTTCACCATCTTTTTGGCCAAAACTTTTCCTCCTTCTGCCCTTAAATTCCTCTGGTAAACCTGAAGCAAGATAAAATAGTAATGTTTAGCATTACTGTCAACTTACATTTTCTAATGGTACTATTACATTCATTCCAGCATACATAAGTAATACATTTCTCACATATGCTGGAACACTAATTTATATTACAATGACATTATGATACCCCCATTTAAAGCTACTCAATTTAAGGTTTTCCTTATTTGGTGATCAATTTCAATAATCCCACGTCAATAATCTCAGTGTTAAATTTTCTCCTTTTAAACTTCCTTTACTACAATATTATATTTAAGCATCCTGTTGCACTCCATACGATAAATGATATAACCTCCGTCTCAAGTGCAAACAATATATTCTTGTGTCTTTGATCTTGCTCTCTACACTACATGTTTTGGCCTCAGACGGCCATCATCAGGTGTATAACACTCACGTCGCTGTCACACTGCACCCAGTTCAAAATTTAACATCTAAAACACTCTCCCTGTCATTATCAACTTCTACTTCGTTGATAGCTGTCCACCCGT
>NW_019740383.1:658293-691702 GCF_002891405.2 Cryptotermes secundus | reverse complement strand
TTTTAAAATTTGGACAAGAATTTAAAAGTTTAAAATTAGAACTAAAGATTTTATTATGGTGCTATTACAACAAACACAAAATTAACGTGTGTGAAGTAATCTACGGGTGGACAGCTATCAACGAAGTAGAAGTTGATAATGACAGGGAGAGTGTTTTAGATGTTAAATTTTGAACTGGGTGCAGTGTGACAGCGACGCGAGTGTTATACACCTGATGATGGCCGTCTGAGGCCGAAACATGTAGTGTAGAGAGCAAGATCAAAGACACAAGAATATATTGTTTGCACTTGAGACGGAGGTTATATCATTTATTCCTTTACTACATTTTAGTGTTAAAATGCATTGCTCTGCAAAGAAACTGTAAATGATGGTTTCACTGTATTATGTTGAGCATTGTACATAGTCTGGGATGCATCAGGTGTACACAATATTCTGATGATGGGATCTATTCTGATAGTCAGGTGATTTGTGGTCACTGTTTTAAGACACTGTTTTATTTACGTATATTAAGATCAGTGGTAACAGTTGAGATTGATCACAACACTTTTCAATACTAGACAAATAACTAGCCGCTAAACTAGACTGCCTGATACTAGTCTAGTACTCAACAAGTCCCAGGGTTGATCCTATCTAATTGCTAAAAAGTAAAGTAAAGATATTCCTGTAATAGGCCATGCAGGCCCATAGGGTTGTAAGATATTGAGGTTCCCACATTATCAATCTTAAAAATTTGTCAGTATAACAACAGTCACCTTAAGATGGGAGAAGAGAAACTCTTGAAACATCATGCATGTATGTGGTGCGTTCCATATATATAATGCCTACTATTTTTTGTGTTAATATGTAACGTCTGAGCTGGATGTTGGTGGTGTTGTAGTAAAGGTTAAACCTTCCTGCCAATGTACTGTTAATTTGGTTGTTGTGCGACTGATAGAGACAGCAGAGCAGTCTACCAAAATGGCGTCTGACATAGAAGTGCGTATGAAAGAGAAACGTGTTATTGAATTTCTCACTGCCGAACAAATTGTACCCATTTACATCCATCGACACTTGCTAAAGGTGTATGGAGGCAATACAGCGGATGTCAGCACAGCGATTTGGTGGGTAGTGCGTTTCAACAGTGGCGAAAGTGAAGTGCATGACAAGCCATGCCATGGGCGTCCCTGCTCAGCTGCCACTCCTCACAATAAACAGCGCCTCATCTGAACAGATCAGCAGATAATGACCAGGGACTGGCAATTCTGAATGCTACAAGACGACGCTGACTAAGCTGAAAGCCCGTATTTCCCGAGTCAGGCAAGAGAAGCAGACAACCTTTTGCTTGCAACATGATAACGCTAGACCCCATACCAGTTTGGCGACCACCGCGCACATTGCAAAGTTTGGCTGGACTGTCCTACCACATCCACCTTATAGCCCCGATTTAGCACCTTCAGACTTCCATCTCTTTGGGCCTATACAAGATGGACTACGTGGGCAACATTTTCCAGACAACGATGCTGTCATTGCAGCTGTAAGAAAGTGGCTAGCCTCTGCTGGTGCAGACTTTTACAGGCGTGGCATACAGGCTCTTGTTCATCGTTGGCAAAAGTGCATAACGAATGGTGGTGATTATGTGGAAAAATAGCTGTAAGTAGCTGAAATCTTGCTCTATTTAACTGTGTTATTATGAGTTCTGTATCTGTTGTAGTTTTCTTTAAAAAAAATAGGAGGCATTATATACAGAACGCCCTTAGTACATCAGATGCATCTGAGACAGTGGATAATGTACAATTATTGCTATCCCTGTAACAATCCGTGAAGGCCTATAGGATTGTGAAATGTCAAGGCTCCCACATTTTCTGGACAATTGCCTCACAGATAGCGGTGAGGTTGTCAACCTCACGCACCAGGTGTCCTTTACTTCCAGGAAGATTACTGGTACTCATTTCTGTTAGCGAATGAGTCGACCCCAGGGCCCATTGTGCGGCTGGAAGGATTAGGTCAACTGAAAAATCCAATGACCTCATTGGGGCTGAAACCCATGACCTGCCAGCTTGTAACATAGTGCCTGAACCAACTATGATACCGCCTACCCCAGTAATGTATAATATAATATTTCTTTAACAAACCAACTACTGCCACAAGCCTTTGGAAATTAATGAGCTGCAGATGGAAGGGAATATTAAACTGGATCTTAATTTACTTTATTCTTATATTCAAGTAGATCCAATTACAGGGCGAGAAACAAGTTCACACACCACTGGATGTAGAATGTGTCAAAAATCAAAACAAATGTTCCAATTAAGCACTGGAACAAGTCAAAATAACATAATATAAAACACAGACAACACAGTCACTAAACATAATAGAACGTGACTACAACAAGACTATAATAACTTAAAAAACATGTTGTGAAGAAGTGACAAGTAATAAACTGGTTCAGAATTGAGTCAATTGTGATATGATGATGATGATGATGATGAGCCTTCAGATTACATAAATTCAAGGAATTTCATGATCAGATGAATAAATGTCATGTGCTCAAGGAAGATGCCTCAACATGGTGTCAGTCCTAATACCAAATTTTAATAAATGTTGGATCTAAACAGTAGCTACCTACTAGCAAATATACTGTACACAGTGACTACTGCCTGTTCATCAGATGACACCGGTATCTGGCAGGCCATATAAAAATATTTATATCATTTACTATCAGACTTCACTAATTTGGGCAACTGTTTTTATGTACTTCTGTTTTTTTGGGTTGTTTTTTGCATTACAACCTTGAGGATCATATTGCCATGATCAGTACACAAACCGCCAGGTGTAATGCTAGCATAGATGACAGTAGTTACATGCAAGCCTCACATCAAACATCAAGGCCTTTTTAAAGAGATTTAAAGTCAAAGCATTCTAGATCTGGGATACTACTAAGTAATAATATTAACTAATACTAAGCAATTTATTTTATGATATGCAATCTAAGTTTCAAAATGAGGCTGTATTGCCTAAAAGACATGTGAAGCCCATTTTATAACTTCCATGAATATATTTTCAGTACCACTTCTATAATTTGGACAAGAGTTCACTCCCAATTAGTCTGAAGTAGAGGGGGTGATCTGTGCGTGCATGCGTGTGTGTGTGTGTGTGTGTATGTGTATATACAAATGACTTGAAGCTTTCACACTGACAGTGAGCAATGAAGTCTACTTGGGCNCTTTCTTCATAGTCACCGCCGTGAAAGCCTCAAATCTTACACTGCAGAGGTTGTTCCTATATCCATCATCTTGAATGCATGCTACTGTCTGGACCATGTGGGGGACATTGGACTCAGTTGCAGAGAGTCAGTGATGTCCTATCCCAGTAGGGACTATGTACAGCCTATTGGCATGACACTGGACTCAGCTGCAGATAGTCAGTGATGTCCTATCCCAGTAGGGACTATGTACGGCCTACTGGCATGACACTGGACTCAGTTGCAGATAGTCAGCGATGTCCTATCCCAGTATGGGCTATGTATGGCCTATTGCCATGACACTGGACACAGTTGCAAATAGTCAGTGATATCGTATCCCAGTATGGGCTATGTACAGCCTATTGGCAGGATCAGTCACTCAGTCATAAGAATTCATGTTGTTTTCCACTGGTCCTTCCTTATGTTTTTAAATTGCTCTAATCTGTTTTATCATGTTCAAGGCCAGACATGAACGTCTACCTCTGTTAAACTCCACTTTGATATGGTTAATCACCTATGAAGACTTCACTGTTTAAAGCACGTGCTTTAAGAAGAATGAATACAAAATGAATAAGGAAAGTAATTATCATGAAACTTTGGAACAGAAAATGGGATAGCAGATTATATACAACGGCAAAAAAAATTACTAAATCTGTTACCTAAATTACACAACTTAATATATTTCATACCTTCTTCTAACATAGCCTCAATTTCTTCATCTGGAACATCAGAGTCAAAACTCTCCTCTGACTGGTTTTCTGAATCTTGATCATAATCTTCTTCATCAAGAACATCAAACACTCTCAGTGCTTGACTTTCATCTAAGTCCACTGCAACATCTTCTTCTACATCTTTCGTCTCCTCCGTTTCACTGTGTACTTCACCATCTTTTTCATGTTTTACTTTTGAAACTGACATATCACATGAGTTTGTTCCTTTGGTAGGTAAAACTGAAGCACCACTTGGAGAATTACAATTAGTACTTGAGGAGACAGTGTTTACTGGCATATCCCTCGATGCATATGGGCACTTACAAGGTTCCTCAACACCTTCCACATCATCAGATAACTTACGCTTCCGTTGGACCATCGTAAATGGAGAATTTTACTGTTTGTTGACAACAGATTCACAGAATTAATAAGTTGTAGTTTTTACAATTGTGTAGCTACAAACAAAGATCAAATCAACAATGCTGCTGAGGTCTTGGTTTTAAGTAAGCAAATTATAATGTATGCATATTAATGCAATCTGTAGGGCTGGGGGAAAGTCTGCCTCCTCAATGAATATTTCACAAATTTAACTACACAGACAAAATGTCAAATGTTGTTTATAATAAGTGCACCAAAAAGGGAGGTCATCCAGGGAAAATATTACACATTTTTTAAAATTGCCATCTTCTGGGATATGTCACTGTGTAGTTCGTATATGAACTGATGTTTTGGAGGAACGTATCACCTCCATCTTCAGGGTCAAAAATGAACCAAGCAAGAAACCAGTGACAGCAGGTGGCTAGGCAGAAGGAGCTGTGAGTCCAGATACAATTATATAGGGACCACAGGGTAAGGGTAATGGGTGTTGCCCAGTTCCCATTGGCTCGCTACTCTCTCTCTTGCCTGGCTTCGTGGGTGAGCCAATAGGAACCAAGAGCTGGGTAGGAATGTGCAAAGGCCAGTTTGAGAAAACAGGTGTATGCAGGAGGCAGGAGTGTGCAGCGCCAGTTTCAGGAAACAGGTTTATGAGAGAAGCTGGAGGAATGTGCAAGGGTTGGTATGAGAAAGCAGGTGTATTCATGAGGTGGGTAGCAGACAAGTGAGGGAGGAAGTAGAGCAGGGTCAAATGGTCAGCAGACCAGAGGTGGCAGGGGTGTCAGTCGGATAGGGCTGTTGAGCCTCACGGAGATTGTATCGTATTGTGATGCTCAGGAGGCTACGCGGCGTTATATCCAAGAAGATGGCAATTTTTGTAACTACCACCATGAGAACCTTAAATTATACATTACACATTTTTCATCACTTTGCCATGAATTAGTAACCATCCTTTTCAAACCCAAAATATCAGAAATATACATATATTTTTAGGAAGTGATCTAAATATTGCTGTCAAGCTGTTAACACTCCCTCACATTAAAAGTCCTGGGTTCAAATATTAAACCACAGGCCAGCCACCATTATTAAGGTTTATTATGGTTTTCTTGTAACTGAGCTGCTTTGTGTGGTGGTAATGTTGTAAACTTGTATTTGGCAGCAGCTTCATTGAAATCCTGGCCAGGACACCAGTTGTCCTGACCAAAATGTTTCATGCTTTTCCACTCTCTCTCCAAAAAAATGCAAAGACAACAGACCATGAGTGTTCTCCTCCAAATTCATAATCATCAGTCATACTACCATTCAGTGTTACATCATCTCAGATACTGAGAGAGTCACAAAATAATCCATAAAAAAGATGGATTTTCTCAACAGTTTTCTTGCTAGGATATAATGCTGTATAGTCTGTTGAAAGTTGATTTTCAATGGACTACACAGCAATATAACCCAGAAGACAGAATTCCTCTAATCACTGCTGTGAGAACCTCAAATCCTATTCTCTCAATCCTCTAAAACAAATACTGTGTAGTACTTTAAATTATACAATGACCTCTTCCTTTATTGACCACTGTGATGGTCAATAAAGAGTTGTATATTGTAACACAACAGGATGCATGAAATGAAAATTAGAAAATGACCATTTCCTTCCATATACTTTCCAATTCATCATTCACTGATCATCATTTCTTTTGACAATGTATAATCTGAACAACTGAAACTGCCATTACATAACCCAATAATAAATAAAATAACATTTCTGAAGTGACAAATTTCCTTAATACATAGAAGCATGGTAACAGTATAGAAGTATTATATTTATTTCTATGGATCTTCTTCTTCTGCAGCCAGTGTTTCATTCTAGCAGAAAATACCATTACTACAGCACTGATAACATAAACGGATATCTCCATTCCATTCATGAAATACGAGATACAAGTCCTAAATTTTTTGATATAAAGAGAAATAACTAAGGACCCACAAAACTATGAGTTCAGGTTTTGAATTTGTATTTAAATTTCCATTATGAGGAACAGCATAAGTCCACTACATCTGAAACGTTGATAAGGGATACAGATGAGATAAAGCAGGTGTGGGGGAAAACCAAGGACAAAAACCAGACGTAGCCCTTGAGATGAGGACATTAAGCAGATTGGAGCCATGTTTCATTGTACTCTTGGTTTATATAATGATATTTGTCACAGGCTCAGACTATACACCGTCGAATGATGGACGAATAATAAATAAAAAATTGGAATGGGTGTGGAAGGAAGATGTTTTAGCCTAACTTGAGGTATTATCCTAGCATTTGCCTTAAGGTAGGTGAAAATTACACAAACCCCCAATCAGAAAAAATGAATTCTGCAATGCAATTCAAATCACAGACCTCCCAAATGTGAAGCAAGACTGTGGAAAGGACCATGATATTCAATTTCAGATCTGTGGCAATATATCTGACTTTCATAGTACAACTGCTTCACTGAGGCTCAAAAAAAATATTGAACAATACTTCCCTCCTAACTCAATCTTGAAGTCTAAGAATAGCTGATGTACTGTCTCAGTGCACTCAAATTTTTTCTCCGGTATCTGACGAATGCAAGAAATCTGATCAGTAGTTTTTCATGTATATATGGACTTAACCTTGAGAGAAAGATATTGGACAAAATTTTGTATGAAGTTGACAGCAATGAAATTCAATGATAATTACCAGAGTCAGTTCTACCTCTCAAAAACACTAGTAAATTTCTACTGGATTACACAGAGCCACATTTCAAAAGATACTAACTATTCAAAGAAAATACAACCATGAACAGTATTGCTGCTCTTCTATATAGAGAAACAAAGATACTCAGAGGTTAAGGTGGTGGGGAAAATAAAGATTTTTAAGTTTTCTGACAAAAAACACTGTACTTTATACAGAGAATTATCCAAAAGTAAAGACTCAAAACGTTTTATTAACTTTGGGTTTTTAATTTTTGTTAATTCTGTATACAAAGTTAAGCGTTTTTTTCTTCACAAAACTTCAAAATCATCAGTTCCCCTACCACCTTATTACATCTGAGTATAGACATTCTTCTTTAGAGAAGAGAAGCAATACTGTCTGTTCTCTTTTGTTTGAAAAGTACTACCTTCTAGCTCAGTCAGTATAGCAACAGGCTACAGGCTGGACAGCCAGGGTTTGATTCCTGGCAGAGGCAAGAGACTTCTTTCTCTGCTCCACAGTGTCCAGGACAGCCCTGGGGACAACCCAGCCTCATACACAATGGGTACCAGGGGCTCTTTCCCCTGGGGTAAAGCGGCTAGAGCGTTAGGATGACAATTCAATTGCCTAGTGTTAACACTTTCTCTGAGGATTGAAATTTCTCAAATGGAGAGAGAAAGCCAAGATTGCAATATTAGTCAATTGGCTAAGAATGGTACAAGGATTTGGACCAATACAGTATTATTGAAAAATATTTATTTTTGTGAATTCATAAAAGCTACAGCTTTAACGCTTATTTGCCTTATGCTACCTCTACCAAAGCGCAAACTTCTTCAAGATGCAACAAAGCAAGAACTTGAGTGCTCTCTATTGGGAAGCAAGAAGCAAAATGGGTTAAATGATCCCAAATGCAGCCACTGAAAACAAACCAACCAACCTCTATCAAATGGGGCAGCAGTAGCATAGTTGGTTGAGGCACTATGCTACAAGCTGGAAGGTCACAGGATCAAATCCTGATGAGGTCATTGATTTTTTTTCAATTTACCTAATCCTTCCAGCTGCACTATGGCCCGGGGGTCATTTCTGTTAGAAATGAGTACCAAGAATATTCTTGGAAGTTCTTGGGGATAAAGGGCGGCCAGCATGTTAGACTGACAACCTTACCACCATCCATGAGCCAACTGTCTAGAAAATGTGGGAACCTCAACATCACACAACCCTATGAGCCTCCACAACCTGTTACAGGGATATTTTTAGTTACTTACTTCTACCTCTATCAAAGAAAACTACCCCTAAAAATGCTTATATCACTGTAAAATTCTTATGACATTATATTTATACTGATATGAATTGAAACTAGAGAAATACAACCTCCTAACAAAAAAAAAAAAAAATAGTTTTAGTGCTTTCTCTTCACATATCCACATTTTACACAACTGAGGGAACTAACCTCTACGGTTTATATAACCATATATGCCCTGTCTGCAAGGGAAACATTTGCAAGTCCCTCCATATTGGTGTTCAGCTCCTTCTGGGGCTGGTGGCATATGCTGCACATCATGCCTACCTTTATATTCTTAGTCATCATGGCGTATCCTCTATGAGAAGATGGACCTGTCCCCTATGCGGGAACTTATATCACCGCAACACACTTAAATTCAGAGTTCAATGACAGTGAATATGATGACAAGTATTGAAGAAAAACATTAGCATTCTTGTCTTTGCTGGGATTTGAACCCACAACTTAAAACTCAAGTATCATATTAATGGCAAAACCACAAGGTCTGGTGATATACCTAATTCTAACATTTGAAATCCAGCATAATAAACCTTTACATAATGTGAAACTTGCCACATAAAACCCAGATTCAATATGAAAAATATAATGAAACTTACTGCTGCTGTGATGTAGTGCAAGTGAGTAGAGATGATAGGAAGTATACTGTAGAATATATACTTTTTGAAGAACTTAATGTCTAAGAAAAACCTACATTCACAACAAATACAATGTGTCCACGGTGGCCACACAATGCAATGGACGTCTGCATACTACTTGCTTCTATCTTGTTCCTTACCATAACACAACTCCACCTGATCCTCGGTGAATGAAAGGTATCCTTCACTTGGGGGCCAGATCCCCCACTCCCACCAATGTCACCAAAGTCCAACCTGTTTATTTAAATCTGATTGGACATTTGCATTGGCAGCAGCAGGGATAACCAACCATAAACCACAACTATGAAGTTGGGTGGTGGTGGTGGTGGCAGAGGCAGTAAAGGAATTTAATAAAAAAGATGTATGAAACTGCAATGTCAAGAGTTCTTGTAAAGAGAGAGAGCACATTCAAGACACACCAACCCCCTCCTTAATAGAACTTCTGCATTGCATAATTCGTCATAGTACATATATCGACGTCGATCCCTTGAATGTATAAGGGGTGGGCCTTCTTGGCCCTTGCACCGCGACCACAGTGATCTATTGTTACAATTCTCACATTTCAGTAACAAGGCTGTGTACATATACATAAGTTCTTGTGTACCTAGACTACTGTGCATATATGGTCATGACTAATGCATGTAAAGAACATTACGTAGACAATAAATGTAATCCATATCTTATTTTAGAACTGTTATACTCACTTATACATAAGTTATATACATAAAATTGCTTAGTCTTACTAAGTAAATTAATATAAGTAACAACGAATTGGTCCAGCTGAGCAGATACCACAGTACCGATTTCTCAGGCTTACCAATCTTCTATTTTATATCCATATTCATAAAGTTCCCTCTTATACCTCTGCGTCACAAAATTACCTGATGCTGTTTAAACATCAATCAAGCCAACGCGGTTATGCGTCTGTGCACGTGTTGGCGCTTTCAAGACCTTCAAGACGCTATATAATGGAATTAGTTTAGTTAAGAGTTACGGCTTTGCCAAGTGAAGAATTAGCGATGTGCCTACGCAATCAATCTGCCTATAATCTTTCTAAAATTAGAATACTTTTTCAGTACTGCAATTATTTATACTTGTTAATATTTGAGATTTACAGTTAGTGTTCCTAACACAAACTATTCAGATTTACTCTGATGCCTATCACCGCTCACAACTTTTCCTGAATCTAAGTGTCTATTTAAGGTCAGGAACCCTACTAAATTATTGTAGCATAACTCATGCAACTGGTCAGCAAACTGTGGCATTGTATACCGTGTATCACCATAGGGTGAAATAAAAATCGTGTTTTATTGCCGTTTGTAGTATCTTTTAGATGAATGAAGAACCTACAAATATATCCGTACTAAGAAGAGTTCTGTCTCCTAGGATATAACGCCGTGTAGTTCATTGGAAGTCAATTGACGTTTAAGTTGAATGTGCCAGCTTCATCTCACGGATCGAAGAACACCAAGCAAGAAACTAGCGTGAAGCACTTGGAAAACAGAGCTTAGTTTGGCCTGTTCTTTGGCTCTAAAGATGGTCGAAAAATGTTCCTCCGAAACGTCTTTGACTTTCAACAGACTACACCACATTATATTCCAGAAAATACAACTCTTCACAAACACTGCAATGAGAACCTTGTATCCTACATGTGATTTGACATTTTGATGGCAGTTGATATTAAGGTTATTGTATTTTCAGATGTGATACCATGTAGTCTGGTAGACAAGCACCCACATTTTGGACAGACCAGACTACTCTCACTTCAGACAACCCAAATTTTATCACTATATTTTTTAGTGGTCAACCACATTCATAATTTTTCTGTGCCATCTTATATCACAAAGCTGCAGTGTGGTCTCAGTATTATTTAGGCGAACTGATTGGCGGTAAACTGCCAGTCGTAAAGTAATTTTGACTTTAGTTCAGTTAGTGCAGTACAGATGTCCAATTCACACAACTATTGGTAAAGGATCTGTAAAAGAAAAAATATAAATATACACACACAGGGTCCTCTGGTCAGTGAAGTCTCCAGCGATATGGGCCTTGTTTACATTGTCAGATGTTAAATGACAACACATGAGGTTTAGATTGGTAACTGGATTTATTGTATAACTCATCCCTACAGGTAATTATAGTGCTATCACTAATGCACACTCATTACAATTCAATATGGTATGCACGGAGTCTTATCAGTTTGCTGTGCCTTCACCAGCAATGGTTCCCCAACACCAGAGATTCCTCAGCTTCTGGCTTCACATCCTTACTGGCCAGTGACTGTTTCATAGCTCCTCCTGGCCACTACTCCTTGCCATCCTGTCCACCACTGGGTAATACTGACTGCCTGCAGACCCACTCAAAATGACCCCACAGAAAACTGTGCTTCTAACAGTTCTTCTATTGTTGCATGTGTATATCCATTGTCAAGGAGACATGTTTACAGAGGATTTTTAGGTTGCTGGAGCCTAGCAATGGATGTCTCTTCCACAATCCTGCCTTTTAGCCATCATGTCACAATATTTTATTTATATATGTATGTCTATAAGGTATTGCAAAAGATCTTTAAAAGAAACACGGAACCCTCCAATCAATAGTCTTCAGTGACAGGGGCCTTGTATACACTGTATGTATAGTTACACAATATTATAAAGACTTTGTGAACATTGTACCCTCTGCTGTACAAAGTCTCCACTGAAAGATTCGTGTGTACTGTATCAGCCTGAAAATGTAATGTGATGAACATTTACATGGGCACCAACACCCAAACATATGCAGAGCATACCAGGCTCAACAAGTGGTGCAGGGAGCTGGTGTACAGGGAACCCAATGGCAGGACATTTAAGTCGAGCCATGGCAGCATTTTAAGAAGTGATTTTTGGACACTCTCCTGGCACNACATTGTACCCTCTGCTGTACAAAGTCTCCACTGAAAGATTCGTGTGTACTGTATCAGCCTGAAAATGTAATGTGATGAACATTTACATGGGCACCAACACCCAAACGTATGCAGAGCATACCAGGAACTGGAAAAAAAAAGCAGTCTCAAAGGCCACGCCATAGCTTAAGCGGTTAGTCGCTGGCTTCCCACCGCTGCGGTCTAGTCAAGTGGGATTTGTGATGGACAAAGTGGCGCTGGGGCAGGTTTTCCCCCAAGTACTTCGGTTTCCCCTGCCAATCCTCATTCCATCAAATTCTCCATAAGCATTATCACCAGTACAGGTACAATAGGACATATGGAAGCAGACGTGCCAAGGGGACCTAATATGGATTCCACCTCAACACTATATGAAATCTTAACTATTGTAAACAATTTTAAGTATTGTAACTTTATTCTCTTATTGTAATCAGCCAATGTATAGTAACTGACTTGTCTTATATCGTGTAACAATGATCTATAGAGACGAAATAAATACTTTACATTAAAGAGGCAGATATTTGAAAGTGACAGCTGCTACTGGGTAGGGAAAGAGATAGACTGGAACAAAGGCAATGAAGAATTGATATCTGTCAAGTTTTCACTGTCTTACTATATCCATATTCACAGAAATGCAGAACCCAAGTTATGAATTCACAAGTATATTTCCTTTCTTGCACTCTGAAATTATTTAGTTAAATAAATACCAGACCATGTAGATATAGGGGAGTGGAAGTAGAGCTCCATGAACTCTTAGTTTCAGCAGTAAATGGAGGACAGACAACAGCTTTATACCCTAGAGATTCCACACCAAGGGAACTGGGTCATATTCCATTCATTTTACAGTAACCCATAGTAAAAATACCTGTTAATAACTAAAATATGTTTGTGTGTCATTTGTTTTATGATACTGCCAGAAGAGTTAAATGGTAGTCCTATCAGTGGATAATGAATTGAAAATATCAGGAAGGAACCAGTAGACCTAACTGAGGTACTCTATTCGAGGCTGCATGAATGGTCTGAGGAGAAATAGAAATATGCCTCACTCATGACAGCTGATGTTGAACAGCTATGGTCTCACACAACATGTCTAATTTAAACACATTTCAATTAGACTAACCAATCTCACAGATGTACTTTCAATGCAGATATTGTACCATTCCTCCATCCTTCCTGAATCATACATATTACAATTACTGGAATATTATTACACATTATATTACTTAATATATATTTATTTGATCATAACAACTTGTACATACTAAACACCCCAAACAGTAAGCAAAAGAAATATAATAAAAGAATAAAATTGTATGTACACTGCTCTAAGAATAGAATGTTGCATGACAGTATAAACAACAGCTATATATAGTTTGTACAGTTTTACTTCAATCCATTGCAAACTATACATATATTAACTGCATAAATTTGTGCAAGTAAAATGTACATTTATATTTCAAAGAAAGATTTTTGGCACAGTTAAACATATCAGAAGAAGGAAGCACCGTTTTGGTCAATCTTAAGATTCTAGAGTTCACTATGCGAGAAGCACAAACATATCCTGCAGTTATTCTGTTGTGCAATAATATGCACTAGTTTACTTTCTAATGAA
This sequence comes from Cryptotermes secundus, assembly GCF_002891405.2. Taxonomy (NCBI): domain Eukaryota; kingdom Metazoa; phylum Arthropoda; class Insecta; order Blattodea; family Kalotermitidae; genus Cryptotermes; species Cryptotermes secundus. The sequence goes on along the minus strand of NW_019740383.1, from coordinate 678,241 downwards.
CCAGTGTCCTAATATGTACTACACAAGAGTACATACATTTTTACATTTATATTTTATGCAGTAAACACAATTTCTAAAAGCTGTCAATAAAGATATTTAATTTTTCATCCAAATTTGACTAGTAAAATTGATTTAAGATACCTAAATATTTGTTCTCTAAAAGTCTTTAATCATTATTCAGAATAAAAGATTGAAACAATTAAAAAGATTTAATTAAGAGTATCCTGTGAGTAACAAATCCTGAAACAAAGTCTGTATGTGTGTGTATATACATATTTTGCAGTAATAAGAAAACAGTACAGTTTCAGTAACTACCTACAAAACTCTCAGGCACATATTACTGAAATTATACTGCAGAATAAAATTACCATGTAATATTACCCACTTTCCCGTACGCCTTAATGGCACAGTGCTTAATTAGTTGAGCACAGGGACAACTTTACCTTATTACATATGTACAATGACTATTATAATATACTTTAACACTTACATACAAGTTACATGACTTTCCTGGCAATCAAAATTCAGTAAGTTTAAAAATTTTAATTCTCTTTGGCTATTATTCAGTTGGTCCACCAGTCAGTCTCTACTATACATCTTACAGTAGGAGTCATCACAGATATCAGGGAAGCCTTTGACAGCAGACTGGAGTACTTTAGTGTTAATCTTGTGAAATAAAAAAAAATCACAAAATTATGTCTGCAGCTAGAGGTATCATTTGTAATTGATAAATTTCAGAAATGGCCACAACTTTGCTATATGAAGCATATTACTTGCCTGTTTCAACATAGACCTATACACACAGGCTAAGAGAGATTCAAGCAGATTACAGATAACAGGAATGAAGTTCCTATGGAGTACTTATTTACTTACTCACTCACTCATGAAGCTGAGCCCTTCTGGAGGAGCCACCAATTCTGCAGCTACTCAAGAATTTCCCAGCATTTTATGAAATGTGAAAGTTCATTACCGTGTTCACAAGAGTCCTCCACTGGTCCCTATCCTGAGCCAGATCTATCCAATCCATACCATCCCATCCTATCTCTCTAAGATCCATTCTAATACTGTCCACCAACCTACACAGTTCCTATGGAGTGTTAAGAAGAAAAAAAAATATGAAACAAGGGCAGTAGCCAAGATCTGAGAACAGTTGAAAGAGAAAAGCTGGTGAAATTAAGGGTAAATAGCATGAATGTGTGTTCCAAATGGCTGCTGTAGAATTCCCTTCAGAGAATCAAAAATGAAGACAGTATATAAATAACAAACTGGTAAATCAAGAATTATATGAGGGAAGATACACGAGAGATAATGGAAACAGGACATACATTGAAGAAGACGGGAAAATGGAGGAGGCTTTTCATATGCAAACCCATCTTGGTGGAAACAATCTATCGATGATATCTCTTCAGATACAGATGCTGCATAATGGTTTCAAATTAAACTCAACTTGTTTCAAAAGAAGGAAAACCTAACACCCAGTCAGTTCCATGTGACAAAAGACAATACACCATAGCCCACTGAAACTAGATTTCCCAGAATCAGAACAACAGTATGTCTGGTCAATTAAAAATATATAATTTTAATAGTGACAGTTTTGACATCACAACACTGGCATATTGTAAAGCCTCAATATATCCAAGAACAATCAGATACTTGAAACAAACTGAATATCAGTCACTTTCACTTGTATTCACTTGGCCTTTAACAGTCAGACACAAGTCATTCAGGCTTCATCCAACACATAACAGTGACTGGAGTATGCAGATGACCACATCATCTAGAGAGTACTCCCTACGTGCCTTTAGTGTGGTTCATAGGCATAAAGTTTTGACTGTTGTCTGCAGTTATTACTGCGAATGTTTCAAACAGTGCTGACTGTATTATTATTTCTCATGAATTATGTGTGGCCATTCTTGAATGTTTTTGTGAAAGACCACTTCTGTACTGGAGCCTACAATGTGTTTACCTAAAGGTGTATCATTAGTTTCCACTGTTCTATGTTAAATTCTCCACAGAGACTCTGTTTTTCCATTTTAATCAAATTATACCTGCCATGAAAACTGTTTTCCTGTTTGGTGGCATAAATAATGTAAGACAAGATGAAAGCGTGCTTATTCTCAGTACTAAAATGAATGATACAAAACTGACAACCATAATTATCTTTCATACCATTTCAGGCGTGCAAATGATAACCGCCATAGTTATTATAAAATAGTTTGATATGATGTGTAAGGTGATCTTACATCAAAATCACACTTTTGGAATCATTAGGTGCCAGCAATGCTCTGCGGTATTCTCATTTTGCAGGTGGGTGGAAGGATATTTAGACAGCATGAAATTCTGATTCAGAGCAGCCCTTTTCTACAGGTTCAAAATCACAATAATTCAGAGGTATTCTAAGTATAGAGAAAATAGAACACAAGGCATAAATTTTAAGGTTTCCATGGCAAATTGTTCAGACTGTGGTCATCTGGGGTGTCACACTACAGCATCTTGGAGGTGCATACCAAAGCTCTGGAGGAACATACTGTCTCCATCTTCAGGGTAAAGCAATTAGGGTGAGGATTTATCCAGAACTTTAGTATCCACTGCCACACAGAAGACCACATTCTGAATATAAAGCAAGCTATCAAATGGCAGAGTCCCCCACTCTGCATCTAAAAATGCTAGTTTCAACTTTAGTCAAGCAAGCATCAGAATGTACAACAGCACACCATGATACATTTGGTGTAGAAAGCCATGTTCATTTTACTGTACCAATTGCTGGATATGAAGAAAGCTCAAGAAATGTAACATAACACAGGGGGAAATTTCAAATTTTATCATATGGGTCCTGCTGTAAAAGAAGAAAAATATCAGTAATTTTTGTTTTCATTGTCAAAACTGAGCCTAACAATCACAGTCTTAAAACAATTCCCAGAATTCATAAAGAAGCTACTGCAAAACTAACTGTCATCATAAAGAAGCTGCTGACATTGTTATGATTGACGTCCTTAGCCACTGCACTCTATGACATGTAAGTAAAATTAGGACTGAACTCCATCAAGTGTAACAGCAAGATTCTAATGAATCAAAAAATTATATTATTTTTGACAAAACATATTGTGACATGTTGACCCCTACCTCCCCAGCTGCACGTAGCGGTAACATAGCGCTCGCGTAATAGGCAAGTAATCATCCCGCATCCTGGTAGCTATGCAACGCGCGGTGACGTCACGAGTGGAGCCGACGTTAGCCGAGTCCCCGGGACCATGAAGCTATGCAAAGCGAATCAACAGGGGTGACGTCACCGAGGGATATCGCGGTTGCTAGGCAGCAGTCAACAACTCCGGACAGTGTGGCTAGCAACAAGGCACCAGACGACAATTGTCCGATCAAGGCTACATAAGGAGCAGCGAAGGCTATTCACAGTCAGTCAATTAGTCCGGGAGCTACCGCCGAGTGAGTCCTCGAGCTACCTCCGAGTTAGTTCCGAGTTAGCCAGCAACTAGTCAGTTGTATTCTGGCCCTTGGAGTGTAATATTTGTGATACTGCAGATAGTAGTAATTGTCAGATTGTAATTTGGGTGACTGTAAGAGTGAATGTGAAATAAAATTTGCTGTATCAAAGACGGCATGAAGTTATTTGTCGCGCTATACGCCCGATACGCGACAATATTTTAAATACTAGTGTTTTAATCCTTACAAGACAATACATGCATGTGAAGCATTTCCTCTGAAGAGTTGGTTGCCTTCCGATGATGGGCATCATTGGCCAAAACATGTAATGGCTCTATTTATTATTAAAAAACACTGTTGCACTTGACAGAATTCAATCCTAATTTTACTTATAATCTATTGTAAAATTAACTGTTGAAGTCCACTTCTTTGACAATGGGGGAGTACAGGAACATAACAGAATGTCGATACAAGAAATCAATGTCATCCGAATATTCAGTGAGTTACGAAATTAATATGAAGTTATTGAAGTGTTAAGTTTGTGACCTGTTGTTCTTCCCATTACATTTGCCTGTTTCTTTCAGTTGGGCACCAAACTATAGTTTGTGTGCTCATGTGGCGTGCTAAGTACCAACGAAAAAAATTTGTGGGAATCTGTCACCAAGTACCTCAGATATTACTAAATGTTATTTAACCTGAACCCTTCAAACATTACTCCTATTACTAGACTGATACCTGTATTAAATAAGGCCATCTATACAATAGACTTCCTATACAAAAATACTGCATATAAACAATAACATCTGCTTGTGTGTTTTTAAACCTGGCTGCATCATACCAGCTGAAACAGCCTCTTCTATTGATATATGCTGATTATTCTGAGCTTAATGTGCTACATCTGTTTTGATATAAGCTGCAAGTCAGTAAAATAAATTTTACTTAGAATACTATAATAAAAACTGCCATTATGTTCATTTTCTGACCAGCTAGAATGAAGTAGGAAATACAGCAACTGGTTTTATATCTTTTATAATTGCACAGCATGAAGTCTTTCTTGAGCAGTATAGTCAAGAAATTTAATATTTTTGTGGAATGTAAATAGAAAATTAATCACAATGGTCACCAAAACCTTTTACAGCATGAGGGGATTAAAGCAAGTGATTAATCAGAAAGAAAAATTGTGGGGAGAGATATTTTAATAATTCTTATGTTCCCAGTTATTCAAGAGAAAGTATTTTTTCTCATTATGCAACAAAATTAATAAGTGTTCATTTTCCTGCAATATTATAGTCAATAGAAAATTGTTAAGAGCAAAAAAAGGGGGGGGGGTAAGTCACAATACTTGTATTTCAGTAGCATAAATCAATCATCTACTATATATTGGAGACACTGCATTTCTACATATTAAGATTCATAACTTCAAAAAACTTGAAATGCTTTACCATAAACAATATTTATGGGAGATATAGATCATTCAAGACTCGTCATAAATTGGTTTGCTTCAATCCATAACTTGTTAAATATGGATCCATCTTAGACATCACAGGTTTGATAACCTTAAAGAAATTTAGTTACTGTAACAGGGTATTGATGTACTTTCCAAAAGACATACTTCTCGCCACAATTCATATAACCTGCACCAACCGTCTGCATCTTATGTCCAAAGCTTCAATGCTTACACATTTCTTACATAAAAGCACTTCTTTAGATAAAAATCAGCAGACTAAGATACAACCAACTGAAACATTTGAAAGTATACAACATGGTTGTTTCTGACATCCTCTACTTTTCACATTCAGATGTGACACACTATTTATTACAAGAACCTCTTATCAGAACTTTTTCATGCTAAGCAAGATCTTTCACACAATCACATACAAGATGACAGTACATATCACAATGAAACTTGTGACACAAGCTTACTACGGTGCAGTAAAATGTGATGAAACAAACCTATGCTACTAAACCTCAATTCAAAACAGTAATAATTATATTAATACAAAAATTAAAACATAGTTTATACCAGTATATAAAATAATGAAACTAAACAAATTTACAAAAATGCTACATATTTATAAACATGTTGATATGTGGAAAGAACTGATTCTAGTGCTAGTTCTATGGCTAATGTGTGATAATTATATTTTGTTAAAATACTGGGATACAAACATGGATAGTTGTGTGTGAAATTCATAGCTCCATAACGCTGTGTTTACCTTGACTAAAGTAACATTTCTTCATGCTGAAAAAATTAACATTTCTCCATCTCAAGACTACAAGTCCAAAATTGTAGTTATGATTCATATAAAACAAGACAAAAATGAACATATTTAACCAGAATGTTGAATTCTTCAGTTAATACCATTGAATTATCTGGGGTCTATATGTCATCTGTATATGAGCATTCATAATCATTAGAAGGTATATGGTCTACAATCAGAATGTCTTTCTTTCCTTAATGCCTGTCTCTTTGTCAGTATGTTTAATAGTTTAAACCATTTCAAGGACTTTAATTATATCCAGTATGGCATGTATTTAACAGAATGCATAAACAAATACTACTACATACATGTACAGCAGCATTCTTATTGCTGACAGCTCTATCAACAAAATACAGTAAAACTTGGTTATAGCAACATCGGTTTCTGCGACACCTTGTCTATTGCGTCAAATATTCAATGGTACGAACTAATTCCTCATAAAGCAACTGTTTTTATACCTTGCTTAGTACGACATGCACAAATACATCAACCTCGTATGTAACGTCATTTTCATTCCTGAATTTCTCTGATATCGTGGGAAAGTTCGATGTGTCTGCCCACCCTCACTTTCTCTACTTGCTGACATGACTGTCCTGGAAGAATACGACCGCGGGCTGCAAGAGGAGCGTGGGTTTTATGCGAAAACAAGGGTGTGGGGTGGGACTGCGTGAATAGTGCAAGAGGACGCGGCAGGTTGTTAACTGCATTCCTTTCCTAGAATCTCGTCTAACAGGACCTCACATTGTCTACTTACCCTATAGTGTTCCTGCCTAAACCCAGAGAAGTGCAGTAGCGAAAGCATGGCAATGAAAAGGAAAGTTTTAAGCACTGAAGAGAAAGTTAAAGTGATTCGTGAAATATTGTGTGTATTGTCAGTGAAAAGCGCCGTAATATGTCTTTGATATTACACATTTGGGCAATTCCACGTTAATGTTATGTTAGTCTGTACTTAACTATGTATTTCACTAAAAAATGCAACATTTTAACTCGGTTTTTGGTAGATTTTTACGTGACTAACATAAGGCTACTGTGGAAGTGCCCATTTCGGTTACGACACTATTTTTAAGTCCCTTTGATGACGTTATAACCAAGTTCTACTGTATATGTAATTATAAGAGATGAACATACAGATGATCAAGGATTCAAAACTGCAACAAACTTATCTGGAAACAATCTGTACTCCAAACTTCTTAATAAGGAGTCAGATGAAATCTCTATCAAAATTTTGTTATAGACATTGAGGCCTAGATTTCATCTCACAACTGAAATATACACGATATATATATTATATAACTGCCTATCCATATTATTAGACTGTGGTCTTCCAGGTTAACCATGTAGTCTAGCAGTGGTTAAAACATTTCAAAGGAACCCGCTGCCTCAATCTTCTACTCTGAAGAAGACTACAGAAAGTTCCTGCAAAATATTGGTAACAATTTACTGTCTGACTGAGTCTTTAAGACACACGATGGTGAAGGGGTGAGGAGCAGCAGTACAAGCAGTCCACACCACTGGCAGGCAAAGCAGAGAAAAATTCATTCTCTAATACTCAGTCAGTCAATACCAGACTATATGGTCTCATAAAAAAGGAGACTACAATCCAAATCTTCACTAGCAGGAAAACCTGAAATATCACATTCCTACCCATACATTTTTGCAGTCTTCTAGCCAGATTAAAGAATGTACCCACCTGGCCCTAGAGAACCCATAAATATTTTACACTGTTTAAATAACTATACATGATAACAGCAGGAAAAAAAAAAACAACTTAAGATTCAGCTAAGTCACATGTGGACAAAAGCACTGCCTTCTTCAGTACAGCTCTACCTAAATTACATACAAAACACAATTCACTATCTGACAGACAGTATAGTGGTTGTGGTTTCAATGATGTACCATCCCTGAATTTGCATGGAGGGACTGAGGAAAACCATGAAAAACCTCCATCAGAATAGCCAATGTCCCTGCCAAGACTCAAACTGACCACTGACTGAGCACAGATCTACATTATCATATCCAGACCATTCTGTTTAGTATTTTGTAGTGTGATACTGTGGAGTATTTGAAATGAGTTCTACAATGATGACAAAAGAGTTAGTGTTATTTAGAAACAATGGTGACTAGGTTTTTATAAACATATACTCCAAAGTATCAGAGTTTGGAAATCTCAAAAATACAGCTTCAAATATAAAGCTGATTTAATGCAAACGGTGCTCCATAAATATGCACTATACATATATTAATAAAATTTCACAACATATTCAGATTTGTAATCAGAATGTAATTTTTATTGCTCAGTGATTCTAATTTAGAAATAAAATATTAAAAGAAAACTAACTCCATGGAGAAAAGTTGTTCTTGAGAAAATAATGTCTGTTCCTCAAGAAATTCTTTACCCCTTATGAAGCATTAGCATGCTAGAAAGCAAACGGCAATAAATATTTACTATAGGATTCTGACGATGGTGTATAACACATGCAGATATTGGGTTTTCAGACTTTATCCATCATCTTGGTTTTTAAGATAACTAAGAAAAACACGTTTCGGAAACTGGATCTGTTTCCATCCCCAGGTGAGGGAAAACACCTATTCTGTTGGGTCCCTTAGAAAGAGCTAGCCTCAATCACTGGTCCAGTCACCTGGGGTTGGAAACAGATCCAGTTTCCGAAACGTTGTGTTTTTCTTAGTTATCTTAAAAACCAGGACGATGGATAAAGCCCGAAAACCCAATATCTCTGTGAGCAACAAATATGAATTATTGCTAAAATGACCTATTGCAAGCAGAAAAAAAAATTCTGCATACTTCTAATAATCCATTTACAAGATAAGTGACTCTGATGTCACTGGAGTGCTTGGCTCACTTTTCAGATCACTCTCTTTTATTCATACTGTAAAAGTGTTGAGTTCAGTGAGTCCTGCTCAAGTCAAACAATTTTAGAGAGATAATCTGAGGGTCAATTTTGGAGTTTTAGTACCACAATCTCTCATCAGCTTCAGTGTTATCTATAAAAGCCTTGCGTGAAGGTGTTACAGTCATTTTGCATTTAACAAACCTTTTACAGTTTTGTATTTTAAATATATTTCCTTGTATGTGAAATAATAAGAAATTAAATGGAAGGAAAATTATACATAAAATGGAATGGGATAAAATTTACATATTTTAATATTTCTAGTTTTTAATACCTCCACTAACCCTGTGTAAAATAACAAAAGCATCAAGTTAATGATAATTTTAAAGGAAAAGAGACAGTGAAATGAAATAATTTATATTGCTTCCACATGGAAAATCCATGTCATAAAACTTCCACCTTCCATCTTTATGACAGCAACATAATATATAGCATTACAATTTGTATATTAAAGTCAGAAAAATATTACTTTATGAAATAAAAATATCACAATGTGATAATTATTACAATGACATTTAAGTCCTTAAATAAAATTGTTTTAATGCTCATACATAGCTCCACAAAGGAATAAAATGTAAGATTATACATAAGTGATAATGAAGAGACAAAAGCTTTTACAAGCTTAATCATTCTCCAATATTAAAATCTCAGTGGTATAGTAATACACATATTTTTTCTTGTTTTTCATCTGTGGTACTCAATTGACAGAAAAGCCTCATCAGCATTATTTTTAAACAGACGCAGGTTTTATAACATATCTGTCAGCAAATGTGCCAAGAGTTCGAGATTGCCAGCAAAGTCAATCCCACAGGCTGCAGCAACAGAAGTCGCTAGGGTGACAGTAACCAGACTGGCATCACTGTTGCAGCCATCTACCCCACAAGGAAGGGATGAGTCATTAGACAGGCGTGTCAGTATTAGTACTGCTAGATAATGCCATCTTGGACAACGATGAAAGACTTCGTTTTGGGCTGCTCCCAAGAAATGTAACATTGCTCTCGCTAAACAGCTTGCGAAAACTGCAAACAAGACAGACAAGAAATACAATCAGCATGGGGGAACATGAATACAAACAAAATAGAGTGGAACCACCTTTACCCCTTTGCATACCATGAGCCAATTAGATCAGTTTAGCTCACTTGTGTTACAACTGCCACAGCCAAAGAGACTGGCTAGAAATTTTACTTCTTTTGGCTTGTTTCGGACTTCAACCATCGTCTGGTATGTAAAAGACAAAAGACCACGACATTTTGGAGACTGGATCTGTCTCCATCTTCAGGTGGGTGGGGAAGGATAAACCTACTCAGTTGGGCCCGTTAGAAAGAGCTAGTCTCAATCACTGGACAAACCTCGGTCTGTAGAAAACAACCTATGAACACCCAACAACCGGTTCCATCAGTGGGAGATGAACTTTTGTCTTTTACATACCAGACGATGCATGAAGTCCAAAACAAGCCAAAAGAAGTACAGTATACACCATCGTCAGAATCCTTTCAAATCTATCTGGCTAGAAATTAATCACTCCGAACAGCATTTCTGTCAACAGAAGGCATCAAGTGTGATGTTTATAGAGGAAAGAAGAGGCTTTCACACTATCTGCACCTATGATCATTTGAAGGTAGTCTCAGAAGGTATTTTTGGTTGTTCTGTGCAGCTGCATTTACTCCCAAGTAGCTTTGGTATTTCTAGCAGGCAGTTCTATGGTGTGGCTTGACAGTCAGAAGGAAAGTTATGTCATAAGCCTTCCTAGAGTGAACAGGAAACACCCTGTATTACTATTTAGGTCACAAAGCAAATAAGTACAAATAAAAAACAAAAGATAGAAATTATCACAATCACATAACATCTAGTGCAAGGTTCACTAATGTTTCTATCTGAATTAATCATGTCACACAACCTTCAAAGCTACAGTACAGGAGACTAATGTTGCTTAGCATGCTTCTCATGCTTCAACAGACAGTGTTGTTATTACATAACAATACATCTAAACTAGTTCTGCAATGTGCTCCAAATAAAATGTTGGAAAAATAAATTTCAATAAATCAATGATAGCAAACACAAATACGAACATGGTACGAAAGCTGAGACAGTGTGCCTTCTGTTACGGTTCTTTTAATCTTCATGCATCTGTTCTCTCTATATGGCAGGAGTAGGGGAATCAAAATCTAATTTGGAAGAGCCAGAACAGCTTAGCTGATATAGTGACTTAGATATGGACCGGACAGCCATGAGATTAAGGTTTGATACCTGGCAGAAGCAAGAGATTCCTCTCCATAGACCTCAGATCAGATTTGGGGGGGGGGAATTAGTCTCCTGTATATGGAGGGCTGTTTCTTTTGTTGTAAAGTGGAAGGAGTGAGAAGATTATACCTCAGCTTCACCTAGTGCCAACATTAAGAATGCTGGAGTTATACCTCCATTTTTGCATACATTTTCATGGCATGGTGTTCAATTAATTAAGTACAGGGATAACTTTACTTTTTATACTTCTATTAGGGAAAGCTTTCTGGTCTAGAAAACCAAAATTAACGGCTGTGGGGATCTGTTGCACTGACCATGCAACAGCCCCTATCCACAAAAGTTGACACTAAACTTCGCTGACAAGCAGCGGTCACTTGGTCGGTATAGTTCACTTGCGGACTAAAAATCATGGGAGTTTTTTTTTTTTAGGGAAATGTTATGACAGGTTTCCATTTACTGCTGATGGTAGGATGTAAAGTATGATGGCTGCCACAAGATACAAGTCTAAAACTAGATACAAGCAATGGGTTTAAATGATTTCCCTAATACACACTTTTAATTTATCAGAACGGAGATATGGTAAAGTAATGCAAATATACTGAGGATTTAAAAATGATCCATCTTTATCCCAAAACTGGAAACCAGATTGAGTGAAGTCTCTATGAGAAGTCAGAAGAACTATACTGATATTGGTTGCAGAAGTGTTTGCTCATAAGAGTTACTAATTATCCACCAAATGTAGTTAATAATGATCTCACATAAAGCATCACACTGATCATAATAATTCTGGTTCATATTCAACACTCAGGATGTCCAATTCTTGGAAAATTTGGTTCCTACATACTATCTTTACTATTATCCTCAACATTGNCTTCGCTTGCAGATTTCTTATATTTTTCCTTCTACCCTGAAGATGGAGGTGATACGTTCCTCCGAAACGTCGGTTAACACCACATATACACGGTGCCAAATCCCAGAAGACTGCTTTCTTCATTGTCTAACCTACAAACAATCCAGAATTGAGTATATTGTGTTTCATAATTGTATCACAAGTTGGTTACATGTTAAACAGTGGAGCAACTCCTATGAACAAAACAGTTCCCCATAAGAACAGGTGACATGCACAGGATGCAAATTAAAAGCAGAACGTAACGAGAAAACAAGACAAAACTCAGCTAAAATTAAATATAAAACATGAAAATGCCAACAAAACATCAATACCTTCTAACCTTTAGACAACATTCGGCTCTGTAGGACTAAGTAAGTTTTGTGAAAATGCAGTAAGAATAGTGAATCTGTGGACAAAGAAACAGAACTAAATGTTCGCCCAGCCAAAAACCAATAAGAAAGGAGTACATATAATAGCAGCATCAATACAGTGGTCATTCAATACAACCATCACATTTTAATCAGTATATGATGATAATAGTAAATCATTCATGCTCATCAGTAACAACATTATCCTGCTGTAAGGATGTCCAGGGATGAATTAAGGAAATAACCAACAGCAGGAACTTGAATTCATTGTTTTATTCTAGATAGCATCCTTACTCTGAACAAAGCGAAGTGTGGAGTCAGAGATTAAGCCAAAAATTTAAAGACTGAGGGGTATATGAATGTGCTGTCTGGTCAGAACTGTCACATCCATCAGCTGCAGTGATAGATGAGCATGGGGCAATGGTGGTATAATGATTAACAGGGAAAAATCAAGGAAATTCTTGAGATAAACCTTCTCCAGTGCCACTTTGTCCACAATTAATCTCACATTAAGCCACCCAGGATTGAACCTATGGTTCTATGATGAGAAGCCAGTGCCTAACTGCCACCCTAAATCAGTGAGGACATAAGTCAAAATGTGTAACAAAATTCTGAATTAAAACAAGATTTTACATTATTATAAAATGAATATGACAACACCGTCCAGTGTGACTCAGTATGTATTTATAAAGTGCCTTTACATGTTTCGGTCAGTTGTGACCATCTTCAGAGAGGCAATAACAACATGCTAAGGCACTACTATTACATAGTTCATAATACAATAACTACTATGTAATAATAGTTCTTAGCATGTTGTTATTGCCTCTCTGAAGATGGTCACAACGACTGAAACATGTAAAGGCACTTCACAATTCATTAATGACATTGTGTTTTAACTACTGAATTTTTAATTACTAGACTTGTATAAAACTGTACAAATTTATGTAGGTCATACTGAAAGTCATGAGCAACTTTTTTTCGCATGCAACCTGGGTACAGCAGATGAAAGAGAGTATGGTGCTAGGTGGAACCAGCTGTTGTGTTAACCTTGAGTGTCTTGTGACATCACTAGCTTGCATCACGTGACCAGTATCACTCCAACAAAATGGTCGACAACAATATGTCGTTTCGCCAGCATGCTGTCATCGAATTTCTTGTGAAAGAGGAAATCCCCTGCTGCAGAAATTCACCAGAGACTTCAGCGTGCTTATGGAAGTGTGTGCATGGGTGCGAGCAGTGTTCGAAGACGGGTGAAACATTTTAAAGATGGGAACATCAGCATTGAAGATGAGCCTAGGAGCTGTCATCCTTGAACAGCCTCAACTGAACGCAACAAGGAAAGAGTGGATGAGATCATTCAAGATGACAGGCGTGTGACTGTGGACACAATACCCTGAAAACTTGGAATAGGACACAGTGCAATACAGGAGACGATTGAAAGCTTGGGCTACAGGAAAGTTTGTGCTCGTTGGGTCCCGCGGTTATTGATCGAAGACCACAAAGGTCAGCGAAAAGCCATCACCTCAGAACTGCTGCAGAGATACTGACATGAAGGCGATGAGTTTTTGCTCTGTATTGTGACAGGTGACAAAAGCTGGTTTCACCATTTCGAGCCTGAAACGAAACAGCAGAGTATGGAATGGCACCATTTGCATTCTCCATCAAAAAAGAAGGCAAAGACAGTGCCATCAGTTGCGAAGGTGATGGGCACAGTCTTCTGGGATGCAGAGGGGTTTATTCTGGCTGAATTCCTGGAACCTGAGCAAACCATCAATGCTGCTCGTTATGTCCAGACGCTGCACAAGCTCCGTCATGCATTGCACAATAAACATCTGGGATGAAACATCATCATCCTGCACGACAATGCTCGCCCCCACACCGTTTGCCTCACATTGGAAGCAACTGCAAAGATGGGGTGAGGAGTTCTTCCACACCCCTCCTATAGCCCTGATCTGGCACCCTCCGACTACAATCTTTTCGGATTTGTGAAGGATCAGCTGCGTGGACAATGTTTTGAGACAAGTGAGGCAATTCAGAAAGCAGTGCGTCAGTGTCTTCAGATGGCTGGAACGGAATTTTACATAAGGGGAATTTTCAAACTCCCAGAACGCTGGGAGAAATGTGTACAAAGAAGTGGTGATTATGTGGAAAAATAAAGAAAGGTCTGTAGATTGAGGTGGTGTATTTGGTTTGTCAATAATAAAGCACGTTACTTTACAAAAAAATTGTTGCTCATGACTTTCAGTACGACCCTCGTATAAGGTTTGCCATTACTTTTACTACTAAAATTAACTTATTTATTATATTGTATATGTTTATCAGTATTTTATACAAATGTATATGCTATTGGATGACAACTGTAATCCTTAGTTGTGACTGTAACTAGGACGATCTCCACATCCACATGAGAATGTACTCTCGACAGGATTTATGGAAGGTGAATAAATGAAATAAACGTATATTGAGTCACATTTGACGGTGTTGTCATATTCATTTTATAATAATTAACTAGTGTGATGGACCAGAATGAATAAAGTTAAAAAAGATTTTACATATTTTGCAACAGTCAAAGGGTGCTAATACTAGTGAGATCCTGTTCATCTTACTGGTATGTGCTACTGTTTCTATGTAAAATTGTTACTGTCTTAAAATATTTTATATCTCTCTATGTTACACACTGCATTATTTCAAAGCAGCTTATTGCCTCCTTGAGTGTAATGAGAATTACACAGAACAAGTAAAGGCAACAGTAATGTTATCCCTGTGCTTCATCAAGTAACATGTCATGAGGACATATGGGGGAATAGATGTATAACTCCATGCACTCTTAACCTTGCCACTACATCAAGGTGAGTGGTCAGCTTCCTACTCCAGGTGCTTTATCCACAGGGGCAGTGGACCTAATACCCACTGGACAGGAGGCTGCATGAACCCCAGAGCTAATCTGGATGCTGTGGAGAAGAGAAAAAACTCTTGCCCCTGCCAGAAATTAAAGTTAAATATACAGAATTTGAACACCGAGTTTCAGCTTTAAACTATGTGGCTACTGCAATGGCATTAGTCATTTATTCTGTGATAAGATGATGTTACAATACTACAGACTAATTTAGAATAAATCGAAGGATCACTGTATATGAGAAGTCTATCACAAAAACAAATAGAAAAACATTCAAAGTAATCACAGAGAGATGAGAAGAGTTAAATAAGACTGGGTGATTTGAAACACCATTACCAAAGAGTACAATCTACGTATCAATCATCTTTATTATAGTTACTGTTCATCACCTTAATATCTATAATACAAGGTCAACATAGCACTATTATCATGCTAACATGTCACTTAATCAACCTTCAAAACACTGGGCTACACCAGTGAATATCAACAACTATTTTGCTAACACAAAAATAAGTTGAGATGTACATCTACTGTTTGTAGACAGCAAAACAGGGATACAATATGACATTTATAAACATGTATATAGAGAAAAATATCGTTATGATATTAGTATTTCTTTATTATCCAGACTAAATATGTTGAAAAGTCTCTGCATAAGTACATTCAAGGCAATGGTACAGTTATTTCCATTTAATACAAAGTAAGCTATTATTTTGTAACATTATGGAACTATGATGAACATAATGCTTCAGCTAATACTTACATCATATTTAGCACTCTTCCACTACTGCAAGGAGCTCTATCATATTATTGCATCATATAACATTCTGTTAATTTTACTAGCAATAGATATGGATTTGTTTCATCAGAGAGTTCTTATTAACATCACATACCTAGTAGATTCATAATTTCCTGTTTTGTTGGCATGAAGGAGTGAGGGACGGGGGGGAAACTGAAATCAAACTGAATTAAGACTACGATGGACACTATACGATTCTTTGTATCTATGTCAAAGTAAATGGGCATACAAGAAAAGTTCAGTACTCACAACTTGCGAATCCCAGATTCTGACTTCTTCCAAGGGGCATCATCAGGCTCAAAGGGCAAAGGTCCCTGTACTGGGGGATCATCCTCCTCACTGTTTGGTCTGCAAGCATATCAATGAAAAGTGCTCAACTGAACTGCTTAACACACTCTAAGAACAGACACTGTTCACCCATTGCCAATCTAGCACAAATATTACTTTGAATTCTATTTCACTTATTATTAAGAACAGTTTCCATATTCACTTCAGTAAAATTGCAACAGACCGTTCATCTATTTTGTTAATAAAATGACAAAACATAATAGTAAAAAGGAATAAAAAAAGTACAAATATACAATGTAAGCTACAATACCAATTTTTTTTTTACCCAGAATTTTATAATGTAAATGTCCTCCAGCAGTGAGAGAGATTATATTCAATAACTGTAATGAAAGTCAACTTCATTTCCAAAAAATCATACTGACAGATGAAAAAAGCACCTCTCTTTATGCATTCAATTCAATTCTTTGCATAGAGAACATAAAATGAATCCTTAATGGGGAGACCGAGTCCAGCCATCACTTACACTTCTGATCTACACTAGTAAAACTTCTCAGGCAAACTAAATTCTCATACTTGGTCCAATATAACCTCTGCTTTATAAAGTAAAAGTAAAGATATCCAGGCAAGTACAGACTGAGCTATTAATTCTGCAACTAGTATAGCTTTTGTATATACTACATAAAACGGTTTACAGTGAGCAATCATCTACAAACCTTATCTTTCCTGACTTGCTAACTCCAGAATTTGTGAGGAATTTTTAATAACTGTGTCATAACTGAGAGGCTAGTGAAGGTTTATGAAGTGGAAAAAAAAAATCTTATGGCTTCTCTATACAAACAAGATAAACTGTATTTTCTGAAACAAAAAATATAACTGAGTTACAACATTAATGAATCACCGAGATGCAGATTATAGGCTTCTTGGATGTTGCGATATGCAGTTTGGCAGAAAGGTACCAACAGTCGAGGGTATCTGCTGCATCCATCGCCAGGTACCCTGAAGATGCTGGCAATGGGCTTCTCCAAAATCATGCTACACAGACATTATCTTTTCCAGTATTAGGTCTACTGGGACCTGTTATGGATATTGTAACATGTTGCGTTACTGAAGACGCCGTAGAGATGGTTAATTGGTTTATTTAACAATCTACAAATATCGGCTACAATTAATTATAACACAGTTGCGGGTTTCCACACTTTACAAACCCTACAACAAAATCTCTTAATACTCTCTTCAAGAGTCTTCACGTATTAATAACGCGGGAGCTATACAAATCTCCCTGAATTACACACTCCAAGTATAACTGTACTACAGCACTCACTAAGTCTCGAAAGCACACAATAAGTCTTCCGCTCGCTGACTTCTTAGTTATCGCACACTCGCAGGCTGCTACCTTGAGAACTGTTGATAACACACTCGGCGACTGTCACATTACAACTGACTGGTAGCTGCTGTGCAGTTCCCTTATATAGCCGCAGTGGTGCCTGTTGCCACGTCACAGTAGGAAGCGGTGACGCGTCTGTGTTTGCGTATATCCTAGCAATGCTGTTACCCCTTGGTGACGTCACCACTGTTGACTCGCTTTGCATAGCTTCAAGGTTGCGGGGACTCGGTTAACGTCGGCTCCGCTCGGCTCACTTCGACTCCGCTCGTGATGTCACCGCGGGGAGAGTTGCGGGGTGATTACTCGCCTATTATGCGAGCGCTACGTTACCGCTACGTGCAGCTGGGGAGGTAGGGGTCAACATGTCACACTGCTCCCTCCTTAAGGCTGTTCGTCCCGAATAGCCTAATCGTGCTTCCCCCGTTCCTTTTCTTTGGAGGCCGTTCTTGCAGCATCTTCTTCTTTGTGTCCTTCTACTGTTTCTCTTCTCCCCGTTGCTCTGCTCTCCAACCGCCACATCTTCCCCCTTTTTATAGTTGCTCGTCTCGAGCAGCTCCATGATAAGGCGCAAGCCGGTCGAGGTGTANCATAACCTGCGGAATTGGCCAGTTTATCGTACCGAGTTTTCATCCGGTCACTGGCGAGCTTCAGGTGTTGCCGGGCGTAATTGTGGATGTCGTGCAGATGATCAACTAAGTCTGCTGCATAGTCAGTTGTGGGTTTTTCTTTGTCTGGGGATGTACATCCACTTGCCAATAGCCACTCTTTAAATCGAGAGTTGAAAACCATTTGGCTCCGGCCAGCGTGTCCAGGGTGTCGTCAATGCGAGGTAGTGGAAAGCAATCCTTCTTGGTGACGTTGTTCAGCTTTCTGTAGTCCACACAGAAACGGATCTCCCCATTCTTTTTCCTGACCAGAACGACCGGGGACGACCAAGGGCTGTCCGATTCTTCTATAACACCCCGTCCTCGCATATTTTCGAGCATTTCCTTCACTTCCGCTTGTTTTGCCAGGGGTACTCTCCTCGGTGGCTGTCGAATTGGTCGGGCTTCTCCCGTGTCTTTTTCCGTTTTGGAGGGGGTCGTCCTCTCCACAAGGTCCAATCCAGGATTTCTTTCTTCGGGGGTTCCTTATTTCGACATAACAGCTCATGATGCANTAGTATATCTTTTGTATATACTACATAAAACGGTTTACAGTGAGCAATCATCTACAAACCTTATCTTTCCTGACTTGCTAACTCCAGAATTTGTGAGGAATTTTTAATAACTGTGTCATAACTGAGAGGCTAGTGAAGGTTTATGAAGTGGAAAAAAAAAATCTTATGGCTTCTCTATACAAACAAGATAAACTGTATTTTCTGAAACAAAAAATATAACTGAGTTACAACATTAATGAATCACCGAGATGCAGATTATAGGCTTCTTGGATGTTGCGATATGCAGTTTGGCAGAAAGGTACCAACAGTCGAGGGTATCTGCTGCATCCATCGCCAGGTACCCTGAAGATGCTGGCAATGGGCTTCTCCAAAATCATGCTACACAGACATTATCTTTTCCAGTATTAGGTCTACTGGGACCTGTTATGGATATTGTAACATGTTGCGTTACTGAAGACGCCGTAGAGATGGTTAATTGGTTTATTTAACAATCTACAAATATCGGCTACAATTAATTATAACACAGTTGCGGGTTTCCACACTTTACAAACCCTACAACAAAATCTCTTAATACTCTCTTCAAGAGTCTTCACGTATTAATAACGCGGGAGCTATACAAATCTCCCTGAATTACACACTCCAAGTATAACTGTACTACAGCACTCACTAAGTCTCGAAAGCACACAATAAGTCTTCCGCTCGCTGACTTCTTAGTTATCGCACACTCGCAGGCTGCTACCTTGAGAACTGTTGATAACACACTCGGCGACTGTCACATTACAACTGACTGGTAGCTGCTGTGCAGTTCCCTTATATAGCCGCAGTGGTGCCTGTTGCCACGTCACAGTAGGAAGCGGTGACGCGTCTGTGTTTGCGTATATCCTAGCAATGCTGTTACCCCTTGGTGACGTCACCACTGTTGACTCGCTTTGCATAGCTTCAAGGTTGCGGGGACTCGGTTAACGTCGGCTCCGCTCGGCTCACTTCGACTCCGCTCGTGATGTCACCGCGGGGAGAGTTGCGGGGTGATTACTCGCCTATTATGCGAGCGCTACGTTACCGCTACGTGCAGCTGGGGAGGTAGGGGTCAACATGTCACACTGCTCCCTCCTTAAGGCTGTTCGTCCCGAATAGCCTAATCGTGCTTCCCCCGTTCCTTTTCTTTGGAGGCCGTTCTTGCAGCATCTTCTTCTTTGTGTCCTTCTACTGTTTCTCTTCTCCCCGTTGCTCTGCTCTCCAACCGCCACATCTTCCCCCTTTTTATAGTTGCTCGTCTCGAGCAGCTCCATGATAAGGCGCAAGCCGGTCGAGGTGTA
>NW_019740383.1:656892-658171 GCF_002891405.2 Cryptotermes secundus | reverse complement strand
GGAAAGCAATCCTTCTTGGTGACGTTGTTCAGCTTTCTGTAGTCCACACAGAAACGGATCTCCCCATTCTTTTTCCTGACCAGAACGACCGGGGACGACCAAGGGCTGTCCGATTCTTCTATAACACCCCGTCCTCGCATATTTTCGAGCATTTCCTTCACTTCCGCTTGTTTTGCCAGGGGTACTCTCCTCGGTGGCTGTCGAATTGGTCGGGCTTCTCCCGTGTCTTTTTCCGTTTTGGAGGGGGTCGTCCTCTCCACAAGGTCCAATCCAGGATTTCTTTCTTCGGGGGTTCCTTATTTCGACATAACAGCTCATGATGCATTGTTTGCACTTGCTGACGTCGTCCTTCCTCCTGGTCTTCCAGCCGCTTGCTGGTACGGGACCGTGGTGCCAAGTCCTTTCTTGGATGGCTCTCGTCTCTCGTCTCAACATGTCATAATATTATACAACAGAATCCTTCCGCTGTTTTGGAAATCTTTTCAAACTTCTTCAGTACTTTGACTGGTATTTTGAAACCTTTTCTGATATGCTATCACAGCTCAGCATGTAAATGAGTTACTTCCAAGCTCTTCTGTATTGTTTTGTACACTCCGTTCTCTGTGAAATCTCTCCAAATTTCTTCTTTCTTTTACAGTCAAAAACTAAGTATCCCACAGTCTTTGTCACAAAATGCATTTCTGCCAACATCAGCACTTATAATCCATGTCTAGAAACTAATAATGGTTTGAAAATTTGATTTATAATGCCTAGCATTCTGAAAAAAGTAAGCCCTAATATTACTTTTTCCACCATTTCAGAAGTGCACAGTGCCACACCTCAGAAGGCCATGATCTGAATCCTCCCTGCTTTTAGGACCTCAGATCTCATCTGCTATCTTGGTACAGAGAGCAGAGTGTCAACTGACCAAAATTATCCCTTCGGCCGCAGTACTAGGTGACACTTCTGTACAAACCCAACTACACTGGAAGAGTTTTAAAACTATGAGATCTTTAAATTTATACACACAATTTTTGGAATTAGAACAGAAATTGTGTTGACATTAGTAAACTGACTTCATATGGTATCACCAAATAATTAATTCACTCACTCAGGGAGCTGAGCCTTTCTTAAGAAGCCANGCAGTGGTGCCTGTTGCCACGTCACAGTAGGAAGCGGTGACGCGTCTGTGTTTGCGTATATCCTAGCAATGCTGTTACCCCTTGGTGACGTCACCACTGTTGACTCGCTTTGCATAGCTTCAAGGTTGCGGGGACTCGGTTAACGTCGGCTCCGCTCG
>NW_019740383.1:654633-655135 GCF_002891405.2 Cryptotermes secundus | reverse complement strand
AACATTTTATGGAGCCCGAAGGTTCATTACCATGTTCACAAGAGCCCTCCACTGGTCCTTATCATGAGCCAGATCAATCCAATCCACGCCATCCCATCCTATCTATCTAAGAACNTTGCATAGCTTCAAGGTTGCGGGGACTCGGTTAACGTCGGCTCCGCTCGGCTCACTTCGACTCCGCTCGTGATGTCACCGCGGGGAGAGTTGCGGGGTGATTACTCGCCTATTATGCGAGCGCTACGTTACCGCTACGTGCAGCTGGGGAGGTAGGGGTCAACATGTCACACTGCTCCCTCCTTAAGGCTGTTCGTCCCGAATAGCCTAATCGTGCTTCCCCCGTTCCTTTTCTTTGGAGGCCGTTCTTGCAGCATCTTCTTCTTTGTGTCCTTCTACTGTTTCTCTTCTCCCCGTTGCTCTGCTCTCCAACCGCCACATCTTCCCCCTTTTTATAGTTGCTCGTCTCGAGCAGCTCCATGATAAGGCGCAAGCCGGTCGAGGTGTA
>NW_019740383.1:550031-654394 GCF_002891405.2 Cryptotermes secundus | reverse complement strand
GGAAAGCAATCCTTCTTGGTGACGTTGTTCAGCTTTCTGTAGTCCACACAGAAACGGATCTCCCCATTCTTTTTCCTGACCAGAACGACCGGGGACGACCAAGGGCTGTCCGATTCTTCTATAACACCCCGTCCTCGCATATTTTCGAGCATTTCCTTCACTTCCGCTTGTTTTGCCAGGGGTACTCTCCTCGGTGGCTGTCGAATTGGTCGGGCTTCTCCCGTGTCTTTTTCCGTTTTGGAGGGGGTCGTCCTCTCCACAAGGTCCAATCCAGGATTTCTTTCTTCGGGGGTTCCTTATTTCGACATAACAGCTCATGATGCATTGTTTGCACTTGCTGACGTCGTCCTTCCTCCTGGTCTTCCAGCCGCTTGCTGGTACGGGACCGTGGTGCCAAGTCCTTTCTTGGATGGCTCTCGTCTCTCGTCTCAACATGTCATAATATTATACAACAGAATCCTTCCGCTGTTTTGGAAATCTTTTCAAACTTCTTCAGTACTTTGACTGGTATTTTGAAACCTTTTCTGATATGCTATCACAGCTCAGCATGTAAATGAGTTACTTCCAAGCTCTTCTGTATTGTTTTGTACACTCCGTTCTCTGTGAAATCTCTCCAAATTTCTTCTTTCTTTTACAGTCAAAAACTAAGTATCCCACAGTCTTTGTCACAAAATGCATTTCTGCCAACATCAGCACTTATAATCCATGTCTAGAAACTAATAATGGTTTGAAAATTTGATTTATAATGCCTAGCATTCTGAAAAAAGTAAGCCCTAATATTACTTTTTCCACCATTTCAGAAGTGCACAGTGCCACACCTCAGAAGGCCATGATCTGAATCCTCCCTGCTTTTAGGACCTCAGATCTCATCTGCTATCTTGGTACAGAGAGCAGAGTGTCAACTGACCAAAATTATCCCTTCGGCCGCAGTACTAGGTGACACTTCTGTACAAACCCAACTACACTGGAAGAGTTTTAAAACTATGAGATCTTTAAATTTATACACACAATTTTTGGAATTAGAACAGAAATTGTGTTGACATTAGTAAACTGACTTCATATGGTATCACCAAATAATTAATTCACTCACTCAGGGAGCTGAGCCTTTCTTAAGAAGCCACCAATTGTGCAGCTACTCTGAACTTCCTAACATTTTATGGAGCCCGAAGGTTCATTACCATGTTCACAAGAGCCCTCCACTGGTCCTTATCATGAGCCAGATCAATCCAATCCACACCATCCCATCCTATCTATCTAAGATCCATTTTAATATTGCCCACACACCTATACCTTGGTCATCCTAGTGGTCTCTTTCTTTCTGACTTTCCTACCAATATCCTACATGCATTCCTCCTCTCCCCCATTTGTGCCACATGTTCCACCCACCTCCTCCTCCTTGGCTTCATCATTCTAATTATACTTGGAGAAGAGTCCAAGTTATGAAGCTCCTCATTATGCAGTTTTCTCCAACCTCCTGTCACTTCATCTCTCTTCAGTCTACATATTCTACTCAACACCCTGCTCTCAAACACCCTCAGTCTACGCTCCTCCCTTAATGTCAAAGACCAAGTTTCACATCCATACAGAACCACAGGCAAAATTAGAGTTTTGTATATTTTAATTTTTACATTCTTAGACAGCAGATAAGACAAAAGGTTCTGGACTGAATGGTAGCAAGCATTACCCTACTTCAATCTGCTCTTAATTTCAACCTGAATCAGGTTTTGATTTGTTATAATCATTCCCAAATATGTGAACTGCCACATTTTCAAAACATCTGTTACCTATCTTTATGTCATGATATTGCCCTGCATTTTGGTGACAACAACTTCTAGACCAACCTCCTTACCAGCATCAATTAAAGTTTGCATGTTTTTCTCTATGGTATCTATGTAGGTAAGTCAACAGGTAAGTTACAAATAGATATAGAACTTAAACAAATAGGAGTACTGATTTGAAAAATGCCTTTATTTCTCAATATAATCTCCTTGTACATTGAGGCACTTGTCCCATCATTTCACCAACCCCTGAAAACCAGCAGCATAAAATTCTTTGGGCTGCTGTCGGAACCAGGTGGTGCCTGGGATCACGAAGGCATACTGCTCACCGCATTCCAGCCTCAAGGACAAACCGTAAATGCCGACTCCTACTGTAACATCCTCAGGAAACTTCATAAGGCCATTCAAAAGAAGTGACCAGGACTCCTCATTAAAGGCATGTTGCTCTTGCATGACAACGCACGTCCCCATACTGCCAACAAGATAAATGAGACACTGCAAAATTTCAAGTGGGAAGTCCTCGAGCATCCTCCATATATCCCCGACCTTGCTCCAAGCAACTTCCATTAGTTCAGCCCTCTTAAACATCATCTTTCGGCTGAACATTTTCCCGACGATGAAGCTGTAGAAAGGGAAGTCACCGCCTGGTTCCGAAAGCAACCCAAAGAATTTTATGCTGCTTGCTTTCAGGGGCTTGTGAAACGATGGGACAAGTGCCTCAATGTACAGGGAGATTATGTTGAAAAATAAGAGCATTTTTCAAATCAGTACTATTATTTGTTTAAGTTCTATATCCATTTGTAACTTACTTATTGACTTACCCTTGTATATTATCACCCAGTAGATTCACATCATCGGCATAGACCAATAGCTGATGTGTCCCATTTAATTTCAGTCCACCTGATTTTCCTGGACCTTCCTAATGGCATATTCTAAAGCATAGTTGAAAAGCAGTGGTGTTAAAGCATCTCCTTGTTTTAGAACATTCTGGACAAGAAAATTATCAGACAAATGTTTACCTATACAGACTTTACCATATGTTTTGTTTACACACATTTTAATCAGCCTAACTTGTTCATAGGTACCCCAAACTCTATGAGAATACTGTACAATACTTCCCTCCTAACTGAATCATAGGTTTTCTTGAAGTCTATGAATAGCTATAAATATTTAAACAAGATGTTAATAATTTTATGGGTACTTACCATTACAGAACAATAAAAAAAAATTATATATTAACCATTTTTAATACAGCAAATGTCTGACTAGATACACTTAAATCAAGTGAATGCAGAGATATTTTTCACATGCACTGCCAGCTATGAAACTGGTTTCTTCCATGAAAAACTTCTCACTACTTCTAAAATTAGATGAGGTTTAAACTATTTCATATTCAAGCTAATAAAATAAATAAATAATAAACTTATATCAGTGAAATAACATCATTATTAAGACAAGCATGGGAACACGTAATGGCAATCACACTACAGCTCTACAAATATGCAGTGCAAACTAACAACTTAAACTCATCAAGCAACATGCTTACAAGTTGCGAGGTGCAGAATCAGATTTTCTCCAACTGGGCGAGGCCACGGCACTGTCAGCACTGGTAGGGGGAGGTCTGCCAGGGGAGGGGACAGAGGGGGAGGGGAACACCACAGCCATTGCAGCAGCACGGCGAGCACCGAAGTTCCTCTGAGCATGCGACCACCTTGACAGCGACACATTGTGACGTCTATTGAAGGACCAAGCAGGTTGACAAGTAAAACACAAGGCCAGTATATTCTCTTTCTTTAGCACTTACTAAGGTCACCGGCTATAAGCAATTAAATGAACTGAAAACAGACCATATGCAGTTCACTGAACAACAGAAATGTTTTGAAAATAACATATTTCACATCCAGGAAAGGAACCATTCTGAGAATCAGAATGAATGAAAGAACAGTAACTTCTGGCAAGAAGCCAACTGTCTGCCAGATATCATATGCAGCTTAAACCATCATGCATATATGTTCACTGTTCCACTTATTCTTTCCCCGTAACTGATACTAATGAAGGAAAAAATATTTAATGCAGGAAAGAAGATTCATCATACAAGTGTTGCCATAACTGAGCATGCAAAGACACTTATCTTGCATGCATGCATGAACCAGATAAGCAAAAACTTCACTAACCACTACCTTTAAAAATTTAGAATACAGAAAAAAGAAATATTTTCCACTTCCTGCTGACTTCCACTCAGTTGCTACATTATGCCGCCACATAGACAGGATAAGAACACTATCTGCAGTAAGGGAAAAAATGAGCACTTTGAACTACTAGTGAAATAAATATGGCCCAGCTAAATATTTCACCTCGTTTGGAATTATATGATGATAATTCGTTTTTCAGATGCTACATTAGGAGAAAAAATTTGTCATATACAAGATGCATAGGAAAGTTCCTGCACTAATTATTACTGTAACTGTGTCAGTGAAAAAAATGAGAGGAGAGACCAAGGTCACACTTCCACCAGCCCATGGCATCAGTCTGCCACGTGACACTGCGCTGTGAACCTGCACTGTTTTACAAGTGTTTTTTTCAACTGACTGTTTTTATTTTATCTGCAATGGATGGCAAAATCAAGCAAAGTGTCTGCATCAAGTTTGGCATGAAACTTGGTAGATCCACTATCAAAACACCTGAAATTCTTTGTGAGGCTTTTGTAGAACATTCTTCAAGCCTGACAGCTGTTTCTGAACGGCAGTCAAGGCCAGTCAAGTGTCAGCTGAAGATGACAAACGTTCAGGGCGACCAACCACCAGCAAAATGACAGAAAATGTTGGAAAAATTCAAGAACTCACCCACGAAGATGGTCGCTGAACAATCCATGAGCTCGCAGACACCACTGGGATCAGTTACAGAATTTGCTAGGAGATCTTAACAGAAAATTTGAACATGTACCACACTGCTGCGAAATTTGTTCTCCAACTCTTGACAAATGATTAAAAGCAGCGGCGCATAAACATGTGTCTCAAGCTACAAGAGAAGGCTAACGAGGACCCCACTTTTTTACGAGTTAGGATGATAATGGGTGATGAAAGTTGGATTTACGGTTATGATCCAGAAACAAAACAACAATCAATGCAGTAGCAGAGCCCACAATCACGAGGAGCAAAAACGGCGCGGCAGGTACAGAGTTCAACAAAGAGAATGCTCACTGTTTTTCCCGACATGAAAGGGACCATTCACTGTGAATTTGTCCCTCCTAACACTACAGTCAAATCCGACTTTCACTGTGACATTTTGAGATGCTTAGGAGAAAATGTGCAACAAAAAAGACTGGAAATTTGGCACAACCACAACTGGCTCCTTCATCATGACAACGCAGCCACCCACATATTCCTGAAAACCACAGAGTTTGTGACTAACAACAACATGGTTATTGTTCTCAATCCTTCCTCCTTACCAGACTTAGCACCCTTAATTTCTCTTTCATTCCAAAATTGAAACTGAAACTGAAGGGATGACATTTTCAAACAGTGTCTGACATCCAAAAGGAAATGCAAGCAGTACTTGACAACATTAAGGAAAATGATTTCCACAGTGCCTTTGAAGTGTGAAAAAAATGATGGGATCGCTATATATGTTCCCATGGAGACTATTTTGAAGGAGATGGCAGATAAAAATGAGAAGTTAAGCCAAAATTTATTTTTTGACCTAGTCCAGGAACTTTCTGATAACACCTCGTATTCAAGGGAGCCATCACACCTCAATTAGTATAGGGACCAGACTAAGGGCTGAAACGGGGTCTGATTTGCAGCAGGAAAAGAAATTTTCCTTCATTCCACAGCATCCTGACTGGGCCCCATGACCACCCAGTCTACTTTCCAAAGTGTACCAGGGACACTCCCCATGAGCAGAGCAGTCATGTCATGAAATTGACCACTCACCTCCATCTACTGCTGAGGTTAAGAATGTTACAGAATTATATCTCCACTCCCTCATGTTTTAGCTGTGTCGTACTTAATTAAGTACAAGGGTAACTTTACTTAACACTTTATATTCAAGAAAGTGTGATAACAAAGGAAAATAATGAAAGAGGCATAACATTTATTCCATAGTAGGTGAAGGTAAAAATCAAAAGCTCTTAATACAAGTTGTGTGGAACATACGTAAGTATGTGTATAAAAATATGTATCCAGTTTGGTGACTCATTATGCAGAAAAATATTTCATATGGTGAATGTTAAAAATTGGCATTTTTTACTTTCATGTTACTTGCTCTTAAAAAATATGCAAAAATGCTACAGTTTAACTTGCCAAATTCAGAAAACTGGGAATGAATTCTCCAGATTTCAATCCATTCCATGTTTGGAAGGAACTGAAATAGTGAATAAAAACCAGAGAGAACTGTTCAAGACCAGTGAGTTACTTGAACAATGAATAGAAAATGTGTGGCTTCTCCTATCACAGGATGACATCTGCTCAGCCATTGACAAGTGGCTAAGACAGATTCAAGTAATTCAAGAAAATGGTGCACCCATTCAATCACTTATTCCAATAATAGAATGTGATTTGGATAAATAAAATGACTTAACTTTCTGATAGCACCTCACATTCAAGGGAGCCATCACACCTCAATTAGTATAGGGACCAGACTTACTTACTTAAGCACAAAACACCACTGTAGGTTGTGGTGAAAAGGACGAGAAGGGCTACCCTTGTACTTACTTGCTTATGGAGCTGAGGCCTTCTTGAGAAGCCGCCAATTGTGCAGCCACTCAAGAATTTCCCAGCATTTCATGGAACTTGAATGTTCATTACCGTGTTCACAAGAGCCCTCCACTGGTCTCTATCCTGAGCCAGATCAATCCAATCCATACCATCCCATCCTATCTCTCTGAGATCCATTTTAATATTGTCCACCCACCTATGCCTTGGTGGATAAATAAAATGACTTAACTTTTATGATGGCTTGGAGTACAGAAGTCCAGCTTCAGTTTCTTAGCCATTTTCTGAAACAATATCTTACACTCTACTAGCTTGTTTGCTCAGTTACAACTATATTCATATCTTCACAGTCAAATTACTAAAGTCCCGCTGTATAAGCTAAACATCTTAATCTGTACACTGAACACAAATTTCTTTAACAGAAAATCTCATATCTATGACTATGTTACTCCTTTAACATGATTTAGTATGAATACATTTTTATAGGGGTTAATTTAAATGAACCTCCAGCCCATATAGTTCTTACATAAAGTTTGCTTATAGAAATCATTAACTGTGAATAATGGCTGAATTCCAGGTTTATGACTGCCAACTGTCCATACTGGTCAGCGGAAGTATAAAATGTAAGAGAAATTTCTCATAATATTATATTGCAGAATCCTGCTGCACTTTATTTAGTATCAAATAGTTTCACAGTCTCACATGCAGCATGTCTTTCTATAGAACTTACTAAAAGTTATTCATGTCAAATGGATTTTAACTTATTAAAATTTAATTGCTATATGTTTTGACCTATAAGGTCATCATCAGATGTTTTTAAATTATAAACGAGGAAGCACAGCGGTCCAGTTTAGAAAACCAAGATTAACGGCCATGGGGATCCATTGTGCTGACCACGTGACGCCCTTGCTCTGCAAAAGTTGGCACTAACTTCCCCAACAAGCAGAGGTCGCTACATCAGTATAGTTCACTTGTGGACTACAGAGCGTGTTTTTTTTTTTTTGAAGCACAGCAGATGATGACCTTATAGGTTGAACCAAGCAGTAAATAAATTAATAAGTTAAAGTCTATATAATGTATAAAACTTTTGACGTGAATAACTTTTAGTAAGTTTCATAGAAAGACGTGCTGCATGCAAGACTGTAAAACCATTTGATAGCAAGAATAATGTATTTGAAATCAAGTAATACTCTATTCATAAGTTACAAAGCTTCTAATTTAATAATATAAAATCAAGTAATGCTACAGAAACTTCTTGAAAACGGAGAGAAACANAACATTCCGGCAGATGACGCAGGCGGGAAGACAGACACTCCATGCAGATGGTGGCCAAAAATTATGTAAGTAGGACATAATTTTCTACTTTAAAATTTAATTTTATATAACGTTGCCACGCGCGGACTCTGCGACACCATATAGCGTCATTCGTACCGGGGACTTTCTTTTAATGACGACATACGTTGTCTTTAGTCGTTTAAATTTTAAAAGGAAACAAGATATTACTACAGACATACAAAAAATATGTGCCAACCAGGATGTCTGGTTACTTACAAACACCTACATTACAACTGAAACATGCCAATTATTTTACTTTGTTATCAAGTGCTCTAAGCTTTCATTTCAAGTGGTGCAATATTTACAAAACTCAGCTACATTCTTTCCGACTTACGATTCGCTGGACTTTGGCCGATACATCTCTAGTTCATCTTCCAAATCACTAACTCGTGCTTTGAGTTCATTCCTTTCATGAAGAATCTCCTTCAGTTCTGCAGTGGTGAATCTGGGTCGGTTTGGGTCCTCCAGATCATACACAGCTTTGTTTGTCAGGTCAGGGACCTCTGACTGCACAAAGGATATATTTTGTGTAATTAAATTCACTCATTAACATGTTTCAATATAACTACTATATGGAAGGAGACATCCAATCTGAACTGAAAATATTAATCTGTTTTTTATAATGTTCTGTTTAACAATGCTGTAAATAGCTCAGATTATACAGTATCAAATGGTGGGATGGTTGGTGAATAACGAAGTAAAAAGTATGAGGAATTGCTGATTTTAGGTTTACACAGTATTTAATTATTGTTGCTAATTCTGTTCTTGGGTTGCTACACCATGCGGTGTTGGATGATACTGATGATGTTTTAGAGGTACATACTACATCTATCTTCTGTGTCAACCCTGAAGATGGAGGCAGCATGTATCTCCAAAACATTGACAACATCACTCACAGCCATACAATGCAATAATCCAAGAACAAGATTAAAAAACATGAGGAAGATAGCAGTAACGACCTAAAATAAGGTACTATCTTGGTATTTATCCAGGATGACTGAGGAAAATCACACAAAACCTCAACTACCTTCCTCACTGAGATTCAGACTGGGCACCCTCAGAGAACAAGTATAAGTCATATTCAATCTATACATACAAACACAGTGCTGGCAAAGCGCAAAAAGGAATCTAACACAAACGGTTCAGTCATAAAGTGAACCCAGACTGCTTTCTATGGCTTTCTTATATCGATTTGGATGTTCAAGTAAAGACATTCAAAGGCACATTGTTTACACACGTGGGACTTTGCAAGATCCTCATTCTCCTTCTGTGCAAGACCAAGCCTCTGTTTGAGGCCCAACAGCTCCCTATGCTGGTCCTGCAACTGTGCCAAGAAGTCAGCTCGCTCATCCAGCAGGCCCCGGACTTGAGACTGACTACCACGATGTTTCCTACGAAGCTCCTTCCCAATCATTGTCAGCCTCTCCACTTGTGCTGAAAGCTAGAAGGGAGAGACCACTGGAGAACATAACAAGCTATAAAAGGAACTTTTAAACCCTATATTCATGACAGATAATATATTTTCAGTTTCAGTATGACTATAGCAAAGAATTCCCTTCCTTATGCATAGTGCACATCCCAATAGCTTCATCTTCCTTGATCTGGTCATATTAATATTTATGAGAAGTACAATTATGAAGCTCCTCATTGTAAAGTCTTCTCCAGCTCCTTGTTATGCCTGTCTGGTAAAGAAATTCTCCTCAGCACCCTGTTCTCAAACATCCTCATATATAAATGACAGTTGCAAATGTTCCCCTTCCTCAGGGTTCCTGAATTGTCCCTGGCCTCAGCTATAAGCTTCTCACTGCAACTCGCAACTCGCTGTCTGCCTGCAGACTCTCTATCAACTGACTGATTCCAAAGCTGGAGATCACGTCACACCAAACTCCTACTTTGCTAACTGCTGTCTCAGAACTTTTATGTAATGGCAGCTGGTACTTGTTATATAGCCCTGGTACAGACCGCACAGGAAACGAAGCTTCCAACAGCTCTTTTATTGTTGCATACATGCCTGCTGTGACAATCATGTGACGGTTACTGAGCCACTGACTAGCAATGGGTGTGTTTACAGAGACACTCTCTACCAATGACTATCTCTGCTGCCTTCACAATTCTGGCTTCCAACAGACATGGCACAATATTTTCCAAACCTTAAGCAACATCAGCATTGTTAACAGTAACAACTACTCCAACAATGGAGCCACCAGACTTATTCTAGCCTCAGAATCAACCAAGACAAATTTTCTTTAGGTATTCTAAAACTCAGCATTTGTGACAGACATTATTTCAATTAATTTCATTATTTTTTATACATATATTCAGCTTTGGGGGCACACGGTAGCATAGTTGGTTGAGACACTATGCTACAAGCCCGAAGGTCACAGGATCAAATTCCAATGAGGTCTTCGAATTTTTTTCAATTTACCTAATCCTTCTAGCCACACTATGGCCTTGGAGTCGACTCAGCCTCTAAAAGAAATAAGTACCAGGAATATTCTTGGAATGTTCTTGGGGGTAAAGGGCAGCTGGCCCGTAAGCTGACAACCTTGAAAATGTTGGAACTTCAACATCTCACAAACCTATCAGCCTCCACAGCCTGTTGCAGAGATACCTTTATTTTTATTATTATTTTTCTTTTTTCGATAAATTCAGCTTATATATCAGCAGTTTCCTTATTATATTTGAATTTGCTTTTCATCTTTCCATGTGGAATGACTTCTCCTACCTTTCCATTTCCAAGAATTTATTTTGTGCTTACATATACAGGGTGGATTTAAACTCTGTTGACCGTTCCATGATTCTACACTTCATAGCAACCAGTGCACCACCAGCTGGGGGGCACATGAATTCCTCCGATTAATCAGCATGCCTGACAGCCGATAACATAAGGAATGAAGTAGTTACAATTCACAGATCACAAGAGGCATTGAAAATGCTGTTCCTCTGTACATAGATATCATTTGCAATTAATTGTATCATTAAAAAAACAAAGGTACAACAATCTTTCTTACACCTACAGCACACCAGACAGCAACTGGGACTTTGCAGGTTAGATGTGGATTCTGTGAACATCGGTAGTGATTATTATGTGTATTTATATATCCCTGCAAGTGAAACCATACTTCAACAGAAGAGAATGTCAAATGCAGCTCGATCTCACCTTCGACAAGAGACTACAGAAACCAACTGCCAAAATGCACCCTGCTAACTGGATTGCACAGCTGCAAGGCATGCATGGATTACTGTTGTTTTATGGAGTCTTAGTTTCAGCAATTGTGCTGCCATGCTTGTACGAGACTTTGACCCTCCAGTCTCCTGAGCTAGACGTTTCAGTGACTTTCTAGGTGTATGTTCAAGTTTTCTTTTCCTCAGTAAGCACTAGGCACTTTTTTTTTCTTGTCCTGTTCTAAGTTTATTCACCAAGTTGTGAACTGCTTGTCTGCTGGGAACTCTTTCATGATAAGATTTAGTATGTCAAAAATTTCACCGACACTTTCTAGCAGATACATATTTCACATAGGTGTCATACAGAAACACACGTACCATGACGTACAACACTGCTCACTAATATGACTGAGAACAAATCACTTATGGAGCTGCCTACAGCTGCCAAATCATAAACAAACTCACACAAATGAACCGCACTGCTCGCCATGAAACATAATGCTATCAAGGAGTACACCAGTTAATTACTTCCCTTCATTCCAAAAGTTATCAGCCATCAGGCATGTTGATTCACCAGCAAAATTTGTATGCACCTCGTGGCAAGCAGCACATCAGTTTCCATGAAGAGCAAAGCCCTGAACTGGTCAACAGAGTTAAAAAAAAATAACTATCTATATTCAACATTCACGTCATGAGAAAATAAATTTTACTCACATTGTCAACTTCTGCAGACTTTGCACTCAACTCTCTATCTCTTGCACGGATTTGATCTCGCTGCTGGTCAATCAGATTCCTTAACCTCTGTAACACTGCAACCTCTACCTCTGGACTGGTCACTTCAGCTAAACAGTTTAAAACATACTTTTCAACTATGATGTATTTTTCTACTATGCATTCTGATACCATAGGATGCTGTTAATAGGTCAACCACAATGGGCAGTGAAGAATACTAGCTTTTGGGATATAAGGCTGTGTAGTCCGTTGAAAGTCAATCAACGTTTCGGAAGAAAATATCACCTCCATTTTCAGGGTCAAAGAATAATCCAAGCAAGCTACCAGTTTAAAAGTAATAGGAACCTCAAATCCTACAATGGAGGATGTTGATTATTTTCACATTTGTGATCTTATATACTACTGATGAGAAACCAGTGTAGCAATACCATATCACCTATGTTCTCTGCTTACAACAGACTTTAAAGAATAATTTTTAGATGCACAAAAATAGGCATAAATCTACAGATTGGTTTTAATAATTGGATTGTAATTAAAAAAACGATAGAGTACCTTCAGCTCAATGGTATGACTTGTCAACTATTGTCACTATCCCTTACCTACTCGTAGAACATGATATTATAATATAAAATACAATACAAAAACTCTACATAATGAAACTTCAAGGAATCTGGCACAACTAGCCAGATCCCATATTTCTCATTGCAAATATATAAATAAATAATCACCTGCTCCATCTGGCAAGTGATCCTCTCTCTCAGCAAGTGAGGACGACAGCTTCCGATTTTCCTCTTGAAGACGTGTCACCATTGCAACCAAATCATGAGATTCTTGTCGCCAGTGTTCCTCTATTTGTTCCAGTTCCTTGAAGAGAAGTGTACTTTCATACATAACAGTCCAAAAGAGATTCACAACAGTATCAGATCAGGTGCACAGTCAAGAAAATCATGTTCATGTCTCTCAGCATTTGCCTCGTCCATCAATCTTTAAAGGTCAATCAATGACCTTTCTGGATATTAGCTCCGAATTACGGTCTCCTGTATCACTAGGAAAATTACAAGTGTCACACACGTCATATCCAAAACGTCTTACCTTCTCGAAACGTTGTCTGTCTTCAGCTTTCTCCACTTTATCA
Organism: Cryptotermes secundus; assembly: GCF_002891405.2. Lineage (NCBI taxonomy): Eukaryota > Metazoa > Arthropoda > Insecta > Blattodea > Kalotermitidae > Cryptotermes > Cryptotermes secundus. The sequence continues at coordinate 641,537 of NW_019740383.1, read as the reverse complement.
TTTTCCAGTTGAGCAATTCTTGATTTCAGCTCCTGAACAGTTGTATTTTCACGTTCATTTTTAGTTGCTAAACCTTCTAAATGCTCAAGAGCATTAATAACTTTAGGCATCAAACTGGTAACAGCTTCCGTGCCGTGAGCGTCAATTATCTTTTCGAACTCCTTACCAATCTCCGAAGCAATGTCGTATACATCGACAACAGATACCTCCTGTTCGTATTCTTCCATGTCTCGTGTAATTTCCAGCTGGAACGGCATGAAGACCTTATTTGCTGTGCCACTTACAAGCTAAATTTCACACCCTCAACGGACATCAGCATAATCGACATGACTATCCTGTACGAAGGTACCAATACGCTAATGTTAAATTGTTCTACGCAAGTTCTGCGGTCTGTACCGGACACAATAACCTAAAAAGTTTATAATAAAGCTTGAGACATATTTTCATAGCTCTTATTTCAATAATATCCGTAACTATATTGTAACCTCTAGACCGCTCTAGGCGGTTATTAGAAAAGTTCATGTCGTTCATGTCGTTTGTTCGACAATATTGGTATCACTTGATAATGATGTTAGCTATTTCAGTTTGTTCCAAAGCTGCCATTATGTGCAACTGACTGTAATTAAATTTCGCATTCTTTACATTCAATAATTTGTTTTCTAGTCAGTCCATTACTTCAAGACACTAACTAATTATTACTATAACAAGTCTAATATTTTGAATATCTTTTGATATTATCACATATAATGTTACAGTATTGGTGTTCTACTAAACCACCTAATTAAATGTGTATGACAACGAACACATTCTCAATAAAATGTGAAGTTTAGTAACACTGTATAAACAGTAAATTAATATTACTCTTTATTTCATATACCAAGACCATTCTATTAAGACTAAACTTAATATGTTTTTTAATGTCGCGCGTTTCTGTGGGGAATGTTGCCTTTCTTCGTTTGGCAGCATCCTTCTTTCTCTTCGTTTTTTTCCTCAGACTATCCAGCGGAAGGTTGGTTGGTAAGGATTGTATGTATTCATGCAATTTGTAAGACTGTTCAGTTTGTTACAAAGAAAACGCTGAAAATATTGTGCCCATTAAATAATACCATATTACACCTTCTCTTTATTTTCAGTGTAACTTGAAAAAGTAGCACACCAGGCGGCCTTACCCTTCCAGTGTACAGTAGGGCACCGTCAAAATGATGCTGGGAAAGTTCAGTACTTTGGTTCCCCTTAAGGGGCAACAGCAGGTAAGAGGGATGGCAACCCTAAAAGCGATCTCAATTCGCTTGAAGTCTGTGAAGAACATTCAGAAGATCACACAATCGATGAAGATGGTGTCTGCAGCTAAGTACACCAGGGCAGAAAGAGAGCTGAGGCAGGCTCGACCTTATGGTGAAGGCGCCAAAGTATTCTACGAGAAGGCTGAAGTTGGTCCTGTAGGCGACGTTCCCCAGAAATTAGTTGTTGCTATTACCTCAGATAGAGGGCTGTGTGGGGCAGTTCATACCCAGGTGTCCCGTACTATTAAACAAGAGTTGTCTGAAGATCCAGAAAACACAAAGATTGTTTGTGTTGGAGATAAGTCTCGTGCTATTTTGCAGCGTATATATGGCAAGAATATTATATTTGTTGCTAATGAAGTAGGTCGCAAGCCTCCAACTTTTCTTGATGCTGCCAAACTAGCAAACAGCATTTTAACAAGTGGGTATGATTTCAGCTCTGGAAGAATTGTGTACAACAGATTCAAATCTGTGGTGTCGTATACAACTTCAGACCTACCACTTTTCAGCCTGAAAGCAATTGAAGCTGCACCAAAGTTGAATGTTTATGACTCATTGGATTCAGAAGTTCTTCAGAGTTATATGGAATTTTCTCTTGCATCACTTCTCTTCTATGCAATGAAGGAAGGTGCTTGTAGTGAACAGTCATCTCGCATGACAGCCATGGATAATGCAAGTAAGAATGCTGCAGAGATGATTGATAAACTCACCCTAACCTTCAATCGTACCCGACAAGCTGTAATCACCCGTGAGTTGATTGAAATCATTTCAGGTGCTGCAGCTTTGGATTAATGTTCATGTGCCGTATAACTGGTTTCCACATTGGACTGAGACAGTAGACGTACTAGATTGTTAAGGTCGGTCAGCAACAGTGTCCAATATAGTTTTCGTGTAATAATTTCGCATGCACTTCTTCACTGTTCTCTTTCAGCACTGCTGAAGGCACTTTGGACTGGAATTCAGCTTTGTTTCTAAACTGTAACAAACCTTGAAATGAAGATAAACTTTTTAAGTCACTGGGTATGAAGTTATTTCTATAATCTGTAAAATTTTCAAAAATCATTTTAAGTGTTTCCATATCATATGGCAGTCATGTTATTCTTCCATCAACGTTTCTGCTTCTGTGCAGGTCATCTTAAGCATTTGTAATGAATTCCTTCGTTAATGAGGCAGGTCTGTTTTCTGTGCGTCGATCCATTTGTGTCTAAAATGGATACATTCATATAACCCCAAATAACATCAGATATTGTCCACTGTATCCATTTTAGTTGCAAAGTTTTTGATGTATAGGAGAAAGTTGATTTTCAAACTTAATTTTTGATGGTGGTTTTTGTTTTATAATACGTAAAAATTACACATTAATAAATATGTAAAATATTTGTAACTCAAATTATCAGACTTTCCTCAACTACTGTGTGTTTTGAAAAAAATAAATGTTTCAAAAAACATTCTGAGTCACCTTGTTTTCTTGTTTATTTCAGCATGTTGCAGTGTGATGAGATGCTTGTATGTAAAGGGGTTTGAAGGATACAGAATAAAGGCAGTGAAGTAAAGTNAAAAAAAATAAATGTTTCAAAAAACATTCTGAGTCACCTTGTTTTCCTGTTTATTTCAGCATGTTGCAGTGTGATGAGATGCTTGCATGTGAAGGGGTTTGAAGGATACAGAATGAAGGCAGTGAAGTAAAGGCTTAGGCCTAGCTTCTGCCAACCCTGGCATTTTTCTGTATGCATGCTCACATACCCAAGTATTAATACCAAAACTTAAAATTATCTTTAAAATAATTTATTCCTCCATCCTGAACACACTAGGGCAATCAGTAAAATCACCTTCAAACAAAGGTTTGTAAGAAAGTTTCCTGGCAGCCTTTTTATGCAAAAAGAAATATATGCTAGCAGAACACATTTGCAGATGGAATCAATAGAAATTTTATTTTGTGGAACGTGGAAGAATGAACAGCTGATGTCTGAATAACACATCTTTATGCTTTAAAAAATACAGAATGAGGCAATGGTGCAGTAGTCATGTCAGAAGCATCAGATTCAGGATGTACAGGAATCAAAAAGGATTGTTCCGCTGTCACCTCACAGTTACAAATTTACAAAATTCGGGAATACTAGATTGTCAAGGTTGGTCAGCAGCAGTGTCCAATATTGTTTCTCCGCTCTTGTCCGAAGTCACATTCTTTTAACCATCATATGGCATGAAATTATTACAAGTTGATCACTTCTTTGTTACAATCAGATAATCTTTGATATTTAAAGATTAGGAGTAAATATACTCTTGGAATGATACTTTATTTGCATATCTGTTCATAGCAGTGACAGGTTGCATTAATTATTCCTCCCATTAGGGTCGCACGTCTCTTTATTGTTTACTATTACCAGAATCCTCACTATATAGTCCTACAGCATGACCGAGAACTGGCAGTGAATACCTGCCCTAAGGGTTTGCCCAAAAGGAAGAACAGTGTTGGACACTCCATAGCAGTGAGTGGAGGAATGACAGTGTCCTTGCTTATATTCTTTTACTTCTTCTGAAAATGTTACACAGAATCCTGTGTGATAACAGTTATAGATTCTCAAGAAGAGTGAAATGTTTTGGGATATATTGATGTAACAAAAAATAATTTAAACAACAAGCTGTAACTGAAAGGATAATAGTGAGGATGTATGTTTTTGGATTTCACTGCTGTGACCGACTAGACTGAGCTGTGTCGCACATGAGCTTGATCAGAAGTGACGTGACACCCCTGTGACAACACTTTCAAGTATCCATTTGTGTTTTACACATTAGCTGTGAGTTATCGGATACTTTGCACCATGGGTTAAGAGTAGTGTTTCTAAAATTTCTCATTAGCTCCACCTATGCCAATGTGGTGCGGATTAATGAATCCAATCATTACATAAGGAACTAGCAGCAGTTTTTTTTTTTCCTGTTTGAATTCTGACTGAACAGTTGAAGAGATAGGAACAAGAATGGAAAAAGAATAAATATATACAAGGTACCTGGCCTCGGAATTTAGTCATAAGATACATGGTAGCTTAAAATATTTTTAAAGGAGATGTATCTCAAATTTGGGTGCAGTAATAACTATCTTGGATACAACACCTTCAAAATAATTTCTGGCAGCTGAACTGCTCAGGTTCAGTCCCAGGAAATCCGCAGGATTTTTGGTGAACAAAGTGGCAGTGTTGCAAGTTTTTCTCCTAGTATATTTGTTTTGACTTACCAATGCTGTGTTCTCTTGTGTATCATTCAGGGTTGGTAAAGTGGGACCATTTATAATCTAAGTACCAAGGGATACAGTCTCACCCCAGTGCAATAATAATAATAATTAAGAAAAGCATGGACTTTTGACAGCATTCATACAGTTGTTCGAAACATATCTGGAAGTCACCACATGTAACTCCTGCAGTGCGGTCATCAAAACCATACCATATTGCATTTTTGCCTGCCAATCTTGACTTAAGGCATTTCCAAATATATTTAAGGTATGAAACTTGGTACACAAGTAATACATGTATTAGTGCCTAGAAAAACAGAAAATCCAATAAAAGTGNATTGATTGGGTGCCTGAAGGTCAGACTGTCAATCAGGTTTATTATAAAAATGTTTTGACGTACCTCCGTGAACGTGTGCGACGAAGGAGACCAGACATGTGGAAGAATGCCTCATGGGTTCTTCATCACGACAACGCGCCAGCACACAACGCGCTATCTGTGAAGAGGTATTTGGCAAAAAACAACATTCCAGTGATGGAACATCCACCGTATTCTCCGGACCTAGCACCGTGCGACTTTTTTCTCTTCCCAAAAATCAAGTCTGCGCTGAAAGGGACCAGGTTCGAGTCCGTGGATGCAGTGAAAGCAAAAGCGACGCAACTCTTGAAGAGCATAACACAAGATGACCTGCAGCACTGCTTCCAACAGTGGAAAATTCGCATGGAGCGGTGTAGGGATCGGGGAGGGGACTACATTGAAGGGGATAACATTTCGACTGTCTGATTTTTTTTTAATAAAGGGTTAGAGCATTAATCCGGTTTCTTTATTGCCACACCTTGTATGTGCATAATAAAGTGAATAAGATAATACAATTTGAAAGGCTTCAATGTTGGTATTACTAATGAAAGTGATCCATGAAGCACACTGTTGAGATGGCCTGAGATGGCATGATATACATACCAAATTTCAAGAAGATTGGTTGGAGCATGTGAGTTAAATTAAGGTTATTTCCCCCAACAATTCCGAGAGGCTGCAGTGTTGGTATTACTGATAGCAGAAATGTATGACGTATGCCATTGAGATGGCTTCATATGGCATGATATATGTGCTAAATATCACAACTATCAGTTCAGGAACTCAAGACGTGTTAATGTCATTGCTTCAACAATTTTATAGGCTTCAATGTTGGTATACTGATGGGAGGGATTAATGAAGTATGTCACTGAGATGGCCTCAGGTGGCATGATACACATATGATATTCCATGATGGTGGTTCAGGAATTCAAGTAATATTAAGGATATTGCCTCAATAAATTTTATGGCAGTATTGTTGGTACTGCTGACATAAGTATTTTACTTTTAAGTATGCCATGTGGTATGATGTGCCATTTTCCTGAAGATTGGTACAGGCGTTCAAGATGTAACATGATTTGCCTCAACAATTTGAAAGGATGGTATTACTGATGGGAGGGATTTATAAAGTGCACTATTGAGATGGGTTCAGGTGGCATGATATACATATGACGTTTCATGACAAGCAGTTCAAGCATTCATGTAATATTAAGGTTTGGCCCAGAACTTTGAGAGATTGTAATGATGATATTACTTATGGTAGGGCTTTATGAGATATGCCATTTAGATGGACTCAGGTGCCATGATATACATACCAAGTTTCATAAAGATTGTTTTAGGCATTCAAAAGTTAGAGGGGATAAACATGCACAGAGAGCAAGGTGATTTCATAAACTTACTTTTATTTTTTAAAAATAAGGAAAGTAGGCTAATAAAAATGAACTATCAGACATTTATTTCAGCTGAAATAAAATTCTGTACCATAACTGATTGTCTTTAAATTACTTTAAATTAATTAACAATTGATAAATTTCAGCTGGTTATAGCTAATACCTGCACTCCTACAAATTATAGATAAAAACATAAAGCAAAAGATGTTTGTACAGATGTTGAAACTTAGTGTTACAGCATATTACACAGCATTCATCTCAAGGCCATTACCTGTGAAAAGGACAGTTTCTGACAAAAGAGATACTGGCACAAATGAGAATCTATGATTTTATATATATATATAAAACATACCTGTGGCAAAATCAGAGATGAGAAGTATTGTAACAACATTTTAGACTAGCATGGTTTTACAGCTTTCTTTTGCCAAGCCATGACAAACAGGATGTTACTTTGTATTAGTCACAATACTTTGCCTTGTTCCAATAATATGTAATAACATATAAATCCCAATTCCAAATGATATCGTAAGCAGTGCCCTCACCACCAGCTAGATGTGATGCACTTTACTAACACTTCAGAAAAACTTCCTACCTCCTTTTTCAGGGTTGAAATTCTAAACCTGAAGGAGGAGGCATTACATTCCTCTGAACAGGAAGAGTATGATCTTGGTTGGAACACTATGTGATTTGGAGAGAGCATGTTTTAGAAGAACACATTGGCCCTGAAGATGGGAGTGATATGTTCTTAAAATATGTTGAGCTCTCTCTGAACTACACAGTGTTTCAACCCAGAGGACCATATTCTTCATCATCACCAGTGGGGACCCTCAAATGCAACAGTATTTTTAACATATCTATTTGTTACAAAGACAAAACTCCATCCAGTGTGACTATTTAAGTTTCTACTGCTTGAAAACTTAGTACCCTTACAAGTTTCAGTCCTTACAGACCATCTTCAGAGGGAACATCGATACTTATTTGGAAACTACTATCTCAATGGGTGTTTTGAGTGCTAAAATACATACACACATAATGCCTAGAATTCACAGTATACACAAAATCCAACTTTTCCACAATCACAGCAGCTTTCCTGGTATATTAAAATTTTTAAAGTTTTTAAAACTTTGTTGTTTAAGTTAAAATTTATAAATCAAGTAGGTTCATGTCCATTCTCCTATCGTCTTTCTTGACGGGGGCTGAACTTGTGCTGCCTGTTTATCTTTAGAAGGAGATTCTGCAAATATATTATGGGTAGTGTATTATTTCAGTGACCCTAATGTGTATATATATATTTATATTAAGGATTACCTTGGTATCGGCCTGTATTTGTTCATGGCGTGCTGTGTTGTTTTCACTGTTCTAGAGTGTGCTGTGCCGTGTCACACTGGACGGAGTTTTGTCTTTGTAATTGTTAGTGTGACGGACCAGAATGAAACAAATCATATCTATTTGTTAATTACTGAACAGTGCTTTGGACTATATACACTGAATGACTGGATTGAAATGAATAATGAATTAGCAAGGATGTGGAAGGAAGTATTCATGGCCCAATTTAAGGTACTATTCCAGTTTGCATGAGTAAAACCACAAAATACCTCAGTCATGGTAGTCTTTGGCCCTGTCAAGATTCAAACTAGACACTACCTGAATACAAGTCAGAAGCATTACTCCCTGAGCCAGTTTGCTCATCAGGTTTTCTGAAGTTTGATAATGTTTACCATTTCACTTTGTGTAATACCTACAAAACTATTAAGTGAATATTAACCAGTGTGAAAACTAAAATTCCCACATGACAATCTTCATGGAACATGATCTTTTCCCTTCACATACACTATTTTCATGTGTGTGTGCGCATGTGTGTGTGGACAGAAAGGCATACACACTGCTTCTTTTTTTTAATCTGTACATGCTAGTACACAAACCAGCAAATGATGTCTACTGGCAAACTTATTAAAATCACATAATCTCTGGTGTGCTGTATATTTACACCTTGAGGCTGACACCAGAATGAAGGTACCAGCAGACATAGTTTTTAAGTTCTGTTTGGAAAGTAAACAAAAAGTTCTGGGAAGAACTAATAGCTTACTTTCGTTTGATACATCACACACTGCATACAAAATGATGCCTCCAACAATTCTTTTGCACAGAAAAGTCTGTACTGAGCTATTGCCTAGCTATGAGGGGGAAGGGGGCACACAGACAAACCCACAGACTCTCTTTGATACCCCATGGACCGCACAGAAAATGACACATCTAAAAATTCTTCTTTGTTTCGTGTATTTGTTGCCATGGAAACGGACTTGCCATGCCACTGCCTGGCAACAGTAGTGGGGATACACATACAGATGCACAGACTTATGCGAGGGATTTATTAAGTATGCCATTCAGATGGGCTCAGGCACCATACATACTGACATTCACATACAGTGGTTCTGGCATTCAAAAGCTGATAGGAGGGATAACACAGCAAGGCAATCTAATAAGCGTACTTTTATTTTTTCAAAATAAGGAAAGAAGGCTAAAAAAAAGGTAAAGTCATTCCTGTGTTTAACTAATTAAGCACTATGCCAGAAAGACATGGAGGAGTGAATGTATAGATCCACGTTTTATGACTTCAACAGTAGTTGGAAGGGAATGGTCAGCTTCATGCCTTGACCATATACCTGGGGAAAGAGAACCCATACCTATTGGATAGGAGGCCCCAGAGCCAGACTGAATGACATGCCAAGGAGAAATGTTGCATAAATATAGAGACATAAAATTATTTTTAGGTTGATAGAAAATGACAATTTTTTAAATCCTTGAATCTGGAAAACTGAAGGGTATGATGCAAAAAGGATACACAAACATATAAAATCGTTTTAGGTTGATAGAAAATGATAATACTCATAATTTTTTAAATCCTTAAATTTGAAAAATTGAAGGGTATGATGCAAAAAGTGTACAGATTTGAAAAGAAAAGCAACAATTTTTGTTGTTTTGTTACAGTTTAATTTTGCAAAGTATACCGGATATCATTACATTTCTTTATAAAAAAAAAGGCAGTATATCTGTGGCTGTTCTGTAGGCTCCAGGATCGATGGTTTTCATTTTCAGTCTCAAGAGGCCCTCTAGAGGGGGGGTCAGACTTGAAGGAGACTGTGACATACGATTCTGCTTTTGACAACTTCTAATAAATTAGTCAGATGTAATGAAACTCTGTAGGAATGGCATGCCAGTAGAGGCCTTTTCAACATCATATTCTTGTGAAGTATGGGGGGATAATTTAATTAACGGTACAGGTTCTAAATTAAGCATCATACCATGAACACATATGAAGGACTGGAGGTATACCTCAACGCATTCTTAATCTCAGCATTGGTGAGTGGGTCAGCTTCACTCCCTGGCTGTTCTAAACCAGGGAAAGAACCTCTTATATCCTTTGGATGGAAGGGTGAGTGAGCCTCATAAGCAGCCTTCACACTGTGGTGAAGAAAGAAATCTTTGCCCCTGCCAGAAGTTGAACCTTCAGTCCCTAGCTTAGTCACTATACTGATTATGCTGACTTTCAGAGGAGGAATAAGTATGGTACAAAATTTGTTGGTGTAGTCTGGAATACCCATAGTGTATGTTGGTTTTGTGCTCTGCTAAGAAGAGGATTAGCACCCCACTTCCTCACATGCCAATTCAAGCACTGCTTAGATCAACATTATTAGTATCATTCAAATGTACTGTAGCCTTGTCAGGTATGTAGCTTCATTTTCTATTTTGATTTTTTTTCTTATTTATCACTTTAATTATTTATTTTAACCCCATCACTATTCGATATATACAGTAGTTGTATGCACAGAAGCATTTCAATCAACAATAATCAAGTTAATTATGTTAAATACACCATTTGGATATCACTGGACTGGTTAAAACTTCCAGATCTTATGCAAGTGATTCTCAATCCAGGACCAAGCATCCTGCTAATCTGAAAATTAACCCCATATTTTTCTTTTTGTTATAAAAGAGGAAATAACAATTATTTGCTCCTAAATAGGGTTCCCCAAAGCTTGCAATTGATTATGTTATAAGGATTCTAGGCCCTTATAATATCTCTGTTTGTCTGTCCTGGCTGTGCTGTAAGCTGTTCAAGATATGTATACACTGTCACAGTAGTTATTAGTCCTGAGGTATGCAAGTTTCTTCTTATTTTATATTTACACATAATGGTCTGTCACAACTATATACACAACATCAAAGAAAGGGTCACTAGTACATCCTGCATATGGAGACATGTGTGCTCTGTGCACCTAGCTCTTTGTTTTCAGATATCTGACACTATTAATCTAACATGTATTTAAATACAGGATTAGCATACAAAAGTTAGTAACAATGTAATGTTAAGATTACAGTTTTCTGAGATATGCTACATATTTCGTTTCATTTCATTTCATTGATAGAAGGGTATGAAACCAACTGCCTCACTCTTGATGCTATCCTGTTACATGCTCCAAAATTACAAAATGTCACATCTGAGAAAACCATAATCTTCATGCTCACCCTTATGATAGCTTCAGATCTCACAGTACAATGTTAGTTTCATGTAAAATGTTACTTTACCAGCAAAATTTTGATCTATCACTCTGATGCCCCATGAATATTCAAATGGTATCATGGCACTTTGCACCAGATATGTCACAGGCATGTCTCTGAACACTGGATAATTACCTAATAGTGAATGCACTAATAATATCTACCAATAATGCTATGAAAATAATAAGTAAATAATACTCATTTTAAAAGATTATGTATGAAAGTACACTTCTGATATTTAACAGAATACTGTTTAACCGACAACCTTCCCCAAAATGAAACCCATTACTGTTATGGTCTGATATCCATGACCATATCTGAGGTGTGCTGTATGTCTTGCAGGAGAAAAGTGTTGCCAAGCAAATACTGTAACTCCACCTACTTGTTTTCTGCCACTAATAAAACGACATCAATGGTTATGAGTCCCCAATAGTACAAAATGAACCATACATTTTTATATTATATTAACAATAGTGATAGGCCTGCTGGTAAAACTAATTTCTGAGTTCTCTGAATGTTTGGGTGGCATATAGGTAAATGATTGCTTTATTACATCTGGACAATGTTTCGGTTCTTTCACAGAAGCTGAAGAGTTCCTAATGTTAGACCTAAAAGAACCTAGAATACCCTAGGAAACTGAATCACAAACACCAACAAATTTGTTATCAAGGATACTCATATTTTACACCAGTTTTGTAAGCAGTCTGCAGCCTGACAGGTTTAAAGCAACAGGCTTCATCATCATCTGTATTAAATTAAAACTGTCTGAAATGGAAACATTTTTAGGTCTTTGGAAGAATAATAGTTAGAAATAATCATGAACTGCTCTGGAAATCAGTGGTGACTAGGTAGTCCATATAATCGTTAAATTATGACTACATTTTCAGAAATCTGTCATCAGTATCTAGAATTATGAAACTTTTTTGTTTCAGGATTGCCAGATAATAGAAAATTAGCTCATTCTATGAAGAAATGAAACATTGCCCATCTGTCTGCCACCCATGGGCTCAATAGCTTGTCACACTTCACAGTGTGCCATGCACAATCAAGGAATGCAAATTCCTTGCTCCTTTAAGCACTGTAAATTAAGTTTGGTTTGAAATCTATGTGATATTCAGTCTCTGCGACACTTCTTTTGTGCCTGTTGATTGTACTGAACATTCTTTCGTTTAACAATGTCAGAATCCATTTTAAATATAAATGTAATAATTAATCAACCATTACTATTCTTTACTAACATGTATACAGACTCAATAAAATATCACAGATCTTAAATATAAAAAAACATTTATGCAATAAATATCCCATTAATATTAAATATGATATAGTGGTTCTAACAAATATTAGACTTCTTTGCCCACATCATGATTGAACTGAAGTAAAATGACTACATTGTTAGAAAATCTCAAGAATATAGGAGAAATTACAACATGTTGTTAAACTTGTTCACATTTTTAATAATTTTACACTTTCAAGTTGTCCAAGTGTTCAGCTGAAAAAGACACTGTTGTTTATTCATTCCATTAAATATCTAACCTGGCATGATAAAGTAACTAATGTACTGTCCAAAACTGTAGTAAAGAGGGTGCTTCTCAATATATCTGATAGAAAATTTGGAACAAGCAAAAATCTGCCAATTTTAGTGAAATTACAAAGGACTCTGTACAAAGAGGAAGAATTATAACACTCTCAGTACCATTCTAGCCTTATTCCCTCATCTACCAATGAATTTAAATTATATGAAATACTATCACATACCATGAGTTACCAAACATAATACAAATTTCCAATTTATCTGCTCCCATTGGATAATGCCAAGTATGACAACTTCTTTATTTCTTTATTTAGTTAATGATGCTCACAGTAGCTCAGAATATATAACATTGAATGACTGGATGATGGTGAATAATGAATTAAAATGGATATGAGAGGAAGCAGATGCAGCCTAATTTAAAGTAATATCCTCCAATTTGCCTGGACAGAATGAGGTAAACCACAGAAAGAACTTCAGTCAGGGTAGTCAGTGTCATGGCTGAGATTCAAACCAGACACTTCCTGAATAAAAGGCAGAAGTGTCATCATCTGAGCCAACCTGTTTGGTAAATGTGGTAACATAAACTTTAGTCATTATATATCATAATGGACTTTGTCAGTAAGTTCTTTTCCTTTCTTGCTTTATTGATTTTGTACATTTAATTATTTTCAACAAATGTTTGGCAATTTTAGACCTTCATAAAGTTCTAAACCAGATGTCTTCCTCTCTTTTTCTTCAGTCACTGATCAAATTAGTAGAATGAATGACACACCTGAACATGTCAGGACCTATGGAATTTAAAAATAATTGCAGAATAATACTGTGTTGCTGAGCTAATTAAATGAAACACATCTATTCAGTATTCAGGGTGAGCTAAATGGTTATATATGATAATGAAATATTGTTATTTGTTATTACACAGATATTCACGAAACCTATATTAATTGATTACATAATTTTTTACGATAAGAACTGAAACCACAATGCAGGGAAGACAAAATAATTCTTACATAATACAGAACAAATGCAATCAAACCAAAGCCAAAATACTTATAACAATCATAGTGCTCATTTAATAATAATATAGATTTAAAAAAACAGCAACAAACATAATGTCAGCATCAGTTTTTTTAACCACACACTCCATGCCTCTTGCTGTGGAAAGCACCCTCGTTTGGCATGGTAGTTATCCACTTAATAGAAAACATTGACCCAAAACTCCTTTAATAATTACTGTTAGATGAATTACTATAGACACTATGTGTTTTTCTTTTGCACAGAGTGGCGCATTTACACAACATCCTGGCAGCTACCACTCCTCTTCCTGTCACCCCTTCAGCGATAATCTAATGACTAAAATGGGTATAATTGAAAACCATGCTCTGATATTGACTATAAAACATACAATATTTGAGAACTCCCATAGGGGAAAGTTCAGTCAATGAATGTAGGCAAAGCTTTGTAAGAATGCGCATGGATGTAACATGGACGAACAGTGAGATATCAGTAGACCAGATAGGATATATGAATAGACAAGTTAAAAAGAGGTAAGTAGTCATATTAAAAATAGCTTGTAGGACGATAAAATGGTTTCCAGCACCTACCTGTTCGATACAATAAACTTTTATCACCCCTTCTCTATACACATGTTAACACCAGTGTACACCTGAAGAAGGAAATACACTCCAATAAAGGGAACACAACAACAATGACAAAATTAATTTCTCCATTTCACACACCTATATTACAATTTCAAAATAAATTACATTCTATACAAAAGTTATGGGAACCATTGATACATGAATGGAGCCCATTTATGAGATTCCTGAACCAGTTTGTCACTTGCTGTGACATGTGAAAAGCGCTACCTTAAGAAAATTCTCATTAGAAAGCAATATACAAAACAAATATATACAGAGATGTAAAAAATACTTCAAATACAAATGGACAAATTCTGAGAACCCTGAAATTCTGGTATTCCTGAAATGTTTGGCCAGGCGAAGTTGATATGTTATGTTTCCTGAAGAGAAAAATTTGATGTGATATATGGATGATACACACTCTAATTAAAACAAAATATATTATAATTCTTTTTCACTCACCTACATCCTTGTAGGAATTGTTTATATATGGCCTTAAATCAGGATGGTGGAACTGTCTGATGGGGGGGGGGGGGGGGCAACACAGACAGGGAAGATGACAAATGTTTGAACTCCATTGAAGACTCTCATCCTTCTTGCAATTTAAACACTGAAATACCAGCGTTCCATATCTGTCTTTTCATGAGATTTCATCAGACCAGCTGATATCCATACATGCGTTTGTGTTCTACACAGCTGTGTTTAGTTTTGTTCAGTTTCTGTCCTAATAAATGATATGGGCCCAACTGGTTTTAGTGGAATACAATTAGAATAATATAATATTCTGTGTGGTCTGTTATGAGCATTTCATTTTGTGCATAATTTATCAAGTTTCTAGGGTGGAGTCTGCCTCATGTCCAACAATTTAGCAAGCTCATGCCCCACCCCCCCACCCCACCTTTCCCTATGGATCCACCACCATTATTCCAAGCAAGTGTTAACACTTTCAATGCTGTAACCTGAACAAAAGCTGTCTCTGGAAAATAAACTGACTACTTATAAATATTCTTCTGTTCACTTATGAAGAGAAAGGCATGCCTTGGTTATAATGTTATGTCAGCTGCCATAAGCCTACAGTATTATTACTAGGAGCTCTGCCATAACTCAAGCAGTTAGATATCAGCTTCTTGTGGTGGAGACTTTAATTAAATTCCAGTGCAGTGACTGTGAGATTTGTCTTGGATAAGGTGACATTGGGATAGATTTTTCTCCAAACACCTTACCCATCTCCACTACTAAGTTGTGTAATTTGGCTGATTCATTAACACAATAACAATAAGCTTGCTTCATAACTAGGGCTTCAACTTTGACCTGGCATTTCTCTGGGTTCAGATTCAAACAAGTTAACTTAAGCACTGTTCCTAAAATAGGCATTAAAATTAATGTTACGCACACAATATGGTCAGCATGCATAGCCTGAGAATATGTATAGGTTAACACTGAAAGGGTTAACTTTTCAACAGGTTATATTATATAAATACTAATAAAATAAAATTTACAGAAATGGTAAATTGTATTCTAAATTGGGTGCAGTTTGCCTGAAATATATTTAACAGTATTTTAATTATTTTATATTTGACAAACCAAGGAACTCAATGGAAACCAGTGTCTTACTATATTTTTCTTTATGCAGGCGCTTGTATTTAGAATTCTAGTTTCATTTCTTGATAATCCTGGGTTGAGAACTAATCAGACAGCTGATCTTCTCCAAGGTTGTGCCAACCTTCATGTTTGTGATCAGGGAACTTTATCATATCCACCCAGTGCTTCAGGCGCTCTCCTTTTGAGTGCCATCCAAGTTGCAAGCCACCTGAATGTTAAGAATAATGTTACACAAAATACGTTCAGGAATATGAGGACATAGCTGGTACATGGGTTCACAGCTCACACAAATACTTATTTTGTCACTGTCAGCACACTAAACAAATTAAAAATTAAGGAGAATGAAGAGAGTACCCAAAGATGGAGTTTCCAAATGTGTTATACAGCAACCCTTGGCCCATGCACACTTGTCCAACATTCATTTTTTATACACATAAAACAAATGGGAACAATTATTTGCCAAACATGGAAACCATGGACATGTGCCATCTGCCCCTGGCCATGACTCTGAAATACTACAATTCAGTGATCTCAATGTCAAGGTAATGTCTTCACCTCTTACTAGCTCCTTGGTCCTATGACATATGGAGTTATGAAGATTTTTAGGACTTATTACATTCAAAATATCCACAGGTGTGCAATACAAGTTATACATCCTTTTAAAAATTTAAAGCAGTACAGTAAGTTCCAATTATTTGTATGTGTGTAAAAAGTCTATGTATATAGATATTAATTAGTGAGTTTATGTAACTAACTAAGTAACTCCATGGAGCTGAGTCCTTCTTGAGAAGCCTTCAGCTGCTCACCTACTCATGAATTTCCCAACACTTGATGGAACATTGTGCAATGTTTAACAACACAGAGGGACAACTTCAGCTTTCTTGCCAATACCTGCAGTTAACTACACATTTACCATATAGTAAAATGTGTTAAATAAAGTCATACATTTTAATGATATCAATATTTTATGTAAAGCTCCAATGTTTTGTTTGTTAAACCATTTGTGAGAAAACTGATGAGTTCAGTTTGAGTTTGATGGCTTATGCTGAGCTCATATTAAACAAAGTTAAATTCATGCAGGGTTTTCAGAGCCAAACTTCATCAAAATCTGCCAATATGAAACATGCTGTTGTGTGTCAAATGAAAAAAAAAAGACCATAAAAGTACACAGTATACATTCAACAATTTGACAGAATGCACTATAAATGAAGCAATTAAGATGACAATGAACTCTTCCCTAATAATAAACAAACAAACTATAATATCTTGTCATCACAAAGCTGTAACTGTCAGAGACTCACCAAGATAATCATTGCTCTTTCCATAATCCTTATCCCAAACTGTAATTTCTAATGCTTGTTTTGGAAGTTCAGTCATCTTTGTTTCAAAAACAAACTCCTCATTGAACACTGGATTGAGGTTCTTCCACTTCACTGAAGTCTTATATTTACGGTGGAAAGGATCTGGCTNAGAGTGAACTGATTTGCGCATAGGGTTATAAATCGTGAAACCCCGCAACAGTGTTAACAGATTAATGCGATTAGGGTTATAAAGTGTGAAACCCCGCAACTGTGTGATAATTAATTGTAGCCGTTTCTTGTAGATTGTTGAATAAACCAATTAACGATCTCTACGGCGTATTCAGTAATGTAAACACATTACAATATATATGCGCATTTCATTATATGAGGAAATTTCTGCAGGTAATGATGTTCTATAATAGAAATCCTCTATGAAGCCTGTAACATTGTAAATGAGGCCAAAAGAACAGAACTTTGTGAAGATGGATGGAATGAAAAAACTGTAATATGTTTTTGACTTTTCTATATCCAGTGGTTGTACCAGTATGGATCAACAGAAAATGATAAATAATAATAATAATTCTTGCATTCCTCCATAAAGCTTATTACATATTTAGTTTGAGATTCCTGTGTCAGTGACTGTCTACTGAGATGTGATGTTGTATGGTTCAGAGTAAAGATGGAGGCAGGAGATTCTTCCAAAATGTTTCGTAACCTTCCATCAGAGTATATGACATCATATCCCAGAAGACTATGATCTTCCTATTACATATTTCTTGCATCCTTTTCAAAATAAAAAAATAATCACTATATAATAATCAATAAAAAAGGAACATACAGTTTGACAAAAGGATCGGAAAAGCCATTGCTGTCCATTGGCGGAAGATTAACACAACGTACGATGCCCACCACAAGCGCCCGCCGACGTGTTGAATAACACAATGTTACTAGGATCTGTCCACGCGTCCATGTATCATTTCCCCACACCTCATCTTCTTCCTCCACCTAATCACAATCAATTAATATGATCAGAGTTGCACACAAAGCAAGGACTGATAAAGTATCTGGTTACTATTGCATTCCAAGGATGAAGATGTGGATGTAAATTACCTTCAGAAGTATAATTTTTTATCAACCAAGCAAGATTAAACACAGAAATACTAGAATACTAAAATAATAGAAATATGAATGTTAAATATTATCTCCAAATCACTGCACTTTATTTAAATAAGTAATAGTTAATTTATTATCAGCATTAGTTATAATGCTGTCTAAAGTAAAAATGTTACCGGGTAATGTTTTTCCAGGTAGATATTCATATGTTTAGGTTCCTGTGGCTTCAGATGTATCAAAGGAACACGAGCCTCACCTATGAAGTCATGGCCATATTTATCATCATCTAGAACAAATACATTTTCATCACATAAATCATAGTACGTGTATGATCTTCCTCACAAAACATATGATAATTTCTTAAAGACGTGAATGTGAAAGCATATGAATTTATGCATCACTTGATTCTGACCTTACAGATACCCACTGGTCATTTCTAAAACAGATGGATCAACTATAACTTACCAAGAATAAGAATATGTAATATCTTTCTCCTCACATCTCCATCTGTCACTCCATAGAACGTCAACGTCTCGTTAAATTCTGGATTCCGTGTCTTGTGAACTGTTTTTGTGCGCAGTCTATTTGACTGTAAATATAAAAGAGAATCAGATAACAAGTGCTGTTCAATTAACTTTAAGGCAGCCAGCTCATAAGGCTGACCTCATTGCTATCTGTGAGCTGATGGCCTAGAAAATGTATGAGCCTTGACATCTCACAACTCTATGGGCCTCCACAGCCTGTTACAGGGACAGCTTTACCTTTTCTTTTTACATTTCAGAATCTCTCAAAACAAAATATTAACAAGCTAATTCAATGACCCCTTCAGACCCTGACTGCACAGCTGTGATTGTTAAATCATTATTTATTTATTATCAACTTATCATGATATAATTAAATTACATAATTACTGATCTTAATCTACAGATATGTTAGCTATATTTTTTGTGAGAGATTATTGTCTTCATCAGTACAATGTGTAGTCTGGTGGGCAGGCTTCTTCAGCTCTCCAAATTGAGGCAGTGTGTTCCTCCAAAACACTAGCACCTATATACCAAACTACAATGGCCATGTCATATCCCAGGTTGTTAGTCACCAGCTTCTCGCAGTGGAGGCTTGGGTTCAATCCCAGGGCACTATAAGTGGATATAGCGGCACAGGTGCAGACTTTACTGCAAATACTTTAGTCTTCCCCTTCAGATTGGTGAAGACTTATAAGATTACAATTCACTGAGAAGGAAATCTCTAGCTGTTGCTTTGTATTGTAATTGTGATTGTTATGTAACTATACACATGACTGTACCTATTTTGACATACACCATACCACACCAGTATAATGATTCCCAAAAAGTTCTCATGACATCATCCAGTATCTGACAGTATGATGCTAATTATACTAGTTCACATTCTTTTTCCTTGGCACTACAGCCCCAGTGAGCCTAGGCCTACCTCCATGAACTTCTCCGTTCACTTTGATTTTTCTAGATCTTACACATTTGGTAGGACTACTTGGGCAGGTGATCAGCTCATCGCAAGGCTTCTACCTGTACACAAACATGGAGAAACGCGCACACACAAACTAAACATCCATGCCCTGACTGGGATTCGAACCCATGATCCCAGTTTCCAAGCGATCGAAGACAGTACATGCCTTAGACCGCTCGGCTACTGTGACCAGCACCAGTTCATATAATTTAATGTATAATTTTACACAATACAGCATAAGGAAATATATAAAAGTAGAAACATTACAAGAAATGTTTATGACATTAAGGATAAAGTGATGTTGATATGGCAGATGACAACAGAATTATCAACAAAATAATACAAAAAAAGTCCAAGTTTTTTGTAATTATAAAAGGAATATTGCGGAAGAGAGATCCCAGAACAATATAAAACAAGAATCTATGAAGTATGTTTTAACCAATATGAATACTAACATCTATCACTGGAATACAGAACCTGACAAAGAGAGACAGAAGCAAATTCGAAGCAGTGAACAATATTTTTGTCAGGTGACCTGTATAAAATGGAAAAAATGCTGGAAATAAGAGGAGGAAGAGGAGGAGAATGTGAGGATACAATTTTTTTTAAACATTAAAAGTGAAAAAGTGAAAGACATATTATTGAGTAAGGTAAGGACTATGTGGAGAGGTAAAGTGAGGAAACACATACAATATATATAGAAGCAGACTAGTACAGGAGGGGAACATATGGAAGGAGAGATGAGATTTGGACATCATAACTGGATCATGATGATGTTCACAGTGATACATTCTCTCACCTTGCCTCCTGTGGGCAATATAGTCAGTCTGCAGAAGGGATCAGAAAGGCCATTGATGTCCATAGGTCTTAAACCCTAAACATAAAGCAGAGATAAAAATTACAAGATAATCATGTAATTTGAGTTTGCAAGTTATAATTTGTACTTTTCTGTGATGCTCCTCCTACCTTGGCACGATGTAGTGAGCAGGTCAAAGCAGCTTTCATAGGATTATACAACAGAGTCAGTTCTAGTGTACCTAGGTTCACAGCTGTGACAAAACAGACATACATGTTATTTTAAAAATTTAAAATCCTGCAAAATTAAGAATTTCAAGTACTAAGTATTTATCAGTTTCATAAGAAATACAAGTTCCTATTGTAAATACTCCTTATATTGCTAATGAACTTGGTGATATGAAAGAAAATACTGATTGTTTTCTAATTAATGGGGTCTTAATTCCTGCTGACTGATATGTAATCAGATCCAAGTACAGATTTTCTCTCATGAAACGTTACACAGTTCTGTCTAGTGTGACTGGTGAAGATTTTTCTTATTTCAATTATTCATGCCCTTACAAGTTTCGGTCTTCGGAGACCATCATCAGAGGAACACCTTTATATCCATACAGTTAGAAGCCACTATTACAATACATGTTCTAAAAGTTAGAATGTATACATACAATATTTATAATAAATGTGGGACCCTCAACATCTCACAACCCTATGGGCCTTCATGGCCTGTTACAGGGATAGCTTTACTTTTTTTACACTTGGGAATAAAATCTAAAGTCTTTACAACTAGAGCGGCTTTTCCAATATATTAAAATATTTATAACTGGTTTGTTAAGACTCTATTGGAATTTGTAAACCAAGCAGGTTTGTGTCATTCCTCTTATTATTTCTTTTAACGGGGACCGAATGCATGCCACCTTGTCACTCTCAAGAAGAGGGTTCTTTGATGTTGTCCTGTATGTGTTTGTGGCGCACCACAATGAACATCCTTTTATGGAGACTCACCAAAGAAAACGGTGTTTCAGCCATTCATGCCAAGAAACATGGATGAGCTAAAGACCATGACTGCTGAAACTTCAGAGATGCAATACCTTATATTTTGTGTCATATACTGAAAGAGACTGAGTACGAATGGAATGTCTGACCAGTCAGTTGGAAGCAATAATGAAGTGTTCTAGGAGTCACAACTTACTGAATTTCATTATATAAAAGTGACATTTCAAGTGAATATATATAATGCTACCAAATTTTTACATGCCTAGAAAATTATATAATTTTGCTCTGTACTACCACCCTCCTCAACCTGTCACCTAACCTATCATATATCTGTATTAATACCCAAAAGTGTTGATGGATGTAGAGTTTATGGCAAATTTATGCATTTTAAATATTTCTGTGGGCTAAATTATAACACTTTCAATACCTAGACTATGTAACATAATTTTTTTAATTCATTATACTCTCAGTAAAAACAACAGAAGCAAATGTTCTATATTGCATCTTTCCTGATTTAAAAAGATGTGCAAGAAGATTATTAGCAATTATAATAGATAAAAGAGACCTACAAAACTTTTACCATAAAAATCACTAATAACTGGTAAAATGAATGCCTGTAAAAAGGAACATAATCTGTGCATTAAATTTATGCAGAACTATTAACTGTTTTCCATAAATGATGCATCAACATTGTCCTCAGCCATATCCACTCCACCACAACTGCTGCTAGCTGTTCGATGGCCACTTGCTGAACCACTGGAAAGTGATGTTCTGTCCTCTGACCAGTACCAGTCCCGTGACATATTTGATCCTTGAGAGTCGCGACGCCTAATAAAGAAACATTTATAACTACTTTTCAAATGAACAATTATATCACTGACAAGTTAGAGCAATGCAGAATATTATACATGCATCTCTCTATTTTACACAAATGAACTCTTGTTCCTTATTTCTGAATAAGGTATTTGATAACTGAAAAGTTAATGTACCGATCAGAGTTCCAAAGAAAAACTCCATGACTTTTGGAAGTTAGTGAACAACAAAGTAGGTAAACCCCTTTACCTCCAGGTAAAGAGCAACCATTACCCACTGGACAAGAATCTGGGTACACAGAAGAAACATCTCACCCCAGAAGCACAAACTGAGGTCAAACTAAAACCTGGACAATTAATGTTCCACTTACAATATGATGGTGAAAGAATCCACACACACACACACACACACACATATATGTGCATGCACAGGCACACAAATTATCCTTTTAACATGACATATATATGTTACAAAAGAATGCATAAAGCAGTGGTACATTCTTACATGTGTGAGTGAGGTGAGGCTGCCACATAGTGGCTGTATAATGAGGGACTCGTCTCCAAGTCTGTTAAAGTATTCTGCCGGTGGTCCCAGGACTGATCCATGTGTGGCTGACTACCATCCAGAGTTCGGCTGTGGGCCAGATCTAACATGTTGCAACTTGGTTGTCTACTCAAGTTCATAGATGATTCCAGACTCTCTCGACTCCTGCAGTGGTCTCGCACATTTCCAGAAACGTGACCTGTTCAATGGGTAACATGGGTAGAGCTGTTCCTTGGATTAAACACTATTATCTGATGGCATTTAGAAAACATGGAAGTAAAGCTCCAAACAGTCTTTAACTCAGCAATAGATACAAGTCAGTGGTTAACTTCCTGATCTAGCTGTCTATAATCTCCAGGAAAATAATCCCTGGTACAAAATACTTGTATGTATGGTATATGCACAAATAAGCCTTTTCTCAGGCCCCCTCATTAAAACAGTATCAAAATAAACAGATAAATTAAGACTAATTGTATTGTAATTGCAAATAATGTGCTTTATCATCTGGAAGTTAATACATGTGTACATATATTTCATATTATGTTACCTAGACTTGTTCCAATGATTAATTGGAACATTTGTTCTGATATGTGACACATTCTATATCCAAGGGTTTGTGAATCTACTTCTCAACCTATATCTGGATCTGCTTGAATTTGAAATAAAAGAACAAAGAACAAGAACAATACTAATCAGCAAGACTTAGAATGCTTGTTGCTTACCCAGCTTCTCACCATCACTGTAAGAGTGAATATCCCCTGGGATTTCTCCATCACTTGTGAGGGACAGAGACTCTGAACGCTGGGAGGGAAGTGACCCTGATCCAGACAGTGGTCCAAGGCTTGGGTCAAATGTTACACAACTTACTTGTCTTCCAAGACTGAAATTAAAAAAAAAAAATCAGACAATATGTAAAACAGATGCCAGGAGTTGACCCTTGCTATTCATCCTCACTTCCTTAATGTTTCTCTTAGAACTGCCGAGACAATTATATCAAAAATTTAAAAAGATAAGAATATGATATGTAAGCACACAGTGTATCATCAACAGCACATTTCAATTACAAACAAGTATTCATAAAGTCTATTTTATGATTTGACGGTCATTTTTTCAATAAATATACAGTGTATAAATAATATACATAACACAAAATATCCAAGTCTCTGATAGTTAAACATGTCATTTGAAACTCTATATTATCTGTGTAGTACTTATTGGAACATAACTAAAAACTTCCTGGTCTACCAGATAAATTAATAGTCCATGTCCTATTTGGACTAAAATTCAATTTATAATATTTTAGCAAGGATACAAAATATGAAACTGAATAAAAATTTTAACCAATACAATACAGTTATTACATGCAGATGGTCAGACAGGTGGACATGCTGAAGATAATTTGTATTTATGCAAAATACACCTTAAATTTTAAGTAAGATCCCTCATAACAGGGATAAGAAAGAGCTTCATTATGGAAGTCCATTAGCAAGTGATGAATGTGACAGATCGTGTGGCAACATTATTTCTTACTGACCAATATTTTTAATTTTTAGGAGAGATTAAAATGCTTTTCAAGCTGCTGTTACACATTTCAGTCATATTAAATCCTACAGATAAAGATAAGAAGGATTTGAGTCAAATTTTTCATTGTTCATGTTATAGCAAATGAGTTCCTTTTCAGAATCAAAGAAGGAGAGTTTTAGAACCTACATCACAAACCTTAGTTGATCCAATTAATTTATATTATTATGTTATTGGTTAAAAATCGATTATTAAAACACGTTAAATTTACTATGCTGATGTTATCTTATGTTTAATATGATCATATAGAAATATGAAAATGTTCTACTTCTTCTTTGGAGGCAGTCAGTAAATCAAAATAATTCACCCATTATAACTATCAAGAATAATGACTTCCTTTAATACTTCTTTCCAGAAAATCACTAAATCAGAATATAGTCATCCATTATCACTATCAGAAACAGTAATATGTGTTACTGTCTTAAGAAAATCAGTAAATCAAAATACAATCACCCAATATCCCTACCAGAAACACAAAAATGCTCTATTGCTTCTCTGCTGAGTCAGTAAAAAATGCCAAAATGTCATATTATTTCTCTGCTGATAGTCAGTCAGTTAAACAACAATGACCCAATTCCATATTTCTAAATATATATCACAAAGGTGAAATTCGGATTTCTCATGGTAGTGACTATGAAGGTGACAATTCTTCTGGGACATTACCAAACTATATGGCACAACATCCCAGAAGATACTATTCTTCATTATTCTCTATCAGGAGCTTTAACCTTCTGCTGCACCATTTGAATTTAACACATCTGGATACTATCAGATCAGTTATCTTAACCTGAAGGATCTTATGTTCTGTATATATTATTTTTTAGTATGTAATGTGGCAGAGGACATTTAATTTTATTGTGTTTTACTGTATTAGTCATCAGGCAGGATTAAGAATAACAATGAGGGTGGTTTATTTATAACAGTTAACCAAATATTTATTTACATCAAATTATAACATAGAATGTTTATGTCAACTTGATTCCCTTACTTGCCTTGCAACAATAAAAATAAGATTACTATCTTAGTTTCTCGCATATACAAGGTGTGTTAACAAGGTAATGAGAGTAATTTTGTACACAACCATTTATTCAATTATTTGTCTAAATCACTGTCTCCTAAAAATAGCGTTCCTCTGATGAAACACACTTGGCCCAGCCAATTTTCCATGCCTCATGACAGGATTGGAAGTCAACTTCTTTCAGGGTCATGATGGCATAGAATAGTAGAAGATAATCCTCAGCAAGTAAAAATAATGCAGTTTACATTCACTCTGACATGGAATACACAATTTATTTGTTTCCCACATGAGTTACATTCAGCAATACATGCAGGAAACACATGAAATATCTGCCAAACTTCCAGAGGTTGTAAATTTAGTTATTATGAGTGCAAAATGTTATGCCAATGTAGGTCCAATTCTTTCATGACACAACTATTGTTGAAAAGCGAAGAAATGTACAGAAAATCACTGATCAAGTCAACTACTTTATTCGATCTTCTTATTAGCATCAGCAGTAGCAGCAGTGTTAGGCTTACTGAGAGATTAGAAATACTAAACCAGAATATTTCTCTTACTACAGAGATCTTCCAAAACTGATTTTTCCTTCTGGTTGACCACATAATGTAAAGTATGCAATGCATATAAAGATGAAGACAATTACATAAATAGCATGCAACATATACAACACAAAGAATAACCTATCAAGAGACTTAAAACAAACATTTTTAAAGTGTTCTGTATGCAAGTCAAGAATTCTTAAAGGGAGTTTATTCAGTGAAAGATGGCATTGCAACTCTCTGCCTCCATTTGTGTGGTTTTACACTGACTGATATTATACATAAAAATTAAATCCTTAATTAAACACACATAATTAATACTAGCCTACATCTACTGCATTATGCGTTAAAATAATCAGTTTTAAAGCGTTTTACTTCTTCACATCCAATATTACAATTATGTGAGAATTATATCGGGCTTTTTATCATAGTTATATTAAAACATATTTCTATGTGACACAACAAAAAACAAAAACTGTCCTACACTGAACAAATTAACAAATGTTTGAAATATAAGTCTGGAAGAAATTCAGGTAATTATATTTTTTAATAAATTAATAGAAATTGATATGAACAAATCAAATTTACTTCTGAAGATTACACAAATGAAGAAACACCAAACTGATTTCACTCCCTTGTCTGTTTGGAAGAATCAATATAAATGTTATTTATTTAAAAAACAAACAAACAACAACAACAACAACAACAACAACAACAACAACAACAAAACCAAATAATTTGTGAACAGGATTAAACTGAATTGCTATATAAATTGAAATTGCTAGAAACATATGTCACATACAAATATCTGAAGATGTTACAATGGAATAGTGTTTAATTTTTCCACACTGGATATGCACTAAAAGAAATTAATGTAAGCCTGACTGTGGAAATTACACTGTGGCTATCGTGCCAAAAAATTAATAATAATAATAATAATAATAAAATTGGCTGTAGAGAGTTGCAACACCAATTTAGAGACGGCCTTTAAGCAACACTGATAATCATGCGTGTATATGTTTTTCAATCCCACATCTTTCCTTCACAGAAATGCAGTGCAGTCTTTTGACACTGAAAATAAATGGTAGTAAGTGAGATTTGAAATTCTCACAGCGAGAACTATGAAGAACATTATCATCTAGGATGTGACATCATGTAGTCCCATAGAAATGTAGTCACTATTTAAAGGAATTTCTTGTTTCTATCTTCAGGATGGAAGAATATGCTGAGCAAACACCAAGAAGAGTACTCTTCTTACTTGCTTGGCATAGTCTTCAACCTTAAAGATGGAGCCAGTATGTTTATCTGAAATGTCGGTAAACATCTACCAGACTACATTACATCATGCGCCCGAAGAAAGTATTCTTCAGGTGGTATTAAGATAAATATCGAAGACCAGTGGCGTGCGACAGAAATTTAAATCAAACCAAAAGAACAGTTTTGTTATGAAGTTTATATAACTGGAAATGGAAGATACAATGGAAATGATATCTTTGACAAATTGATATCTTTTCATCTTATCCTTCAATTCGGTTGATGTAAACAGCAACCTGAGTTTGGACAGTGTAGGAAGTTGCATGTGATACATTAGGGCTTCAAGTAATTTGTATCTTAATCTATTTTCATTATATGAAATCAGTAAGTTTGTGTTTATTTTGTACAATTTTATCATGATGTATGCCAATATATTTATACAATACACACAGTGTCTGTAGAAATCTTTAGATCCTTTAATTCCATTTTATTTTATCTTGCAAATTTATATTACAGTAATGGAATCTAAGGAGTGTCAAATACAATATGGCAAACAAAGTCGAAAGACCATTACTTACATGGAGCAAGATATGTTCTATATGTTAGTTTTTATTTATACAGCAACAAATGAAAAGAATATCATTGTTATCAATTTTTTATAATTTAACATTTTCAAACGTTTTGCAATAAATAACTTTCATGACACCTTTTACATTTTCATAGAAAATAAAATGGTGACCCTTATTGAACTTGTATAAGCAACACATAAAATGGGCTTTGCATAATAAAATACTCGTAATTATCACTATTTTGATGCCACTAAATATGATCGTTAGCATGTTCAGCATTCAGTTACTTTAAATCTAGAGACAGAATTATATGTATATTTGTGCCATAACGTATTTTAATTTAGGAATAATGTTATGAAGAGTACCTATAGATTTCAGTCTTGCCTGAAATTTTCACATACAGAACTGCAAATTATAAATAGTATTTCTTTTTTAAAACTGCAACTACTGATATGTACAGATTCTGTGATTCCCTACTGGACAATTATTGTAATTCTTTTTAAACAGTTATTTGGGATTTGTTGCAACAGAATTATAGTAAAGGCAGTGCTAGCACGTCCACAAGTGCAGTTCAGCATAACCAAGAACAACCAGAGGCCAACAAAACAATTGGCTTTTTAAATAAAAGATGTTACTCCCATGAATAAACATTTATTAAACAGAGAATTAACACTATAGTCTTTAGGGCCCCAAAACAATTCCAATATGTGGTCTATGGTCTACTGAAATAACTTCAGGGGAAGAAGAATATATGAAGAATTACATCAATAATATAAATTGCGTGAATTAATAGTGACAATTCTCGCAAGATGTGCATTCACAGAACAGCAATTTTTTGCCCTCAAATGCGTCCATACTTACACAAGAACTAGTCAAGGACGGCAGAGACCCGCACAACTATCCATCATCTCCATCAAGAAGAAAATGTTGAAGTACCTAAAGAGTGAAAGTGTTTTTATGACCGCGTTATTAGCAAATGTTCCACGAAAAGTGATGAACAGAGCTAAATTTGATGATAAGATTAGATTTTGATATTTCATACCCCAAGAAATGCCAGACATGACAATTATTTTCCAAGTCTTTCAACTAAAACTTTGTGCCTAAACATAATATGAACCGCACGCCACTGTATAAGGGAGAAAGTTATATACACTATAGTCTTAGAATTATGTTCTTCTTTAGTTGCTGTAGAGAATTTAAGTCATTTACTGGTTTATGATTTATATCACTATTCATATTCAAAATGTTTTATGCTCTTTGCCTGACTAAACCAATTTTCCAACAGTTTTAAAATTATGTTACATTTTAAAGACTTTCAATTTATTATGCAATTTAATTTGAAACAAGAGCCTGAGAAGATAATTAAGTAGGAGAGTAAGAGAAGGTAGACAGACCATTTACCTAAACAGTGATTCAGAGAAACAAAGCGCCAAAGAATTTCAACATTTTCTTTAAACTGAGAATTTCCATATGATTTTTACTTAATATAATTTTTCCCTGACTACAGTCTTAGTGCAAAAAAAAATATTTCCCAAATTTGTGTTCTGTTGTGTGTGTGTTTAACATTTATTTTAAACTCATAGTACAAGTTTAGTCCATATATTTGTTTGTATCGTCAACGATAACATATAAGATTATTATTCAAAGAGTTCTGGGTTCAGTCCCTATCACTGCCACTAATAATCAGCAATATGGAGATAAATATACAACTGTCAGTAAAATTCCAAGCAATCGCTTAGAGACTGGATACAGTTAACACCTGAAACTTTTTTGTGCATATTCATTATGTCTTAGATGAAGAACGAAGTCCAACAAAATTATACCTATTATCTTACAGGAGCCATGAAGGTATAAGCTATTAAAAAGAATATGGGAAATGAAGATCAGAATTCAACAGTGCAGGACTGCAGAACAGCACAGGAAATTTGGAACATTCTGAGTGTGGCATTCAAACAATGAATGTACCACTTTGGAAAAATTATGGAAAATGTCACAGGTTCTTCTAAGAGATGGAATAGCAAGCCCAGACTGAGATATGACAATACTTACTGATTGGCAAGCAGTCGTTTAGTGTTTGATTATGCAACTGGACTGCATAATTAAACTCCTATAGCTGTAAGTGCTCTGTTCAATCGTCTTAAAAATATTCAGTATATTATGCAGCTTTATGTATATTCGTTACAGTTATTTCAATTTTTCCTACGAAGGCGTACTTACACTCAACATTTGATAATATGATTACTAAAGAAACTATGTGCATTGAAGAATCTCTAAAGCAGAAAGTGTCTCAATATTGAAATAATTCTTTCTCACCTGTGATGACGGCCTCCTGTTTCAGTGTCATCAAGACGCCGACTCCTTGCTTGACGAGCTCTCCTGTTTATTTCATCTTCTGAGCTGCTTTCTTCCTCAAGTTCACCACTGCCTTTGCTATAAACCACTGTAAGCAGAGAACTTGATAGATTTTACCGAATTTCATAATTTCATGTTGGTTCGGCGCTAACGTACACAAGCAGAAGCTGTTTATGTGTCCTGGCATCATTTAAATGTAAATGGAAGTTCCATTCCTTCATGGAATCTGCTTTTACTAGGTGTAATTTATTTTGAGTATGCCTATTATGATGAGTGCTGAGAATGGAAACATGTTAGTCATGTAGGCATGTATAAATTTTTGGGTGTATCTGATGGCAAAATTAAAACTAAAACATAATTGGAAAGGATACAATAGAATGGATTCTAATAATAAAGAGGAGTCATAACTTGTGAACGTGTTATTACAAAATTTACTGCATATAATCTGAAGTGTTCAAATAATGAAAAGAAAGAATATGCCAATATGAGCATAATATTAAAATATATTTGGATTAGATACAGAGCTTTCCGATATAAAGAACCACATGTACTCAAGAACTTAAGCTGTATAATAAAAATGGTCATTTACTCATGTGAAGAATAAAGATAGAATTTCAAGCAATGAAAGAAAATTTTAGCTAAATATTTTGAACCTCATTCTGTCTTTGTCCTGACCAAAGATCTATATTGTTTCACATTTTCAATACAAAGCTGAAAAAATTAATACATGACATGAAGATGATTATGAATGGTTAGGAATTAATCATAGCCTATTAGGAAACATCATAAATTCTTAGCAAAAGGAACTAGGGGAAATCAATCAAGATAAATGACTCAGGATCCTTCCATATATTTATAAAATGTGAATAAAACATTTCAGAAACTGTTATTACTATCCTATATCTACCTTTAAAATAAATTATGATTAAACCAAGTAAAATATGTGTAAGAAAAAAATATTTTACATTTTGATCCAGCAGGTGTGCTTTTAAGTGTAGATGTTGTACTATTGGTAGATGATGTTGTGGTGTTGGCAGACTGGAGGTACTCACGCCCGCCGCTGCCCCGTG
This sequence comes from Cryptotermes secundus, assembly GCF_002891405.2. Classification (NCBI taxonomy): domain Eukaryota; kingdom Metazoa; phylum Arthropoda; class Insecta; order Blattodea; family Kalotermitidae; genus Cryptotermes; species Cryptotermes secundus. The sequence continues at coordinate 610,526 of NW_019740383.1, read as the reverse complement.
ACCAGCTGTTCTTCTCGAGACCTGGACGTTGCAACTTCCTACCACTATACCTCCCATCATTAGAGCTGCGCTTTTTCTCAGGCAGGACATACTTTGGCAAACCCTGCACAGGGCATAAACCAGAAGAATTAGCCTTTAACAACACTACATAACGTAGGGCATGTAAACTGACTGATTAATTCTTATTTGAGGCATTCGGTAGCGTAGTTGGTTGAGGCACTACAAGTCAAAAGGTCGCGGGTTCGAGTCCCAATGAGGTGGAATTTTTCAATTTATCTAATCCTACAAGCCACACTATAGCCCTGGGGTTGACACAGCCTCTAACAGAAATGCGTACCATGAATATTCCTGGGGGTAACGGGAGGCTTGCGCATAAGGCTGACCACTTTCCCGCCATCTGTGAGCTGACTGTCTAGAGAAAATTTGGGAGCCTCGACGTCTCACAACCCTATGGGCCTCCACGACATGTGCAAGGATAGATTTTCCTTTAACTTTTTAATTGATTTATTTATGGTTTATTTAACAACACTGTCAGTAGTTGTGACTATATCATGTCAAATGAAGTATAACTGATGAATTGAGAAGAATTTGGAAGGAAGCAGTCATAGCCTAATTGAAGTGCCATCTTAGAATTTGTCTGGAGGGACTGAGGAAAACAATGAAAATGCTCAGTCAACATTTTAGGCTTCAGGGCTGTGATCTTAACCCAGAGACTCTTGAACGTGAAGCAGAAATGCTACCACCTCAACCGTCATGTTTCTCTGGTTTATAGTTGACTTCACCAAACTGGATAATTTTGATTGTAAACAAGTCAAAGCATTCAAATCCCAAATTACAATACATTTTAAAAATTTCTAACCTAAATGTAGTGTAATTTTCTCCTTATCAGATGTATGTAATGATAATACAACCATCACTCAAACTTCAAACACTGGGCAGAGGCATCACTTCCAATAGATATAATGGTTGCACTGCCATGATTTAGAGTAACCAGAAGCCCATTCTGAAGACTGCAGCTGTAGAAGAAGGCGAGACTGGCTCTAATATGAAATAAACTTTGTATTCATATTTTACTGTGTCCTTTTGTGTAACTAAGTAGCAAACTAACTCTGCTGAGCTGAGACATTCTTGAGAAGCTGACAGTAGTACAACTGCTCAAGAATTTCCCAACATCTTGAAACCTGAAGGTTCATTACCCTATTCACAAGAGCCCTCCACTGGTTCCCATCCTCAGCCAGCTCAATCTAGCCCATACCACCCCATCGTATTTCTCTAAGATCCAATTTAACATTATCCTCCCAGTAAATCACTACAGAGAATATTTATTGCATATAAGTACTATCTGCAGATAAACCTTTTGTCTCAGAATAGCATCTGGCAAGATGAAGATTCAGAATTACAAAATAGTGAGGTGTAGTCACAAAAATAAATGTGCTGGGGTGATCTGACACTCAGTTCTAGGTTGAAATAAAAGGGCATGAATCACGATAAGGATGTATGTTACACTTTTAAATACATCATTTATGTTAGACATCGCCATTTTTAAAATAAGTACCAGAGTGACATCCTGGCATTCAAGAAAGCACCAGGATGCTGCTCTGACTCAACTACAACCCTGGGTAAAGGGTTGAAAAATGAAATAGCAGGCAGTTAGTTACAACACACAGTAACCTTAAAGAACCAAGCCCCAGACTTCTTCCACATCTCTCGGGTTTCTGAGCATATCTTGCACAGGGTGATGGGTTCCTTCTTGGAAGACACTGTTTCGATCCCACACTTCTGACACACAGCCTGAAATAATCAGATGTTACTATCAGATACTTCCATTATTATTCGGGGTTTCAAACCAAGACAAAGAGACTGACTGACCGTCAGTTGCAACATGACCTTGACTTTGACTAAGATCTGCATAGGAACACCAAAATCCCCATGAGTCTCAAGGGATCCGGAACCAAGGATGACTGTTCTAACAAGGACCGGTAACAATTTATTTGGCGGACGGCCAGAGGAGGGGGAGGGAGGCTGGAGAGGGCCAGCAGCAAACCACTGCTCTACTCAGAGCAAGTCAGAGAAAAATTAACCTCTCCTCTTGTCGAAGAGGAGGCCCTATTTCAAAACACGTTAAGTAGTCCTGGAACAAACAAAAATATAATCCCAATAGGGCCGGAAACCACGAATGGCTGTGCTGGTGAAGGCTAGTAGCAAATTACTGCTCAGCTCCCACAACCAATAATAATGAAGATGGAAATTATGAGGTTTGCCGAAATGTTATAACACCCTCGAATGAAGCTGGAAAATCTTCAAAATTCGATGTGGTCTAGTCCCGAAAACCTAAGCCACACAATCTCACAGATGAAAACTGGTGTGGAAATACGTATTAGAATGAAGTATGCACACACTCCAAATGCATCGTTTATTATTTTACACATTTCGTTGGCTATTGCATTAATTTATTGCAGGCATAAATCTGTTGTTGTAAAGCTAATCACAATATAAACAGACTGAAAAATCATTTTCTTTATGAACTGAACAGAAAACTTCCCTAAAGACATAGGGGATTGGAGGTATAAGTTTATGCATTCATAATCTCCGTACTACATGGAAGTTGCTTGGTCAGCTTCATGCCCCTGCCGATTTACCCCAGGCGAAAGAACCTCCAGTTTCCATTGGATAGGAAGTTGAGTGGGTCCCAGAGCCGGTCTGAACAGGTTGGGGAAGAGATAAATCCCTTATCCGTGCTAGAAATGGAATCCCAATTCCTAATCGTCCAGCATGTAATAATATAACTATATTATTCTCTCCAGTGCCTAAATATTCAGCTGGAATAGTATTTCCTGTTCCCACAACGAATTTATGATCTATTAGTAATCAACTAGGAGGTGTTATTACAAAAAATATTTATTAACGCATTTAAGATTGGATAGAAAATTATAACATATAATAGACAAGATTGCATACAACATTTTGTATGAACATCTCATGAAGAAGACCTAAATTTGGATACCTAGTAACAAAAAAGAGAATACTATTAAAACGGATGTAGGAGAAATCGTGTATGAAGGAGTGGAATGAATTCAACTGGCCCAGGATACATTTCAGTGGTGGGTGTTTGTGAACAAGGTAATAAATTTAGGAATAGAGGCTCTCACAGTGGTGGTTATGAAGAATTCTATTCCCTGGGATGTAACACCTAGAAGTTTGTTGAAAGTCAATCGACGTTTCGGTGGAACTTTGTTTGTTGCCTACTTAATTCTGGCTTCTTGCTTGATCTACTTGTATATTTTGATAATAGAGACATGTTCCTCTGAAACATCAATTGACTTTCAATGGACTATATGGAGTTACTCGTGCATCCAGAAGACAGAAACCTACAGCAATGAATCTTCGGGTTCCACAGAGGCGGGAAATATGTTATCCAGCTTAGTAATATCAGACACACAAGAAGTATCCAGCAATATGTACACAGCATTGCAATAAACTGATTATGATGCTGCAACAGACGAATGTCTGTCATACTGATGTATGTGCAGTGAGTCATGTAAACGCATCTGCGAGAACAGTTCGATCAATGTGATTAAATTGTTCACAGAGTTTTTGGCATATTGTACAGTCAACAAACAGCGCAGAAACGTCACTATTTGAAGCTAACGTTAGTTCTGTTAGAACAGTGACTACGGATGGGTGACGGGTGCTATTGCTGGTAGGGCCACCGCATCCTGACCGCTTGTGGGACCCATCCAACCTTCTACCCAATAGGTGTTTACTTGGACCTGACATCTGGGTTGTGCGTGCGAAGTATGGCAAGAAATAGCATGATAGTGGTTGCAGTTAAATTAAGGGAAGGAGAGGGAATAACGCAATACATCTAGATCCTTTTTATAACCAGTACACATACTACATCCTTATCTCAGTTAGTGGGTTCGGCCAAATCCACAACGCGAAGCCGGGTCCTTACATCCAGCTTGCGCTGTGATTTAGAATGCGTGGAGCTATACTTCCACACAACCATAAGTCTTCATGCCATGATAACTAAACATAGGTAGAATTATACATTCTTGCCATGCACTTAAGCTAAGTAGCAACAGGTTCATATACCTTCCTGCAGTCGTGGCAGATGAAGCTAGCCGCCCCCAAGACACCGAAGCTGTCTCCACAGAGAATGCATTGGTTTGTACCGTTCCCCATTGCAGCCCTCTTCATATTCTCCAGCCGCTCCACCAGGCGTCTTCAAAAGAAATATTAATTAATTACATTCCATTGTTTTCAAGGCGACATTATCGATTAGGCCATGAATGCTTCATCCCAAAATCTTTTCCAAATTATCATTCATGAATTATTCTACTATTTGATGCTATTTAGTCCCAACACAGATCATGGTAAAATTAATCACAATAGGGAGTTCTATTAAGAACTAATGACGTACTTTCCTACATTATTCCGACTTTCAGGCGTCATGTCACATAGCTCCCTCCTTAAGGCTGCTCGTCTTGAGTACCCTGCAGGCATTCAAAGGTTGTTGAGGGGATATACACATAGACACACAGACAGAAATGTAACATCATAAGCTTAATTTTATTCTTTCAAAATAAGGAAAGTGGCTGAAAATGACTGTTTTAATCCATAATGATAATCTGGATTATGGTGTCCAGTAGCCTTGTAACTGGGTATCAATGATTCAGCCAGATACGTCGCCTCTATTCTGAACACAGATTTCTACCTTGAAGCTGGGAGTAAAAGCTTCCTCTCACTAGAAGTCTATCCTGAAATTGAAGGTGGCAGCATTTTCTAGCTTGAAATATGCCCTGAAGATGGAGTGAATAGGTTTCCCCAAAGTGATTTTATAATTCTGTAACCTACTTCTGTAACTTTATGAATGATCACAACATACCTTCATGTGCGGTTTATTTCTACAAATGTAATCAGTTTTAGGACATGTTCAGGTCATTAAATGACAATCATCAGGTGGATATACACATACAACTACACAAAAACTGCAAAAAGGGCTTATACAGACTGTTCAAACATGATAAAGAATGTAACCTGCATTTATTTTATGCCATAAGAACAGATGTGCAGTTAAGGTTTCTACGAGTACATCAGGCGCAAAGACTTTGACTACGCATCACGTAACTGACTATATATGTAGAAAATAAATATGATATGAAGGTACAGAGTGATAGCTTATTTCTCTGAAATGTCGGTAAGTATCTACCAGACTACGCGGTATCATAACACAAAAGACACAATCTGAATCTTCACTGCAGTGGAAAACCTCAAATGTCATAACACTGAATCAGTTATCATTGTGCATAAACAAATTTATGCCCGATTTATTGATTTACCATTCGTTAAACCGTGTCAAACTGCAGGACGGTTGCGAATGATGTGAAAGTAAGAGGTCATCGGTATCATCTCAGAATTTACCTTAAAAGACCACGGAAAGTCACGGTGAACCTCATTCGGACAATCGACCGCCAGATGTAATTGTGTAACCTGGACGGTGGTGAATACGGATATGAAATAGGGGCTACTAACAATTCAATCACTACAAATGCTACTTCTAAAGAAGACAAAGAAACTATTGTTTTCTTGACTGTGACGCAGTGCACTGTGGTATTTGCCGAAATTTAGGAGCAATTCGGCTGCCTCCATCTTCAGTGAAGCAAATGAAATGCAGGAGTCAGTATTCTACCATGTCACCCACTCAAGAAGCTCAAATCTCACATAGATCAGACAAGCTGTCTGGGTTAGACATACGAGTAAAGACAAATTGGTTATCTCCGAGATAGGAGCACGACGCAATACAGCGGTCCCAGTCTTGTTACCATTCACCATTTTGTCCTCAACTATCAGCCGCAACAGTTACTCACAATCGTTATATAAACCATGAATGGACGTGAAGCCCTGAAGGGTTAGCAATAGACTAGCAATCTCTTCGTGTCAAGTGTCGGTTATAAACCTTTCAGGTAGGAGATCCCCAGCAACAGGTGGCTCCGCCCTTCAAATCGATGAACAAAAAAAAAATGTTTACATCCCGCGCACAAAGCAGAACAAAAGGAAATATTGTCACGTGTATGGGGTTACACGTGACGAAAATAACGTGTTATAGATCGGATGATTTGATTTACTGGTACTTCGGTTACAAGCTCACTTAATCACATTTATTACAGCGCTATCGCTGATTTACACACTTTCTTTGTCCACCGCTGCATACGCAGTCTTCACTAGTCATCTCCTGGCAACGGATCTCACCACAGAAACTAACACTTCAAATCAGTATGAAGTCTTCTCGTCTTCAACCACCCTAGAATCTCGGAACTCAACTAAAACTCTCCCTGGACTACCTTCTCAGTCAAAGTCAAAGTCACATTGCGACTAACAGTCAGTCAGTCTTGGTGTCAAGCCTCATTTGGGGATAATGATCAGATATTTACTACTGTTTGACAGTTACGGTCTTGTTATTGTGGGCCGCCCTCTCTGAGGACTGGTCTGTCTTGTCAGAGTCACTGTCTGCAGTAGTAAGTCATTTGTCATAATGTAAAGGATATTTACGTTTTTACCTCTCGAGTGTGACAAAACCATTACTGCTTGAGTTAATTTCTCGGTGATTGGATACCGATGTCTCGGTGATTGGATACCGGTAATACGACTTCCTTACATTTTCGGGACTGAAAGAGTTTCCACGAATGCTGTGTGTGTCAGGACTGCTACAATTAGGTACTTGTGTTACAGAAAGCAGGGGTGAAAATACGGTGAAAGCAGAGTGACAGCACCCCCCTGTGACGTAAACGAAAGAGTGGTTATAGTGAGGCGTCACCACGGGGTGCTGCTGGAACCCTGTCAGTTGACGGGAATGATTAACGGAAAGAAACCGTAATCAAATGAAGTACAGCTACGAGGGAAAGGGCCAGTAGAAAGCAGTGGAACGGTGATTGACATTAACCGAGCTCACCAGTTAGCATAAAGTTCTCAGAGAAATTTATGAAGCCTGTCTCCATTGAAATGCTTCATGCTATGCGGTGATGTTAGAAAGAACTAACTCCATGAAGCTGAGCCCTTCTTGAGAAGCCGCCAACTGTGTAACTACTCAAGAATTTTCCAGAATTTTATGGAATCCGAAGATTCATTACCGTGTTCACAAGAGCTCTCCACTGGTCCCTATCCTAAGCCAGATCAATCCAATCCGTACCATCCCATCCTATCTAAGATCCATTTTAACACTGTCCACCCACCTACGTCTTCGTCTTCCTAGCGGTCTCCTTCCTTCCGGATTTCCCACCAATATCCTATATGCATGCCTCTTCTCCCTCATCCGTGCTAAGATCCATTTTAACATTGTCCACCCGCCTACATCTTGGTTTTCACAGTGATCTTCCTTCCGGCTTTCCAACCAGTGTCCTATATGCATTCCTCTTCTGCCCTATTCGTGCCACATGCCCTTCCCATCTCATCTTCCTCGGCCTGATCATTCTAATTATACTTGGTGAGGAATACAAGTTATGAAGCTGTCAGCAGGAAGTAATAATTAACAGTTACAAAACGTAATGGCTCCCTCTTCTGTCCATGACTTTTACTAGTCGATCACCACTACACCAGATATGTCAGATACTCGTATAACTTCAGTACTTGCATCTTCACAGTAGCTGCAATCGTTAACTTACAAAAAATATTTCGTCCCGATATAAGATTCTAGGCTCTCACACAGCGGAGGGATACAACACCGCGTAGCCCGTTAAAAGTCAACTGACATTCCAGAAGAAAATGTGCCTCCATCTTCAGACTTGAAGAGTAAACCAAGTAAGAAACCAGCATGAAGTAGTCAGCATGGGTTCTTGCTTGACTTGCTCTTCAACCCTGAAGATGGAGGCGACATGTTCCTCTGAAATGTTGGTTGACTTTCAACGAACTACATAGCGTTATATCTCAAATTATGGAACTCTTCGTTTCGTTCCGAATTTACAGGTGTGTTTACAGTTCGCACGCCTAATTCTAACGGCGCATTAACTACCGCCGTGAAACCGTGAAGAAATGCCCCCCGGCTGTCATTCTGCTATCCTACTTCGCGCACGCGCACACACTCTACACTAACTAAATATTGACACGTTTATTAGTGACTATAGACGGGGTCTGAATTCGCGAATGGACTTATTGACCATTTAACAGGTTGTAATTACAAATAATTATTATACTATCGCTGATTTTCGCACTCCACACCACTCCACACTAAGTCTTCTAAGTCTGCTTTCACTAGTCGTTGCTTGGCAACAGTTCTCAACAGTGACTATTCATCTGCAGTGTTTCCTGGAAACGAATCTTAGCAATGAAGAGACTTCAGCTTCCGTTGCCCGCTGGTTAACACTCCACACCTGAACCCACCCCTCAACCCAACTCAAATACTGAACTGAACTCCCAATTACTGTTCGCCTCTCGTTATATAGAATCGGGTCGGACCTCACGGAAACCACATGTGACGTGTCAGAATGCGTGTTCATCGCCTCGTTACCCAGCATTGGGCATGGCGCGTACCACATAGAAAAAAAAGGCCTCTTCTTTTGCTAGAATGAGTATCTGATAGAGAGAGAGAGAGGAGAGACAAGAAAAGAGAAGAAAGAAAGAAAGAAAGAAAGAAAGAAAGAAAGTGGCCAGGTAGTGAGAGACACTAAATTTGAGGGGGAGAGTGAGAAACTAGATTTCCGGTTTTGAAGGTTCCCAGGCAATGCCCGCTAGTCATTCTGGTAGAGGAAACGCTTATGATGGGAATTATTTTTTATGACACTGGAAGGGCTGCATTATGGCGAAATATTCACGCTACCAATGGGAGGGCTGCATGTGAAACATGCAGTGCAACGTGGAATTGGGGTATCAACTAAGAATTTGTTCTTGGATTCGAGTAAAACCACGGAAAGCCTTGATCGATTTGGCCGGTCGCAGGATCTTCCGAATGTAAACTGACTTCTAGCCAACAGTCCGGCATTAAATACGCGAACCCTAACACTAATCCCTGTCCGCGCTGTTGCCTTATTTGGGGGGGGGAAGGCACATATTGGTTTCTACATTTTCTTTTTATATATGTGCATATTTTGGATGAGCAGCAAAGAGTCGTGTATAACATTTGCAGGGGGGAAGCCTAGGGGCGTATACACGCTTGCAAACATTCATACGTTTATATTTCCAATTGCTTAGGCTTTGATAAATTTAAATCTGTATTGTGGGGGGAATGTTTGTTGCTCATCCAGTAACAGGATTTTATTATTACAATTCATATTTAGTCTCATCTTTTTCTTTCCACCATGTTGTCCGGAATAGTTGATGATTGGTCGAAGTGGCCGCCGGTGTACTGGACGTTTAGAAACTTTTGAAAGACTTGAAGAGTGTTAACTTCTGGGATATTATATCATGTAGTATGGTAGAAGTTTACTGACATTTCAGTGGAAAGTACTTCGAACAGTAAGCCAAGCAAGCAATGTGTTTCTTCGAAACGTCTATATACGGCTACAAAACTACAGGGCAACACTTCCCAGAAGACGGTAATATTCATAGTCACCGCTGTGGGAACCTCTGGGTCTTTGTAAATCTGACATCAGAATTTCATAACATAAATCTAGGTAGAAACAAACATACGTAGCCCTATTATCAATGAAAACATGTTGAACTGAACCCTTGAACATTTTCCCGGAAACCTTTTATTTCGTGTAGAGTATAAGCGTATAATTGAAGTATTATTTGTCGTTCCGTTCAATGCGCGAGTAATTTTGTTCTGCATGCGTTCCCTTTTCAACCCCTTTAACCCCTTCCTCATCAGTTCGGCACCTGCGACCCAACCGGCCCAACATCCATCTTGAATGTTCTTTCTGTAACAGGTCTGTGATCCTTGCACCGTTCCAAGGATGTCCAAATGTTCCGAATCTTCTGATATTGATGACTGTATGTTACTTATCTAATTCGTGCCAACTGCATAGTTACTTAGCGTCAAAGAGGTAAAATTTTTGGAAAATATATCGATGAAGTGGTCGTGGCCTGTTTCTAGAAACATTACCTACAACCGCCTCTAGGCGCTAGGCAAGATATCAAATTACCCAGACTTGAACCTGATATTCCAGAATACAAACCAAATGTGTTACTATTAAAATGTTCCTTTAGCTCAGTTTCCATATTTTGTGAAGAAGGACGGGTTTATAATAATATCAGTTCAGGATTTAGGGGGGAATGACTGGAGCGGTTGCCCCGGGGCCTCCACAAAACAGAAATAGAATCCACACATTTAGTGGGACATCTGCTTCTATAAAATCATGAAAAGTTAGTTTGTATTTTTGATTATCATACGAAATAATAACAGAAAAAGCATTATAATAACCTAAATTCCTAATATAACCTACTATAAACCCATTCCTTTCTTGAAACGCCTCCCGCCTTTTGATCTTTCCATTTATCTTCCGTCTTTCCCATCTTCCTGTGACGTGACAGGCTCAGAGATATTTTGCGTTGAGTATACATGCCTTTCATTCTTTTACAACGACTGTACGAGTTGACATTCAGAATAAGCACGAGCATGTAATATACGGAAATAGGAACAAAATAAGAAGAAAGTGTTTCGATGCTGGGCCACTAAAAGAAACGACCTAAAATCCACTGCATAGAAAGTTCGGACTGTAAATAGGGTGAAAGACGAAAGACGCCCTAAAAAAGAACGGCAGCCAATTCAAGACGAAAAACGAAAAACTCAAATGTCAGAAAAGGGGAAAGAGGTCATTTAGAATCAAAGTCCGCAGAGAGATACAGATCCACACAATTAGATAGAAGATAACATCTGGGACACATCTTATCTACCGTTTTAAGAGACATCTTCAGCTCCACTTCATGGATATTAAGGGCATCTTTAGCGAAAGAACTTTGAAATATAAAGTGTTACGTCTTTCTATACTGCTCTTATGGGATAGATGGGAACCAACGACACTATACTGACGCCATGGAAATATGTTCTATGAATCCATCCCCTCCACACACCCATCGAAAAGTTACGGTTCCCACCCCAACATACAAACAAAAAAGAAACAAACTCCGTGGCACATAGTCAGCAGGCGAACTATACCGACCGAGCGACAGTGGCTTGTCGGTGAAGTCAGTGCCAACTTTTGCGGATAGAGGGTGTCACGAGGTCAGCGCAACGGATCCCCACGGCCGTTAATCTCGGGTTTCTAGACAGGATCCCACCCCCACCATACTCCACAATATTCCCCTCCAGTCGCTTATTTTGTGCCATGGGTTCAGAATATACACAGACGAGTGACAGGCTTATTAATGAATAATGAATTAGAAAGACATAGAAAGTACAGTGAATGTACGGTGCATGATAATGGCCACGCGACAGAAACGTACAGTAAATATTTAATGTGCAGTATACCTAAACAGTCGATCACAGTGGCCGAGCGGTCTAAGGCATGAAAGGTTTTCGCCCGCTCGATCGCTGAGTTCGCCCACACAAGGCATGGATGTCTGCATTTATTCTGTGGTTGTGTTGCCCTGTGTAGACAGCGGCCTTGCGACGGGCTGATCCCCCATCCAATGAGTCCTACCGACTGTCCTAGGATTAAGAAACTGAATTGAAACAAAGCATTTCACGGATGCCCTATGCTCCAAAGTTGGATCAACAGCAAAATTACGCTGACGAAAACCAGTAAAATTGAAATACAGCGCATGTTGCTACGCAGTATTTTCCCTCGCCGGTGTTTGCCTGGATGGACGGAGGAAAAGTACGAAAACCACAGTATGGACAGCCGGTCTCCGGGCCGAGATTTGAACCCACCACCTCCAAAATATGAAGCAGAATGACTGAGCACTCCCTCGCGATATTTGGTCCCTAAGCCGTACAGCCATTTTGTTCACAGGAATATTGATAATGATACTCAATATAACTTCGCTAGAGATATTAGCCAGAGGGACCTACAGGAAGAATACAACAGAAGGCAAAGGAAGAGAAATCTCAATAGTCATCATCCCCTCCATCAATGGGACATCTTTATGTGCCCTCAGTATAGTGTCAAGTTTGACGCCGCTTCATACATTTATGGGACTCCCCTGGCAATCAAGTCACTGCGTTTTTGAGTAAAATACCTTTCCATCGAGCAAGCTAACTCAAGCGCTAACACTTCTGACTTATATTCGGGAGGTGACCGGTTCGAATTTCGGTTGGGGCACTGACAATCCTGATTTGGGGTTTTCATAAATTTTCTCAGTTCATCCAGACAAATGCTCGGTTATTTACTGAAATAAGGTCATGACCACGTCATTGCAGTTAATTATTCACTGTAAATCAATCAGTCAGCGCATATAATCCGCGTTAATGGCAGCATTATGAAATAAGATACAAATAAACTTTACGATACCATTTGCTCTGGCTTCATGTCTCAATCTTCAATACCGAAAGTTATGGTTACCCAAAGGCAGGCAGTTACGAGGATGTGCGACACTTCATTTCATTCTCGACAAGCCCAGTGTTCACAGAAGATTATTTTTGGCCATGAACTACAGGAAATCAGATTCAAGAAGCCATCATACAAGCAAAAACTCTGTGGACTGTCGTCCTCAAGCGAAATATACCGACCGAGCGACCGCCGCTTGTCTGCGAAGTTAGTGCCAACTTTAGCGGATAGGGGGTGTCGCGTGGTCAGCGCAACGAATCCCCACGGCTGTTAATCTCGGTTTTCTAGACCGGAGCCGCAATTTCCTTGAAATAGCCCATCAATTATCCTCACGAGGCTGAATGGACCCCGTTCCAAACCTGCTACTTATCAGAAACCTGGGATATCTGTATCTGTAGCCCGGAACTCTGACCACTAGACCACAGAGGCGGTCATCTTACAAACTGAAAACTGTCTCCCGTCCTCAAACAGCCACATACAAACAAAGCATTACGAGTAAAGAAACACTAAAAATATATATATTCTTCAATATTTAATTAAAACCACGAGACGATACTGGAGCAACGAAGGCATGACATCAGTTCTTATTTTCAAGTATTTTGTTATATGAATTTGCCATCGGGCAGCGAAAATGTTCGACATCCCTGTCTCATACAAGCTCTTGCCCGAAATCCCGTCGCAAGAAAACTAGCGAGATTAATAGACAGAAGCACGGGGAGTATTTGTTGGGACTAAGGAACAAGGACCTCTGTAAACTAAATGCATGAGGGTAATCTGATCTTGAGTTTAACTGAGGCCACCTACTTTACTCAAGTGGACAATAAACTTGTCTGCATGGCAGTAGAAACTTGTTTTATGTTTTTATGTATATCTTTGTCCTTAACTGAACGACAAGTAACGTATTTGTTTTCTAATTTTATACATATCTTTGCGCTTAACTCAACAATAAGTAACTTGTTTGTTATGTGAGGAACCTGCAGAAGGAAGCCGCAGAATACTAGTAAACATATGATTTTGTAGGAACATATGCCTGTACGTGCATTGCCAACAGGCTGAATAGGTTTTAGAGGTTAAATAACTCAATCGGAGCACGCGGTAGCGTAGTTTGTCAAGGCACTATGCTACAAGCCGGAAGGTCGCGGATTCGAGTTCCGATGAAGTGAATTTTTTTTTTCAATTGCAGCCGCACTATGGTCTTAGGGTCGACTCAGCCTCTAACAGAAATATTCTTGATCTCGGCACTAGATGGAGGTGAGTGGTCAGCTTCGCGCCCCAGCCGCTTTACCTCCAGTACCCACTCTATAGGAGGCTGTCTGGATCCTAGAGCCGGTCTGGATGCTGTGGAGAACAGAAAAATCTGTTGCCCCTACACTGAATTTAGCTCCAGCCGTCCAACCTGTCGCTGTACCAATTGAGCTACCCAGGCTCCATGTCGGGCTGCAAGCTTATTTAATCATTAAAAACTGATACACCTGATAATTTTATATTACTGTGGCCCTGATGCCCTCTGTTGGGCCTTGGTAGCTTTTTTTATTTTTTTTTTTTTTGGTTGCACACACAGTGGGCAAGACTCCTTGCACGGGGGATAAACCCTCGCAAGGCCGCTACCTACACATAAACACACAATAAACGCAAACAGACATCCATTCCTTAAGTGGGATTCGAACCGATGATCCCAACTTTCGAGCGAGCGAAGACCTTAGACCGCTCAGCCAATGTGATGGGCTGATAATTTTATACTTAAAGAAAAGAGTTCATCAGCACCAGCGACCTGTATAAAATGACGTGGAGAGAGGTTCTTTCCTTTCTTTCTCTTCTGTCTTTATTTAATGAGACTATCTAGCGCCGGTAATAGGATGATTGATGTGTATATGGAGCAGTTGGTGCGAGGAGAATCGGTAGGGAAAACCGAATTACTCGCAGAAACCTGCCCCAGTGCCAGATACGAGATTTTTCAGCTCATGTAGATGAATGGTGTCGAAAAAAAATATTGTCCTGACCAGCACAACAGAGAGTGCAAGGTCTGACCGAGACACATACTCGCACAAATTAAACTTGTATGGGAAATGCGATATTACCAGCACACTGTTATACCAAAGGCAGAAGCTTGTCTCTTGCGTCATTATTACACGTAAAAACAACTGAAGAGGGGTTTGGATGAAAGACGTCACGGCAGTAACAAGTATCTTGGAATTGATAGTCTTCTTGTGATTCATGAATGAAATCAACGTAAAGTAACATAAAGTTCATAAAAAGGCAATAAAAGATTTTTCACAGCGGTGGATATTTTGACTCTGACCTTCTAGGCTATGCGACCGTGTAGTTCGCTGCATGGCTACTAACTATTCGGAGTGATGTGCTCTCTCCATCTTCACGGCAGAAGATTCAGGTAGAAGTCTCTCGGAGACGTAAGTAAAACTGTAGTATACAGGTTATACGATATCGTAATACAAATTACAGAGCCTAAAATACGTAAATTTATCTATCATTTATTATCCTATTAGTTTACTGTGTGTTCTTTGCAAAAAATAAAACTACTTCTCATCGTAATGATTGCCTTTTTGTGCAACAGTTCTCGTGTTTTGTCTCCAAGTTCCCTAACTGATTTGAAATTCGTTAGTAGCTGGGTGTCTACACTACAGCATGACAGGCGAGTTTCTTTTTCATATTAGCCAACATGAACCGCAATTTACATGCAGCTCAAGTCAGACATTACCAATTTTATCGGAAACATTTCACTGTTCCATGATATAAAACAGATTTCATTAAGAAATATAAAAATTCATGAATGTTTTCGATTTGAATGTACATATATGTTTAATGAAAAACACTGGAAAATAACTTGAATCTGTGCCCTCTGCATTTTAATTTATTCGTGGTTTACTTACTGTCGATATCAGTAGCTGAGACTAGGTAGCGCCCAGTGATAGGATAATCAGTGAATAATTCAACAGTGGAGTCCGTGCTGTTTTCTGTGTAGTCTGCGAGAGGCGTATATAAGGGGGTTCATTGCGCCAGACGAGTTCAGTTGTATCGAGTGAATGGAATCAGACAGTTATAAGTGTCAGTGACAGTTGAAATATAGAGGCCGCCGAAGACAGTTGACACGACAAATAACTTCACGCCGGTCTTGGATCTAGCGAATTTATTGCACACCTTTAATCCACACTTACATAACTCACATGGACAAAGTGGCGCTTGGGCGGGTTTTCTCCGAGTACTTCGGTTTCCCCTGCCAATCTTCATTCCATCAAATTCTCCATCATCATAATCACCCGAGGCAGGCTACAATAGGCCAATCAACGGCCGCCGTGCCGAGTGGACTCAGTTGGACTCCACCCCCCACTAAGCGAAAAATACATAACTCGCAACTTCAGTATCCCAATTACTTCTCCTGTTGTAGTCACTTCCAGGCTTCAACTGTCTTCGGCAGCTGCTATATTTCAACTGTCAATTCGGCGGCCTCTATATTTCAACTGTCGCTGACGCTTATAACTGTCTCAATTCCATTCACTCGATACAACTGAACTCGTCTGTCAAGTCAAGTCAAAGTCACAAAGTCTGTCTGTCTTTGTGTCAAGCCCCATTTGGGGCTCATCACCAGTTCCCTTTTCTTTTTGCTTTTTCCTTGTATGAAAGTTACTTGTCTTGTCCAATTTGGGCGCTCTCTCTGACGAGAAGTCGAGTCTGGCATTTGTCAGTCATAGTCAATATTAGTAAGTCCATTGTCAGTATTTACATATATTTACAAATTTAATCTTAATTCCTATTTCTATGTACAATATATACAAGGCCTCTGTCAATCCAGGCTCAGTACAGCAGATTATGCCCTATTTCTAGTAGTATTCGCTACCATGGCAGTCTAGTCACTTAAACGGTCGTATGCCTGACCGTCGCCAAGTTTAAGCCTCTTATACTTTCTGCGTCGGGCTTCGACTTGTCCGATGTTGCGAACATTCTCATTATCATGATCTTGTATGACTTCTGCTTGTTTCCTGCATAATTTTGTTATATAGTCATATACGTACGCACGGGATTCTGAACGCCATGTGCAAATCGCGGACAGGTGTGGCCTTGGTAAATTTCCAGTGGTACGGAAAACCTTGTTTTGCAGGCGTTCAATTTCATTAGATGGGTGTCTGCCGCAAATTCGCAGGCGGGATTACCATAAGTCGTTACGGATCTAATGAGAGCTTTGTGGAGAGTCAGTTTAATATTAGCGCTCAATCGCCCACTTTTGAATAGGGAATATACTAGAATGAATGTTCTGAAGGCCATGGCTTCGATCAGTTCTATGTGCAATCCCCGTGTTACTCTCCTATCGAAGATTACACCTAGATATTTTGTGCTATTTACGAATGGAATATTTCGTCTCTTTATAGTGAGACTATACTCAGGCGGTCGACGACTAAGAGAGAAATAGACCACCTTATCTTCATTAATTTCAATGTTCCAGCGCTCAAACCAGGTCTCCATTTAGCTGAGGCCGCGCTGAAGTTTTCTGACAATAAATCCCTCCCTGCGATCTGTCGCATTCAGACAGGTGTTTCCCGCAAAGAGGGCCAGGCGAACACCATTAGTTTGGGAGGCATCATTAATGTACAGATTGAAAAGAGTAGGGGACAGTATCGAACCTTGTGGCATTCCTGCTTGCATTTCCCTTGGCTTTGACATTTCTCCTACAACTGAAACCCTGAATTTACGTTGAGAGAGAAATAACCCAATGAATTTGGTCAAACTGTTCGAGAATTGTAATTTTGATAACTTGTACAGCAAACCTGCGTGCCGTGTGGTATCAAAGGCTTTTTCGGTGTCCAAGAACACAGCGGCCGTAGACATTTTATTGTTGAAATTAAGGGTCACATGATCCGCCAGCCTCATAAATTGCAATGTCGTGCTGTGACGTGTACGAAAACCAAACTGGCTTGCGTTGAGCGGGCCTCTTTCATCAATGTGATTTTGGAGCAATTTCAACAACACCTTTTTGAATAGCTTTCCTGTCGTAGACAGGAGGCTGATCGGACGAAAATTTTGCGGGAATTTCGGGTCTTTACCGGGTTTAGGTAAAGTTATTAATTTTGCTTCTTCCAAGTGTTTGGAAAATGAGAGAGCCGAAGGCAATGATTGAATAAATGAGTGTCGTATATTGAACCCCCTTACATAGGCCTCTCGCGGACCACACAGAAAACAGCACGGACTCCACTGTTGCGTGACGTCACAGCCTAGCGGGGATGGGTGTTTACCGAGCGTCGCGTAGTATCAGGATGAGTGGGGATATGTGACGTCACTCGCACTTACTTTTGCGCTATCCAAGCGTTCACAGAGTTGTCGCCTATCAACGCGTCGATATAATCCGCAACTTTCCCGTTGCGCGCGTGCCCCGAGGCCTCTGTGGCTCAACAGTTCCTGCATAGAGCCAATACCCCACAATACGTTTCCTAGCAACGGATAGACATCGAATAATACACGAACTGTTTGAGGTGGTAATCTCTATTCAGTTCTCCCCGAGTTATTAAAGGAGGACACGTAATTGATTTGAGAGTTCATTAGTGATTCATTCGTAAGATAATTCAGAAGGCAAGTTCTTCAGTGGAGTGTTCATCTGTGGAGTATTAACTAGTGGACAACGGAAGCTGAGGAAATGACCGATTCATAAATCAAAACCAAGTCAGTCTCGGCAGAAGAGAAGACACGTCGTCCAGTAAGGAATGGAGCAGTCTTCGATAGTCACTGGCTGTGAGCTGTTATAATTGAATGTAATTAAGAGTGGCTGTAATAGAGGTGTTAATAAATCCAATAATCCAATCCAGAACCCATTACTATTCGTCATGGAACCCCGGATACAATAAATATTACCCATCTTCCTCTTTAGTTATCTACTTCATACGAATACTTCCTTACTGTATGATACGTAACCTTGTGAACAGGTTTCGTTCCTTTAATCATGGTAAGAATTTCTTTTACAGAAAAGGGTAGTGCCTTTATTTTTCCTCCATCAGCGAGTATTGATGAGAACCCTGCTCACGGTTGCATACTGTTTCAGTACGGCGCAGTTTCTTAGGAAGGCAAATTGAGACTTCAACAGAGGGACGAATCTGATACAAGTAGGAGGTCAGCCGCTCGGCCATCGCGGTCTTTGGAAGAGATTTAAACCCCTCCCCCTCACATGGATCTGGGTGGTCACCTGAATCACCTGGCTTCATCCTCATTATATTCACTTCGACACTGTAGATGAAGGCAGAATACTTCTCTGAAACACGCTATCAAAATCCATAAGATTACAATATGAACATATTTAACCATCTGAAAATTGGATTTCTGGGAGACAACAAGACTGTCAGAGTAAAGGTAAAGCTATCCCTATAACAGATCGTGAAGGCGCTGGGTTGCGAGACGTCGAGGCTTCCACATTTTCTATAGAAAATCGGCTCACAGATGGGGCTCAGGTTGTCAGCCTTATGCACCGGCCGCCCTTTAACCACCAGGAAGATTCCTGGTACTCATTTCTGTTAGAGGCTGAGTGAACCCCAGGGCCGTAGTGAGGCTGGAAGGATTAGGAAAATTGAAAAAAAAATACACGTCATAGGGACTCGAACCTGCGACCTTCCGTCTTGTAGCATAGTGCCTCAACCAACTACACTATCACATGCGCCTAGACCGTTAGAGTGGGTATTTTATTTCTGTATGTGACACGGGTACTACCGTGGCGTGAATGGCAGGCCATCCACCAGCGTACGGGTCATCTGGTTGGAGTGTACAGCAGGAGATGTAAGATACACGCAAAACCACACGTACACTAGTGGTAACCCTCGGAAACATGTACCGTGCGGGTACAATCATACTCTCTGTGACACGCTACAATTCATCACACAGCTACGGTCGTACTCATCAAAGGGTTAACTCGCGTTATTTTGTGCAGAGGGTGATGAACTGCGTATAAACCAGCAAAGCGTTGAGCCGACCTGGAATGATGGCGTTAGGATCGGATATTTTGAACAGGAAAACGAAGGAAACAAATACAGTCCGTTTCACATGGCAACTGAAGCAAATAACTACGTACTTTCGGACCTCACCATTATGACTCAAATTCAAAATTGCTTTGTTTTGGAAACCTGCATGACCCCCCCTTTTTTTGTCCACCTCTCAGCATGTGATAACATTGTGAATTACATGCCTATTTGGTCCCGCATAACACGAGACACAATGCGTCAACGACGAGAAGTCAGGTCGTGCTGCGCCTTAAGCGACTATGTACTCGTATATAGGAAGCAAACTTTATTCCCTGCCCGCCATTTCTCAGTCACATGAGCGTACATAACTTGGTCGGGTAATATAATATAATTACTTAGAAGGTAAAACGGGACAAGCGGTAGCGTAGTTAGTTGACGCACTATGCTACAAATCGGAGGGTCGCTGGTTCGAGTGCCGATGAGGTGGATTCTTTTCAATTTATCTGATCCTTCTAGCCCCACTATGGCCCTAGGGTCGACTCAGCCTCTAACAGAAATGAGTACCAAGAATCTTCCTGGGGGCAAAGGGCGGCAGGCGCTTAAGGCTGACAACCTTACCGCCATCTGTGAGCAGATTATCTAGAAAATGTGGGACCCTCAACGTCTCACAACCCTATGGGCCTCCACGGCCTGTTACAGGGATATATTTACCTTTCTTTACCTTTACCGTTTACTTAAAAGGTAAAAACTATAAGCAAAATTGCCTCTGTGCTTTATTGAGACCACGCTTCAAGACCGTACAGAAGTGGAGGTGTATTCCCACGCACTTGCATCCTCTGCGCTAGATGGAACTGAGCCCCGCGGAGAGAACCTATGGTACCCATGGGATGGGAGGCTAGACGAGCCCCAGAACCTCTCTGGATGCTCGGGAGATTGGAAATTGAAACCCGATTCCTTGGTGGCCTACGCCGCAGCCTAGTCTCTGTACCGCTGAGAGATCCCGTCTCTTAAATGAGTGTTCATGTACATTATCAATATTTTCCTGTTAGAAACTGGGGCAGAATTATGTAAAAGATAAAAATAAATTTATCCCTGGACTTAATTTAATAAATATAATGACGTACGGGGGAGTGAAATTATATATCCATCTTTTTTTTGACCTCAGCAACAGATGGAGGTCAGTAGTCAGCTTCACGCCCCTACCGCATTACATCCGAGGAAACATCCCCTAATTCCCATGAACAGGATGCTGGGTGAACTTCAGAGACAGTTTAGATGTTATGGAAATGAAAAAGAATTGCTTCCTCCTACTATGAATCGAACCCAGATTCCCCGGACGTCCACATTGTAGCCTATTGGCTATAAATACTGAAAATTCCGATTTCTAATTCCCTACAATCTCAGCTCGTGAATATTCGGTAAGTTAATTAAAAACTTAGCGACAAACATATATGAAGTTAGTCTTGAATTTTAACTCGTGTTGTTATTGTTTTGTTTAAAAACGGCCCAGAATGAACTATTTAGCGTGAAAAGGTAAAGTTATCCCTGTAACAGGTCATGAAGGACAATAGGGTTGTCAGACTTCGAGGTTCCCACATTTTCTCTAGAAAATCAGCTCACAGATGACGGTAAGTTTGTCAGCCTTACGCGTCGGCAGCTGTGTAGTCCGTTGAAAATCAAGCGAAATTTCGGAAGAACATGGTGTTTCCATATTCGGGGTCGAAGACTAAGCCAAGCAAACAACCAGTATGAAATAAGTATCAACGGCAGTACATCTCAGAAGGTAGAGATCTTCTCTACTTTGCTTTTTAACGAATGATGAAGACGTCACGATCTTGTTATGTAATATCTAAGATTATCGACAGGATGTCCAACAGAGAGAGTGCGACTGATCCTACATAGTCTACGTAAAAGGGAATTAGAGCAAATTAAATGAAGGCTGAGATCCTATTGAAAGTTTAACTACAATTAAATTAAAAACTGTCCCGGTTCCCCATGCAAATGAATGATGGAATTAATATAAACAGTAAAATTCATTTTGTGTGTTAAAATATCAGGAAAATTTACGGAATTTTGGGTTGAAAATAATGAAATTTCCATTGACAAAACTCAAGACCACTGACTCTTCCGTGTTTGTCTGTCACTAGACACAACCAAATACCTGCACATGTACTGTATTAAAACATGAGCTGGAAAAAACATTTGAGATATGAGATTTTAAAGACTGTTACTATGAAAAATACTAACGTGTTGGAAGTGATGCCGTGTGGTCGGGTAGAAACTTACTGTCTTTTTGTCTTGTACGGTTTATTCCTCGACCCTGAAGATGGAGGCAGTACGTGTCTCCGAAATGTCGGAAAGCTTCTAACAGACTGCACGACGTCACATCTCAAAAGAGAGTACTGGTAGCAGTCGCTGTTGTGAGATTCTCACAGCAAACAAGAAGGGCTGTAATGCCCTCTGCTTCCGGAGAAATTATCAGTCAATCGAAAAAGAAACTTAGTGTCTGACATTAAGGGAGGAACACAGAGTGAGGGTGTCTGAGAACAGGGTGTTGAGGGTAATATTTGCACCGAAGAGAGATGAAGTGACAGGACATTGGAGAAAACTGCATAATGAGGAGCTTCATAAATTGTACTCTTCTCCAAGTATAATTAGAATGATCAAGTCAAGGAGGATGAGATGGGCAGGGTATGTAGCATGAATGGGGGAGACTATGGATGTATATAAAATATTGGTGGGAAAGTCAGAAGGAAAGAGAGCAATAGGAAGACTAAGACGTAGGTGGGTGGATGAGATTAAAAGGGATCTTAGGTAGGATGGTGTGTTATGGATTGGATCGATGTCGCTCAGGATAGGGACCAGAGGAGGGCTCTTGTGAACACGGTAATGAACCTTCGGGATCCATAAAATGCTGGGAAATTCTAGAGAAGCTGCACAATTGGCAGCTTCTCAAGAAGGGCTCAGCTCCATGAGTGCGTGAGTGTGAATCGGAAATGAACAGGTTTGCTCTCACGTGTATATTATTTAAAGCATTATCTAATTTCACCAATGCCCTTCTCTGCAAGATACGAACTCGTTCTACCTCAGATAAAAACTACATTAACTTCCCCTTCCGGCTCAAGCAAAGCCTTCGAAGATCTCTTCCTCCTTCGACATCTATAAATAAAGAATGACTTGCGTAATCTGTTTTCCGACAACTGACGACCAGGGTTTCTCCATATATTTCGATATTTCTTGGTACTATATATTTGTAATTGTATTAGTTTCCAAAGCATTCCCCCCGTGTCGCATGTGAGGCTCTCAAAGCGGACACTGTGAAGAGTATGATGTTCTATACTGTAAACAGCTCGTCCCTTGTTCGTTGCTGGTTCCCTGCTTGGCTTACTCTTCGACCCTGAAGATGGAAGCCACATATTCCTTTGAAACCTCGGCTGACTTCTACCGAACTCTATGTTAAAAACCCAGAAGATGGTACCGTTCCTTTCATTATCTTTATTTCTTATGCCACCACATAAATTTATTTTTTTTCAATCCATGCGTAGTCTCATTTGTACTCACTAAGTCCATTGTTTATATATAATTCATAAAATAACATTCTGTATATATATATATACAGAATGTTATTTTATGAATTTGACTCGTTCACGGCTCTGCGCTTCACCGCGACCGGCGCATCGCTGGCCGCGAAGCGCACGCAAATTTTACCGATGACTCAGCATGCCGTTGACATTTGGAATGAAGAGAAGTTCTTACCTTTGTTCACAGATCACAGATGGTGCTGAAAACGCTATCCCTCTACACGTACATATCTTTCGCAATTAATTGCTTCGTTATAAAACAGACG
Source organism: Cryptotermes secundus (assembly GCF_002891405.2). Taxonomy (NCBI): domain Eukaryota; kingdom Metazoa; phylum Arthropoda; class Insecta; order Blattodea; family Kalotermitidae; genus Cryptotermes; species Cryptotermes secundus. Next base: position 587,310 of record NW_019740383.1, on the reverse strand, counting down.
TACAACAATCCACCTAGCATTTACGGCACACCAGGCACCAATTTTCACTGGGTGGCTTCAGCAATTGTGTTGTCGTTCCTGCACTCGTTTCTTGAGCTCGACGTTTCAGTGATTTTCCAGGTCAGTGTTCCAGAATGATTCCTGTCATCTAACTTCCCCTCTATGAAGCGTCCCGTTATTCTAAGTTTATTCACCAAATTATGAATTGTTTGTCAGCTGGGAACTCTTTCGTCACGAAATTTTCGCCGACACTTTCCAGCAGATCCGTATTCCAAGTAGGTGTCACACAGAAATATGCGTTGCTCTCAATTACAGAGAGCCACCTCGCGCCACATTGCTGACTAACTGTTATCTTGGAACGAATAGCTCATGGCGCTGTTAACTACTGCCTACTGCTCACAAATCATAAACAAACTCCTATAAATGAACCGCACTGCCCGCCGTGTAGCATAATACTGTGTAGAGACCTACAAGTTAATTATTTTCCTTCATTCAAAATGTTATCGGCCGTAAAGCATGCTGATTCATCGGTAGAAATCGCATGCGCTTCGCGGCCGGCGATGCACCGGTAGCGATGAGGCGCAAAACAGTGAACTGGCTACTAAAAATATTCCCTGTACAGAGTCTAGCATTCACCCTCGAACATGATATCAAACTTTTTTAAGTCCCTTGTACTGTGGCCAATTCTGGCCTACTTTACCAGCCCCAGATGATAGGTGAGGGTGATTGTGGAGCAACTGGTGGAATGAAGATCGGCAGGGGAAACCGAAGTACTCGGAGACAACCTGCCCCAGCGCCAATTTGTCCACCACAAATCCCACTTGACCAGACCCGGGATCGAACACGGGCCGCCGCGGTGGGAAGCCAGCGACTAACCGCATAAGCTATTGTGCGGCCCTAATATCAGACTTACTAATAGCCGGTATCCTCGAAATAAAATAAACATTTTTTTTTGTATTTTTTCCCGAAATTTAAAATATAATTGCATCTTAATATCTATGCGGCCGTGACGATAATATAGTAATACAAATGCAATTTTTGGGGCATTATCCATCGTCGTAATTTGTATTTGAAAATGCGTTTCGGAACCCAATACAGTAGGCTTTTTACCAGAGGACGAAGATTGTCTCCGGACAGTCGTTTCAAATAAAAATTAGAAACAGCTGATAATGCCTAAAAATCGACTACTCTGATAATTAGCTCATAATTAGCAATATGAAGCTCTGCATGTTCTGTTGGATGTCGTTAATGGCCTTAGATGTATTTGACGCCCATGTTCTGAGATTGACTCCACTCTGATCTTAAAGTATTTGTCGTTACAATGAGAGATCATTTATTGCTTCTTTTAAAAAATAGCGATGATTGGGCTCGAACTCTTGATCGGGCTAATATCCAAACCACTAAAAAACGGGTGCGGGCAGTATCTGGCGCCGGCATGTTTCTTGGAGCTATAAATAAGATAATTCGACACAATTAATTTTGGTAATTTCTTGCATTACACGACACCATATCTTATATATGTCCAAAGGGTCAAAGCTAATCTTTCTTTATTATTATTACAGACGCGCCACCAGTTGACGCCGAGTGCATGATAGCGAGACAGGAGGATGGTATGCGCAGGCCCACTAGGGTGTCACGCTTCTTGTCATAGACAAAGTCATCCACGTGTTGTGGGTTGATGCATGTAAACAGTGGGTTTTCTATTATAAATGATACTCTGTTTACTGCAAAGTAATCGTGATATAACCACAAAGGAAGCGTGGACCAACAATTTACAGCCATTTCGTTCTTCTATATTAGCCGGGGTGGCGTAGTCGATATAGCGACTGGTGACAGGCTGGACAACCAAGGGGTCGGAGTTTGAGTCCCGGTGGGAGCACTAATTTTCTCTTCTAAATATTGTCCAGACCGGCTGTGGAGTCCACCCAACCTCTTGTTCATTGGGTACCGGGGGCTTTTTCCCCGGCGGTAAATCTATCCAATAAATCGCTTTATCAAATCCGGAATACATTATTTACTTTCCCGTTACCAAGATACAAGCGATAATAAAATTAAATAGTCGTTATATTCCAGAATGAAAAGTTAATTTTTTCTTCAAGCACCTATTGATATTATTTTTATGGCTATCTTAACAAGAAGAGACCGCCATCTTGTAGAGGTAAGTAACAAAATGGAGACTTACCCGACTCGGTCCTGTTCCGTCACTTCCAGCATCTCGGCTCTCCTGATCACATCCTTAATAATTGCTTGTTCAGTTTCGTCCAGTGTTGAGTCCTGGCGTCCGCCAAAGGACTGCAATTGCTGAGTCTTTACAGACCAGCCAGTCTTCAACCTATGAGGAAACACACAGACCCACTTTTCAGACAAATACGTGTATAACATTCCAGAAGAACAAGAATCTCTCAATACGTTCACAGATAAAATGAAGTTGGTGTGGTAGTGGAACTGATGACAGAAACTCTATAAATTGCTTTATATCTGTTTTTAGGAGCATGTCGTCTCGATCTTCAGAGGTTCAGTACTGCCTAAACAGTCCTTTCTGACGGGCTGATCCTAACTATATTTCTCTTGTCTTGGCTCCCAAAGCGAGCCAATGGCAAGTAACGAGCTCACTTATAGTTTTCTGTATAATACCTGGATTTTCGGAAACGAATTGCGCCTATTCGCAGTCTGCATCAAGCTAGTTCCTTCCTTAGCTTACTTTTCGACACTTAAGATGGAAGCAATATTTTCCTTCGACACGTCGGTTGAATCTCACCGGACTACATCCCAAAAATATATAACTATTTCGTGTATTCCTTTCTTTGGCTTGATTCAGTTCGTAATTCTTTTAACAATGCAATCTTTTGTACAATCTATGATGTTTCCGGAAGGGGTATCGACCCATTGCAAAACAATAAAACACAAAGCGAGATTCGATGATTCCAGTGTTAAGTTCAAGATCATGCGACCGTTGTGAACGGCTTGAAATAAGTATGACTTCTATCAAATTCCAAGTCTTGGGTAGTGCAGGCGGTATAGCGACTGATTACGGGCTGAACGCCCGATGGGTCGGAATTCGAGTCCCGGTAGGTTCAAGAATTTTTTCTTCTCCATGTCGTGTAGACCGGCTCTTGGACCCACCCAGCCTCCTGTACAATGGGTGCAGGGGAGCCTTTCTCCGGGGGTAAAGAGGCCGAGGCGTGAAGCTGACCATTCTCATTCAGATAGTGCCCAGGTCAAGAAAACGTGGATCTATACAACCACTCCCCCAAACGTCTTCATGGCGCAGGGCTTAATTACTTAAGCACAGGGACAACTTTACCTTCTTATGACTATGAGTACTGAGACTACACGACGATTAATTAACGTAAAGCAGTTGCTAGAATGAGAACTGGCAGGCGAATCCGAAGCGCTACGAGTGTCCCAGTGTCACTTTGTCCATTACAAATCCCACATGATCTGGCCTGGGATCAAAACCGGTCCGCAATGGCGGGAAGCCGTACTTCGATCACCTGGAGACTGACAGGAGTTCCAACAAAAATATATGTAACTCCGATGAGTACAACCCCTGATCATCACAGCAGAGGAATTCATAAAAACCACAAAAAATTGATCTATAAACCTCTTTCCAAACTCAGGAATCTGGTAACTCCCAGAGGCCTCTACATCACAAAATAAAGGGAAGACGGAGAAAGTTACTCGAAATGAGTCTAAAAATAGCGTGCGAGACGAAGAGAACATTTTGAATCAAGAAAGTGACGACATTTTTTCCTCACTTAGGATTTCCGGAATCTGATACCTCTCTGAACTTGTTCTCTTCTCCTGTATAATTAGAATAAACAAGTCAAGGAGGATGAGGTGGGCAGGTGATGTAGCACGAATGGGGGAGAGGAGAAATGCATGTAGGATATCGGTGGGAAAGCCAAAAAGAAAGAGACCACTGGGAAGACCAAGGCGTAGATGGGTGAACAATATAAAAATGGATCTTAGAGAGATATGATGGGATGGATTGGATTGGTCTGGCTCAGGATACGGACCAGTGGATGCCTCTTTTGAACACAGTGATTAACCTTCAGGTTCCATAAAATGTTGGGAAATTCTTGGTTGGCTGCAGATTTGGCTTCTCAAGAAGGGCTCAGCTCCATAAGTATTCCGTATTCCGTATTGAGGGGGTGGGTTTCCCCATGCACTTAGACCGGTTACTGGTCCATTGTGCGTCCCCCTTTAATTTCTACTGTCTCCATACCCTACCGGTACTGGTGCTTACTATCAGCCCCTTTCTGCCAGGGAGGTTCCAACCTCTTACTGGCAGTGGTATCTAATAGTTAGTCCCTTTCTGTCAGCGAGGTCGTCCTTCCTCTGGCAGGGGTTCCTAGTCCCTTTCTGCCAGCAAGGTTTCTACCCTCTACTTGGCAGTGGTATCTAATACTTTAGTCCCTTTCTGTCAGAGAGGTCCCCCCTCCTCTGGCAGTGGTACCTGATACTTCCCCCATCTACCGGAGGAATTGGAAACTACTTGGGCGGGAAACTTGGCCTAATTTTGCTCAGAGGTCTCCTAGAGACATGAGGTTCTTTTACGTGCCATAAATCTACGACAGGGGACCCACCCGGAGGACTTGTTCCCTGAATTTTTCCGCCCTTAAAAATTCCACGACCTCCGCCGGGTTTTTGAACCCGCGTACCACGAGTCATGAGGTGGGAACGTTACCTCTAGACTACGGAGGCCGCTAGCTCCATAAGTAAGTAAGATACCTCTCTGTCTCAAGTTCGCTTCATCCGATACAGATGAGCCCTATCTCAAATCTGGTCATTATGCCATTTTTCATTGTGAAGGGGAGTTCTCGTCAGGAATAATCAGAGCAGATGGCGAAAGTAGCAACAGAGTCAATGTGAAGCAGATAAAGAGGAGAGCGTCTGCAAGAGCCCCAAGCAAAGGGATGAAAGTGATTACATCTATACATAACAAACCCTATCAGGTTATTCGTGAATCATGGAGGGGGTTATACACCGTTCCAGAAATGAAGGGACAAGATGTAAATGAGAGTAGTAAATTCAGAATACACAAAGGCTGATATAAAGAGCCGGAATATATTAAGTCTTCTTCTTTTACCATAGCGAAGATCCGCCCAAAGTACCGTTGAGAGGCTAACTGAATTTCCTCGTATTAAGTGAAACCAAAGAAGTTCAGCATTTACTTCTTTGATGTCGATGGCATTAGGACGGCCCGCAGAACAAAGAAACAGACCGGTTACCATTTTAATAAACTCGATTAAGATAAATAGGACACATTAATCAATTCCGTTTGTCGTGTTGCGCTACATGTTTCGGTCCATGCACCATCATCAGGGTATAAATAATTAAATCACATTATTACAGGATTGTAAGGTCATATGGATCCATTTTTTACAAAATTTCATGATAAAATTCTTATGTAATATGATAACTAACTTCATGAAGCTGAGACCTCCTTGAGAAGCTGTCAGTTGTGCAGCTTCTCAAGAAATTCCCAGCATTTTAAGGAAACCGAAGTTTTATTACTGTGTTCACAAGAGCCCTCCACTGGTCCCTATCTTGAGCCAAATCGATCCAATCCATAACAGCCCATCCTACCTAAGATCCATTTTAATTTCATCCACCCACCTACGTCTTGGTCTTTCCTCCTGGCTTTCTGACCAACATTCCTATATGCATTCATCTTCGCCGCATTCGTGCTACGTGCCCTGCCCATCTCATCCTCCTTGACTTCATCATTCCAATTATAGTTGGCGAAGAGTACAAGTTATGAAGCTCCTCATTATGCAGTTTCCTCCATCATCCTGTAACTTCATCTCTCTTCGGCTCAAATATTCTGCTCAACACCCTCAGTCTATGTTCCTCCCTTAATGACAGGGACCAACTTTCACGCTCATACAGAAACAATGGAAAATGTTTAATTCTGAATATTATAATTTTTACGTTTTTAGACAGCAGATGAGAAGACAGAACCTTTATTCTGGACTGAATGGTAGCAAGCATTGTCCGAATTCAATCTCCTCTTAATTTTCTCCTGAATAAAATATTTGTTTTCCTCGTTGCGAAATATTTTATCTGTGCCATGTTTTATATGGATTTGTTAGCTATCTTTATGTCGTGAATTTGCACTGTATTCTGGTGGCGAGACAGCAACATATACTTAGTTTTCTCTGTGTTTACTTCTAGACCAAGCTTAAAGCTTCTGTGTTTCCCTTTATGGTATCTTTGCTACCTCTCAGTACGTTCACATCAGCATAGACCAGCAGCTAATATGTCCCATTTAATTTCAGTCCCACCTGGTTTCCCTGGACCTTCTTAATGGCACATTCTGAAGCAAAGTTGAAAAGCAGTGACTTTAAAGCACCTCCTTGTTTTCGACCATTTTGAATAGGAAAATTATCGGACAAATATTTACCTATACGGACTTTATTACAGGTTTCATTTAAACATATTTTAATCAGGCTAACTACTTCCATGGGTACCTCAAACTCGATGAGAATATTGTCCAATACTCCCCTCATGAGTGAATCGCAGTCTTTCTTGAAGTCTATGAAAAGCTGATGTACTGTCTCACTGCACTACAGTTTTTTTTTTAATATCGCACGAACGCAAAAACTCTGATCAATATTTGATCTGTTAGTCACAGTGATGATCCCCAGTAATTTAGTCTGTATATGGACTTAACCTTGAGTGAAGGATATTGGAAAAAATTCTGCATAAAGTTGATAACAGTGATATCCCACGATTTATTAATACAGTCAGTTTTAACACCGTTCTTCTGAACTGGTGCAATAATAGACGCATTCCAATGATCAGGCAATTTTCTCTTACTCAAAATCGAATTAACGAGTTTATGGATCTCATGCCCTAATGTTTCACCTCCTGCTTGAATATGTTATGCCGGATTTTGATCACTACTTAACAATTGATACTTTTTCAACTTTGTAATAGCAATTTCAACCTCAAAAAGACTAGGCTCAGGTACTTACGGCTCGTCCATATGTATTGCTGTCTGCCTAAAATCACTACCCTATGCACATTCGATAAATGAAACAAGCATTTCTTCCAACTATACAAAATTTTGTGGGAATCTGCAAGCAAATCACCATTCTCATCCTGCACTAATTTATCTTAGGTTGGTAACCCCTCTTAAATTAATTTATTCTTCTATACAGGTCATTAATTTTCTTGTTCCTACTGTTCGCTGCAAGCTCATAAATTTTGTCTTTCAGATATTCCCACTTTTTATTCCCGAAATGCCTGCTGGCTTCGCATCTTATATTGTTCAGATTATCCCCATTTATTTCGTTTGGATCTTGTAAGCACTGCAGTTTGGCTTGTTTCCTTCGATCTAATAATTCTGAGAATCTTTCGTCGGACAATGGCTTATGCTTATTCAATTCATAATAACCTAGACTCTCTCTGGCTGATATTTTGATAGTCTCTCTAATAGTTTCACAAGCTTTATTAACATCCCACTCAGATTCCAAGTTTCCCAAAGCTGCGAACCTATTTGAGATTTCAACACGATACTGCTCTTTACACTCTACCCAGTCTAATTTCTTGAGATTGAACCTCTCAATATGAACTCTGCGCGTTGTTCGTCTACTTGAATGAATGAATGTATAAGGAGTGAGCCTTCTCAGCCCTTGCATCGCGACCTACAGTGGTCTATTGTGCTTTGTTCGTTTACTTACCGCCAGTCTCTCCCTAAATTTTGCCACAGCCAGACAGTGGTCAGTATCACAATCTGCTGTTTGGATAGCCGGACATCAAGTACACTTGAATGCCGTCTCCTATCTATCAAAATATGGCCAATTTGATTGTATTTCCATCAGATGTCCAAGTAAATTTATGGATGTTACGATGTGGGAACATTGTTTTTTGAAAATCAGATTTTTGGACGTGGCAAATTTACCAGCCTAATCCCATTATCATTATTATTTCGTGTAAACACTCTTTCCTATCTGTNCTCTAACCTCTTAACTGCTGACATGATTCTCTTAGGCACAAAAAAACACTGTACCTAATTCATGATTTTCATTCCCCTTTCACAGAAAAAATATATATTTTCGCCAGCTGGTTCGACGCCACCTCCGACCCATCTGACTTCCTGTACTCACACTAAATCTAACGTATATTTTNGTTCCTCGTAGAAGCTGTCCTTCATATCATCAGTTTTATCCTCTGTCTGGGCATGAACATTCAGAACAACCATATCACACCAGAAGCCTCTTATTATATGTACGACATCGTATCANCGCAACTGCTATTAGTGAACCTGCCCTATACATACTTCTAACATTCCAAGTACCGAATCTCATGTTCATTTTCTATGCTTAGGTCATTTATCCAAAGAATCCGCACAAGTCCGAGGCCCTTAGTGACACTTCATAACAAGCTTTCCCTCTCCCCCCACCGTGAGGAGTTGTTAGCCTCACGCCCAACCCCTACGATGGAGGGCCAGCTTTGTCCGCTGTCCGCGACTGCTTATTCAATATATTCGCAGCTACCCTCTATATCTGAAGGCCGTCTCCTCCATCCGCAACATGTGGATGCATCATGCCCTGATGACGAGTGATACACTTGACATGGAAGATGATAAGACAAAGAAATAAAACAGTCATTTGTATTAGCTTGTAAATTGATTAGATGCTTTTATTTTGTGTGTGCATATTTTGGAATTAAATTCTGTTCTAGGTATATTTTGTTGATATATATATATATTTGCGTTGCAATTCAATAATTCCTGCTTTACATTTATATATCCATTGATATTCATGGCCCTACTAACATCGGTGTTATAAAGAAAATAAAATTTACTACGTTCCCCTCACAAAATTTACTAATGCTTTCGAATCACACTGTCATATGACATATTGCAGCCTTCTCCGTGAGAAAACATATGTATGTAGTATAGAATCACCCGAATTTATGTGGCCACTTTGTGACATGCTCGAATCCAATTTTATGGAGTTGCAATAGCAGCCAAGAACTTCTTTGCAAGTCACATCGACACGAACTTCTGACCCATTAAACTTACCTATTTTATCCGCTCCGAGGTGTTTTTTCTTTTAAAGAGATTTTATAATGAAAGAAGAAACGATCTAAACCTGAATTCACTGTTGTAAACTCTGCTTTACGTTTGAAAATAATACAAAAAGATAAAGTTTAGGAGCTAAAAGGAGGAACAAGACAAATATGTACAGTAGCTTACCTAGCGATTTCTTTTTCCGAAAAAAGAAATAGCATATTAGACCCGCTTTATTAATAGATTCCTAAGATTTTAATGAAACTGTTTCAATTTTAGCAGTGAAACTGAGTGTGATGATGTGGTTAGATACTAAAAAATAACAACTCTGTAAGAATCTTAAAGGAATGCGCCATTAGCTATCAAATAAAATGGAGGTAATACCGAGATACAAATTTAATGATAAAATTTACCAAAACCAGTACACCAGACAGGCCAGTAGGCTGATCACACAATTTAGACAAATGTAGAGGAGGGGTTATATGTGATCTTTCATCCAGAATTTTTAAATCTGATTGTATTTATTTCTGTCTGTATAGACACAGTATATGTTATTTATCTACTATATATTTCAGCCTTTCGGCCATCATCAAGTATGCACATCCACTGTTGGCTGCATTGCTCACTCCTTCCTTCTGTCCATTGGTTGTAGGTGGATGTATACCTGATGACTGCCGAAAGGTCGAAACATATAGTTGATAATTAACTTGTACTGTATCGACACAGAAGTTGTGCTGATGGAAATAAATAAAACTGGAAACGCAAAACTACATGAAGTTGCGATACAATATTTAAAAAAAAATGGTTTGACCGGAGTTTTTGTTTATGGTTGAAGAGAAATACAAACGAGAATTCCATTCCTCCGGGCACCTGTCTCTTCAGCTACGAATCTATATAACAATTACATTTCTATGATAACCCTTGAAGGAACTGTTCATTCGTCTGTATTTTTACAGAGCAGAAGAACGAAAACTAAAAATAATTAAAACATTGCAAGTAACTGACTAGTTGCATTGTTTTTGATATGCTCGTACAGCAGGTACGGGAGTTGAGAAATGGATACCAAATTTTAGTCGAAAACTCTGAAGGACAGAGAACACTTGAGAGACAGAGAGGTAGAGTGGAGGACAATACTAAATGAGGCTTCAAGATACAGGCTGTTAAGGTGCGGAAGACATTCAATTGTCTCATTGTAGTGTCTTAGCAAGGGCTACTGAGAACCTTCCATGAAAAGGTACGACAGTTGTCAGTTTCTCAAGGAGGACTCCGCTTCATGGGTTAAATAAGTAGCATTCTTAATGTGACTTACTTTGCCCTCAGTGCTAACTGCCTGTCATTTGGACAGACCCAACGGTTTTTGGAGGAGTTGCCGAAATCCACCATGTTGACGGCCCTGCAGTCAGGTGAGCAGAATTCACCCGTCCACAGGTAACGAGCCTGTTCTCACCGCATTCCACGGCCTAGAAGCAAGCAAACAGAAGTGATCATTACTGCACACAAAGACTGAAACAGCAAGACTTAGAGGTATACACTTGTAGCTCCAGAAAGCAGTCCGCTGGGTTTCTGAAGGTTGCCATACTAAATAAGATATGGGGGGTAAATGGCTGGTATTGAATTAAGAATAAACACGAGGAAGAGTAAACTGGAGACGAAGAAGAAGCTAGAAGGAAGATTTTACCCCGACGCAGACATAAAAAGAAAAAGTCGTCCCTCAATCTACATGATCTACTCGTTCAAGTTAGTTTCATATTTTTACACTGAAACATCATACTAAAACAACATACAATTCGAAAAGCGCACAAGAGCAATTATGTACATATTTATAGCAGGCAATTTTGAAAACATGTAAAAAGAGAAAAATTGCCATTTTTATTGACTCATTCTTTTATTATTTAACGATGCTATTTCAACTGTGAAGCTACACAGTTTCGAATGGCATTGGAATATAAACAATAATAATGACAATGTAAAAACACTGAAAGGAATCGGCCATCAGCTGTTATGAAAAGAGAGACTTTTTTTAAAATGAAATGGAAACAAGAATTATTTTGAGGCACCCAGTTTTTTTTTTTTTCATTTGTTCCCACATAACAAAAGAGGAAAGAAGAGAAAATTATCTCGTTCAGTAAAGTGACGGTTTGCTTTGTGGAGCCATGTTGGCGATATGGCAAGCAAGCCTTTTGTTTCATTATTAAATGTCATGCAACTCTCATTAAAGCGTGGGTATTCTGTAGAACAAACCCAGTTGAGAACTTACAACAATTCCTTTTCATCTAATTTGTCTTTGTTGCATCATAAACTTACCGAGTTATGTCCTCATATGGATGCACACCCATATGGATGTAAGTAAATTTTTGTACGTATATACAAAAATTTTCACAGACTTTCCTATTTTTTTATCTTTATGCAGACATCAAATTACTTACTATGGAGGTTCTTACTTCTAGTCCCACTAAACATAGCTGATTCCGAAAATCTTGTAGACATCCAACCAGACAGAAATGCTCTGTCTTTTGTATAACCCAAAATTTCATCAAAATATTCACAAGAGCCCTCCAAATGACTATCGTCCACATCATACAGCCAAATAATTGAAGGTTCACTTTAATATTAGATCCCCACGTGCAAGGACAGTTTCCCAAGCGGTCTCTATCCTTCCGGTATTCACACTAAGGGATTTTAAGAACTTTTCGTGTGCTATATTCATAGACCATCTCATTTCTTTGATTTGATCGTCATAATAATATCTGACGAGGATTAAAAATGAAGCTGCATATTTCTTCCTCTTCAATTCGTATTTTTAGAATAGCTACGTCTACATATATTTGCGATTGGTTTGGAATGTAGAAAATAAGAAGCAACAAATAAATAAAAATTATAGTTGGAAAATATGGCGGGAGAAGGTAAGATAGTTTCAAAATGAATTGTAAAGTTGTCAGTTAAGGCAGGATGGAGCCTACTGTGGGTATTAGTTGCAATGCTGATAGACTTTTGAGATCCACAGAAACAAGCACCTCTTCTTGTCTGCTTAGGCAACACTTTGTAATTTTCGCCCTTCCTTTTTTCTTCTCTCCTTTCCGATCTTCAACTCACGACATCTCGCAATTAATAGACTGAAACTGAAATACAGGCGTGAGAAGATGCGCGAACTGGGAGCATATTCCATTTAAGCATACCTCTTTATGACGTGGCTTCCTTGTATCTGTGCTGTTGAATAGAGTAAATGAAGGTACAGGTTAGAGTATCCTGACGTACACAAGCCCACAGATCCTCAGCGCCATGCTGTGGTGATCATACTGAGGGGACCTTATTCATGCTTTTCTGTGTTCGTGTGATGCATCTAACACGTCAACCATTAATCACTACTCCACCGCTATCAAGAGCCTTCAAAGCGGGCCGCCTTCTCTACAGCAGAAGCACATTATTTGGGCGTTCTGAGAGAAGAGAAAGTGAATCCAGGCGTATGATGAGTGTATAATGTGCGTAAAAAGAATGGATAAATGGAGGAATGAATTCGGGTAAATATTTCCTTGTACATAACTAATTAAGCACTACGCCATGAAGGCGTATCAAGGGAGTGGATAAATACATCCATATTTTCTTGAGCTTGGCACTAGCTGGAGGTGAGTGGTCAGCTTCACACAACGGCAGCATTAACCCCGGGGAAAGAACTGCCGGTACCCATTGGATAAGAGGCTGGGTGAGCCCCACAGTCGGGTTGGACGAAGTGGAGAAGAGAAAATTCTTGACCCCAACGGTTCTCGAAATCCGACCCCTCAGTTGTCCAGCCCGCAGCCAGTCGTTATACCGGCTCTGCTATTGCAGCTCTCCGGATGAATAAATTAAGCATGAGATAAATTATGAATAAATCTAATACCTGAAATATTAATTCGAAACAAACTACATGTTAAGAGATTTTCCTCGTAGTATTTTAATAACAGATGCCGGTCACAGTAGTCGAGCTATCTAAGGCATCCAGTGTCTTCGCTCGCTCGGAAAAGGAGGTCGTGGGTTCTAATCCTACTCAGGGCATGGATGGTTAGGTTTTATGCGTGCGTGTGTGTGTGTGTGTGTGTGTGCACGCGTTTTTCTGTGTTTGTGTACAGGTAGAGGCATTGTGACGAGCTGATCACCCGCCCAAGGAGTGCTACAGAGAGTCTAAGATCTAGTAAACCGAAGTGAAAACGGAGAGTTTCATGGAGGTAGGCCAAGGCCCAAATTGGGGCTGAAGCGCCAAGGAAAGAAAAAAAAAATGAATAACAAATTAAATCCATAAGGAAAAGGACGATGTATTTTGCCAGTTAAGAAAATAATACACCTTTTAACTGATGTTACAGATATAGTTTCAGTAGTCATGATATTTAATAACCTTTTAAATATGGTTCACGTTTAGTCACGTAATAAAAACCATACAATTTCAAGCAATAAACTCGTAATTAAATATTAGGAGGAAATTAAATTCTAAAGGAATATTAATTTAATGAATCAGATAAAAAGGTTGATTGGACTCATTTTCTGTAAGCTCCAACGAAGAGATTAGGTTAATAGTTTTAATTCGAAACTGAGTAATTCACATCTAACTTTCTTTATCGAAAGGTTAATGGAATTGGTAATGAAATTACTTCTCAAAGACAAAACGAGATAGAAAGCCTAGACATTATTGTATTTAAACAGAGACAAGGTTTCGAAATGGCCGGTTTTAGGAAGAATGACAAAAGAAGAATTTAAAATACCAACATGAGATTTCTCAGAAAGCTGCTGGGAATAAAGAAACGACGGATTAATAAATATAATAATAAGTAGGCTTTAAAGACATAAAAAATTATCAGGTTAACGCAAAGGGAATGCACAAGTCAGGGTAGTCAAAAACATAGAGATATGTTCCTAAAAGAAAGCCACATTTAGGAACAGACGAAAAGACTATATAAACCAGTCAAAACAACAGACATAAAACGTGAACTGCTATTAAAGCAATCTTGACCGTGTGAATTTATGGAGAGGTGACACTTTTTTACGGGTTGCATAGATTATATTCCAATAATTTTAATAACTCTTAAAACTAATTCTTAAATAGCATAAACTGGAATAATCTATCATAGAACAGGATGTATCAGAACTGAATAAAAACATGTGAAGACGATGTTCATACAGAAGCAAGACAGTTAGCTCTTTGTGGTACAAACCTCCCTACTAATGCAACAAAGGAAATTGCTTTCATGGAACTTCTCTTGCTTTGAGACTAGCTGTGATTTTAGTAAATTGACATTCGTATTGTTAACATATATGCAGTGAGTTTTAATGTAAAATCTATTAGAAACTATTATGCTTTTGTATTGAAAAACATGGCTGAATTTCAATTTACATTCTAAGTTCAATAGACCTGTCACGCGGCTGTGTATAGATGATGGATGGAAAAAGAAACGCGATGTACTGAATACAGCGGCGAGCAAATAAATTACAAATTCGGTACAGTCTCTTCCGCCGGTGAATAAGTTTTCAGAGATATCGAGGGCAGAGTTACGTATTTAAACTCTTCAATAAATTATACTTCTTTTTTTTTCCGTTCGCGAAAAGAAGAAACAATGTGAAGAATGATAAACGTTGTATTCGGGCTTCATGTAGAATAAAATCCGTCTAAATCAGTGTTTCTCAACCGCCGGGCCCTGACATCAATTACACAGGGCCCTCGTCTTATAGGAAAAGGAATTTACCGGGCCGCGGTCTCACAAATNTCTAAATCAGTGTTTCTCAACCGCCGGGCCCTGACATCAATTACACCAGGCCGCGGTCTCACAAAGGTTGAGAACCACTGGTCTAAACCATCTTTGAGGGTACGTCATGCCTTACGTATGTAACCACATGGAAGAAAAGTCCTGTGCACTCAACTAGACACCCGGTTTCTTTTTTCAAATACTAATACTTAGAAAAGTGGGACTGCCTTATTTTCGGGTCCTTACCAATAAGGATGAGACGGTTGATTGTCAAGAGTTACTGTTGCTAATTCTAATCATATTTGTGAAAATTACTCACTCACTCATGGAGCTGGACCCATCTTGAGAAGATACCAATTGTGCAGCTACTCCAAATTTCCCAGCATTTTATGGAACCAGAAGGTTCGTCACTGTGTTCACAAGAGTTCTCCACTGGTCCCTATCCTAAGCCAGATCAATCCAATTCATACCATCATTATATCTCTCTAAGATCCATTTTAATATTGTCCACCCACCTACGTCTTGGTCACCCTAATGGTCTCTTTCCTTCTAGCTTTCCCACCAATATTCTATATGCATTCCTCTTCTCCCCCATTCGCACTACATGCCCTGTCCATCTCATCATCCTTGATCTGATCATTATAATTACAGTTGGAGAAGAGTACAAATTATGAAGCTCCTCATTATGCAGTTTTCTCCAACCTCCTGTCACTTCATCTCTTTTCGATCCAAATATTCTCCTGAACACCCTGTGCTCAAACACCCTCAGTCTACGTTCGTCCCTTAATGTCAGAGACCAAATTTCACAACCATACAGAAGCACAGGCAAAATTATAGATTTGTGAAAATACCTAGAATTATATTTAAAATATTAAACTTTGAATTGATTATATCTTAACAGCACAGTTTTTACTTATTTTTGCTTACAACCTTCAAAACTACATGATATATTTATTATTAAAAAATCTTATTTTCTCTGTGAACAAAATGTGCTCGCCTTATATTCAGGATTGCCTTGCATCCAGCCTTACACGTAGCAATCTAGCAAGTTTCTACTGATGTAACCATCTGCATCACTGTCACATGACAACGAAACCTGAAAGACGTATGCGGTACGGAATAGCATTTAATGAAGATCTCCAATACTAAAATCTCTTCAAGCTCCACTCAGGTGATGAAGTGTGCGAACGGACAAAAGACACGCCATTTCATACATTTGTTCAAAGTATATATAAAAATAGTTTAATTCTTATTGTTGGTATTCAGAGTGGTATGTATGAATGAATGTATAAGGGGTGGGCCTTCTCGGCCCTTGCACCACGACCTACAGTGGTCTATAATGCTTCCCCTTTTGATTATCCCCTAAGCAATCCTGCGCCTCGAATGAAGCGCAGGATTTTGTACGTGGGGGCGTCGAAATAGTCACTTGGTTCCATAAAGTATTGACCCAAGTGACGTAATCTTAAATAAGCTAAGGCCTCACATTCACATGGGATATGTGTGGCTGTTTCGTTTTCTTCCTGACACCTCTCACAAATGGGACTATCACTTAGTCCCAGTTTGAAGAGGTGTCCTTTAAGGTGACAGTGTCCCACCACCAAATTCAAGGTGGTAACGAAGGCCACGACCCACTAAGGCGTACTATCCTATATTAATACTGTAAATATTATCCCCTTGATCTCAGGGGATAAGCTGTGGTTGTTGGGGTTAACACCCCACCGCATGAGCCACTTCATGCCGGGAACTCTGCACATGCGATTTCATCCCTCACGGCTACGTTTAAGAACACGCACAAATACACACGTCACAGTGTAAAGGAGAATGAAAAGCAAAGCCGAATTCCTGTGAAAGGGGAAGAATGAGATACCCTTCCAGCTGCACGACTCATAGCCCTCACTGGTATATGGCAGAGGACACCTGGATTTTATCCTTTTAACTCTACAAGTGTCACCTTAATTCTTGCATTTCACAATTTTATGTTTTCAGAGATAGTCTTTATTATGAGTTAATATTGTTACGTGTAGGGGCATACTGAGGAAAACATTTTGACTGAAGAGAAATGACGTGACAGAAGATTGGAGAAAACTGCATAATGAGGAGCTTCATAACTTGTACTCTTCTCCAAGTATAATTAGAATGATCAAGTCAAGGAGGATGAAATTGGCAGGGTATGTAGCATGAAAGGGGGTAGAAGGTGGATGCATATAGAATATTGGTGGGAAAGTCAGAAGGAAAGAGACCACTGCGATGACCAAGACATAGGTGGGTGGATAATATTAAAATGGATCTTAGAGAGATAGGATGGAATGGATTGGATTGAACTGATCTAGTTCAGGACAGGGACCAGTGGAGGGCTGTTATGAACACGGTAATAAACCTTCAGGTTCCATGAAATGCTGGGAAATTTTTGAGAAGCTGCACAATTGGCAGCTTCTCTAGAAGGGCTCAGCTCCATGAATGAGTGAGTGAGTGGGGGGTGTGCGTGACTTATAAGATGGATTTTGGATTGGATGATAGGACTACAGGTAATACAGCGCTACCGCTATTCTGAACACTTTATAGTTCACCGTTGCACAAGCACTAGGGTTCTCAGTCTTCACTAGTCGTATCCTGTCAACGGATTCATAACAGTTTCACTGTCACGTCAAATCACATATGAAGTCTTCATTCCACAGCCCAGATTCTTTCTTGCCATTTTTCTGTAACTGCCAACTCCGGAGACTCCCTCAATTCTCTGCTGCCACTGCCAGCTCGGGAACTCAACTCAGTTCTAATTCTACGTAAGATCCTCGTTTTATAGCTTCAGGCTGTCCCAACAGAAAACACCACTTCCTCTATTGTTGTGTGTCTGTGTGTGCGCTTATTCTGTGTTTGTGTTGTTCTGCGTGTAGGTAGCGGCCTTGAGACGGGCTGATCCCCCGTCCAAGGAGTCCTACCGTCTGTGTAAAAATAATTACGAAGCTGAAGAAGAGCCCAGGGCCCAAAAAAGGGCTGTAGAGTCGCTGATGAATGAATGAAATGACCTCTTTGAACAGAATTCTTCGGCCATAACGTTGCCCACTCAAGGCAGGACGTACCATCGAAGTTGTTTTAAACTAAGAACAGTTCGTTAAGTAGTTAGCTGGAGAGGTTCAGACTAAGTCCTTTGGTACAGCGGCCTCAAATGGACCTATTGTACCATTCCGTGATCACAGGTGAGTATGCAGCAACGGTAGATAGAGCAGAAGAACTAGGAAAGAAATTTGTGCCAGTTCCATTTTGTTCATCAAAAGAACCCACAGAAACAATCCTGGTATTGAACCCGGTCACCGCGATAAGGAATGACAACAAACCGACTGAACTGTGGGAAAGCACTGCTAACATTATTGAATATAAAACTTGCTCAGTCCTTCTTGTACACCCCTGTCTATTTTTCGCACTGCTGCTGCTTGTCCAATATTTATTGATAGCACGGGACTTCTCCCACTGCAGACTTCCATTCGGTCGCACCTGACGCAACGAATCATTCGGCCCACACACGGATGAGCAGTAGTTCATATCGGATGAATGGCAGTACTCTCTTCATGTTACGGTGCTCTCTCAATCAAACTAGCCTGTACATCTGTCTCTCTTCAGCTTCCGGTAATCTCTTAACCAGCCAAGCCTAACACATCTGTGCTCTCCGCAGGTTCCGGGATCTCTTAATAAACCAAGCCTGACAAGTCTGTGCTCTCCGCAGGTTCCCGGATCTCTTAATAAACCAAGCCTGACAGGCCTTCGCTCTCCGCAGGTTCCGGGATCTCTGAATAATCCAAGCCTGAGAGGTCTGTGCTCTCCGCAGGGTCCGGGATCTCTGAATAAACCAAGCCTGAGAGGTCTGTGCTCTCCGCAGGTTCCGGGATCTCTGAATAAACCAAGCCTGACAGGTCTGTGCTCTCCGCAGGTTCCGGGATCTCTGAATAAACCAAGCCTGACAGGTCTGTGCTCTCCGCAGGTTCCGGGATCTCTGAATAAACCAAGCCTGACAGGTCTGTGCTCTCCGCAGGTTCCGGGATCTCTGAATAAACCAAGCCTGACAGGTCTGTGCTCTCCGCAGGTTCCGGGATCTCTGAATAAACCAAGCCTGACAGGTCTGTGCTCTCCGCAGGTTCCGGGATCTCTGAATAAACCAAGCCTGACAGGTCTGTGCTCTCCGCAGGTTCCGGGATCTCTGAATAAACCAAGCCTGACAGGTCTGTGCTCTCCGCAGGTTCCGGGATCTCTGAATAAACCAAGCCTGACAGGTCTGTGCTCTCCGCAGGTTCCGGGATCTCTGAATAAACCAAGCCTGACAGGTCTGTGCTCTCCGCAGGTTCCGGGATCTCTGAATAAACCAAGCCTGACAGGTCTGTGCTCTCCGCAGGTTCCGGGATCTCTGAATAAACCAAGCCTGACAGGTCTGTGCTCTCCGCAGGTTCCGGGATCTCTGAATAAACCAAGCCTGACAGGTCTGTGCTCTCCGCAGGTTCCGGGATCTCTGAATAAACCAAGCCTGACAGGTCTGTGCTCTCCGCAGGTTCCGGGATCTCTGAATAAACCAAGCCTGACAGGTCTGTGCTCTCCGCAGGTTCCGGGATCTCTGAATAAACCAAGCCTGACAGGTCTGTGCTCTCCGCAGGTTCCGGGATCTCTGAATAAACCAAGCCTGACAGGTCTGTGCTCTCCGCAGGTTCCGGGATCTCTGAATAAACCAAGCCTGACAGGTCTGTGCTCTCCGCAGGTTCCGGGATCTCTGAATAAACCAAGCCTGACAGGTCTGTGCTCTCCGCAGGTTCCGGGATCTCTGAATAAACCAAGCCTGACAGGTCTGTGCTCTCCGCAGGTTCCGGGATCTCTGAATAAACCAAGCCTGACAGGTCTGTGCTCTCCGCAGGTTCCGGGATCTCTGAATAAACCAAGCCTGACAGGTCTGTGCTCTCCGCAGGTTCCGGGATCTCTGAATAAACCAAGCCTGACAGGTCTGTGCTCTCCGCAGGTTCCGGGATCTCTGAATAAACCAAGCCTGACAGGTCTGTGCTCTCCGCAGGTTCCGGGATCTCTGAATAAACCAAGCCTGACAGGTCTGTGCTCTCCGCAGGTTCCGGGATCTCTGAATAAACCAAGCCTGACAGGTCTGTGCTCTCCGCAGGTTCCGGGATCTCTGAATAAACCAAGCCTGACAGGTCTGTGCTCTCCGCAGGTTCCGGGATCTCTGAATAAACCAAGCCTGACAGGTCTGTGCTCTCCGCAGGTTCCGGGATCTCTGAATAAACCAAGCCTGACAGGTCTGTGCTCTCCGCAGGTTCCGGGATCTCTGAATAAACCAAGCCTGACAGGTCTGTGCTCTCCGCAGGTTCCGGGATCTCTGAATAAACCAAGCCTGACAGGTCTGTGCTCTCCGCAGGTTCCGGGATCTCTGAATAAACCAAGCCTGACAGGTCTGTGCTCTCCGCAGGTTCCGGGATCTCTGAATAAACCAAGCCTGACAGGTCTGTGCTCTCCGCAGGTTCCGGGATCTCTGAATAAACCAAGCCTGACAGGTCTGTGCTCTCCGCAGGTTCCGGGATCTCTGAATAAACCAAGCCTGACAGGTCTGTGCTCTCCGCAGGTTCCGGGATCTCTTAATAAACCAAGCCTGAGAGGCCTGTGCTATCCGCAGGTTCCGGGTTCACCTAATAAACCAAGCCTGTTAGAATCCATTATTATTTGTCACGCAAACCTGTCATATACGTGGCAACATTTTCCTAAATTCTTACAGGTTTCAAGATAACCAAACAAAAGCAAATAATGCCCCAGAATTATTACGCTATGTATTACAAGATCTAACATTTTGTGACGATGGTAATTAGTACAAATATTATGTCTCTGGCGGTCATCCATCGTCATGTTCTTATCTAAAACACCATCCTGTTTATATTTCAAAACACATCGTTTCGGATAGTGGATTCTGTCTCCGTCTTCAGGAAAAATGTTGAGCCCACATATAGAGCTAGTCACTGCTTCCAGAGACAGAAGACAGAGGACAAGGTGAAGACAGACACAGAAAATATAAGAGGCTTAAACTTGGTGGTCAAACTTACGACCGTTCAAGTGACTAGGCTGCCGTTGTAGCATAAGATATGTAAGTTAGGCATGATCTGCTCTGTAAAGCCTGTAATGACAGAAGACTTGTGTGTAGTGCAAAAGGAAGAATTTTCAATAACATGTTATATGTGAAAAATATACACTTGGCGAAAGGCCAAGTGTATTCATGAGAGACAAACCTATCTTCTCGTCAGAGAGGACGTTACATTAAGGGCTTTTACCGTAAGAGTTCAGTTGGAAAAAAAAAATTCTGGACGTGGTCCTCAAGGGGCCTGACGCCAAGACGAACTGATTGGCGGTAAACCGCCAGTCTTAAAGTAACTTTGACTTTGATTTTTGGTCTTTAAAGTGTTAATTATAATTATATTCTTAAGTTTTGGATCACATCTTCAATTTGTGAAATTGAACTTAACATGCTACAACAATCGGCAGAATTTGTACAGGAAGCAATACAGCATTTCCGGCCGCATTTTCATAACCTAAAATTTATCAGAGAGACATGATCTTCCGTAACAGAATAGCAGTAATCTCTCTGTTGTAAGAGATCACGGACAGAATATAAACTTTCCGTCTAATATTAATTTCTACAAAATATGAGATTTCTTGAGAGTGCAAATTATCTTGATTTCACATTTAAATGAATTCAACCATCGCTTCAAAGAGCATAAAATTCCCATACGACGCATAACCAGTTATTGTCTGGATTACAATTAAACGTATCAACTCAACTGAATCTCACGCACCATTCAGTGTTATTTGCCCAGTGGGAAACCTGGTTAAATTTTTCTAGAGTTTTTAAAGTTGAGTGCCCATTAGGACAAGCAGAAAGCAGAAAATAATTTAGGTGTATTCTTGTCTACCTCGTGTAGACGTGGGCTGTTACGGGAAATTAAGTACCTTGATTAATTTACCTTCTGTGCGTTTGCGAGTCCATTTAAACTATAAGCTTCTGATGGTAGACATGTCCAGCATTGTGTTAACTGGATTACTAGTGTTATTTATTTTATTTTCATTTATTTTGGGTGGGGTGGGGTGAGACTGAGTTCACTTGGTACGTCTGCCTTTTGTACCAGCCTCGGATGATGACGAGTATGGAACAGTCGGTGGAATGTGAATTGGCAGGAAAAACTGAAATACTCGGAGAAAACCTTACCCTTTGTTTGCCACAAATCCCACATGATCTGACCTAGGCTCGAATCCGGACCATTGCGGTGGGAAACCGGTAACTAACCGCCTAAGATATGGCACTGTCCCAGTAATTATTTAGTAAAATTCGTTAACCTCGCCAAGATTTCAGTGTACAATTTATTCAGCCGGAAGCAATGAGATATCTACCCCACTTATATCCAGTTCAGAACTTTCACATTTATGTTACTCGTTTTAGAACTTTGCCTTTCAAACTTTGCAGGGGTCCTGTAATGTCAACAGCTAACCTTAACCTACATTCAACGACTGACAACCACTTTCATCCAGCTGTGAACCCCAATCACAAAGACAAATCATTCACTCACTCCCGCTCATGTCTCAATTAAGTATTCCACGCAGCCGAAGGATCCAGAACATCGACGGAAGAACAAGAAGGAGTTTGATCGAGTATGACAAGGAACGGAATAAAGGTGAGGAAATGGTGCAAGAGATCCTTCAGAACACCGTGCCTGCCTTTACTACAGGCAGGGATCGTTATAGATTATTGTTCTCTTCTGGCAATCTTATCTCACATCCATGCGCGTTACTTGTATGAATTACATAAAATGAATTCATCCCATTGCCAGCCTTCTTATATATGAATTTTTATGTTTTGCAGAATAATTGCAACAGAATATACTGGACTGGCTACCACGAAGACCGGACTTATTCAGCTACGACAATTTATTGTGAGATAATATCCAAAAATTGGTGGCCCAACAGCGCCACAAAACTTAAATCCACATCATCCAACGACTGAATTAACGAGCCAATCGAAAGACCAGAACCATGCAATCACTACCCACGACAGAAGTTCGCCAACACAAGATCATCTACCGCCAGTACACAGAATGAAGCCACCACAAGGAATTCTACCATCAAAAATAATAATAATAATAATAAATAAATAAATAAATAAATAATGGAAAACAGCGTGACAAGATCACAACCGAAACAAAGAACTGAGCGACAAAAAACAAGACAGCAACCTACACTAAGACAAAAAAAGTACACACAAACCATCTGTGAACAGCGATATCTACATATATAAAACAAAAACGTTTATAATGGAGGACTTAAGAATTAAACAAAATTCTAAAAATTTTAACAATTTTAAAATTCAATATTTTAAGATGGAAGGATATGGTAGTATAACACCCTAATATATCACACCAACAACACAAAATATACCCACAGTAAATATTTTCAATAAATGGGATGAGAAATTCAGCCAATATTCAATGCTCATGCCTCATAATGGTTGACATGCCGAAATACATGGTTGATAATTAATGTGCAGCGTATCTACGTAGAAATTGTGCTGACAGAAATAAATACAATTGCGAATCAAACGGATAAATATGATTGGTTACGACTGTCGTATGATTCCTCGTATTCTCCAAGCAAATATCGGTGAAATACACAGACACGAACCTGCTGATTAGTTACCGGCTAATACGAGAGTTTTCAGTATTTTCCTTAGTTCTCACGGATAATACTGAGCCCATAACTTTAAAGAAGTTAAATCTGCATCCCCCCCCCCTCCCAGGTCCCTTGTGATCATTTACCTTTCCTTACGAAAGGTACTAAAAGAAGTTGAGAGTTTTGTGTAAAGATAATTGTCCTACCGTACGTCGGTACACATAGCTGCAAAAAATACATAATGAGGAACTCCATAATGTGTACTCATCATCAAATATCAAATTAAAGGAGAATGAGGTGGTCAGGTCATGTAGAACGAAGAGGAGAGATGAAAGGACATTCGGAATTTGCTCCCATAGCGTGAAAAGACGACACTAGTTATGACATTTAGACGTATACAGAATGATAATATTAAAATGTATCTTAAATAAGTAGTGTGCGAAGCTGTAGACTGGATCAGGTGGCCCATACTTTGGTCCAATTGCGGACTCCTTGTAAGTGGGAAAAAATTTCGGATTTCATATAAGGAAGGTAATTTCTTGACTATATTTTTCCTAAGAAGGATTGTGGCCTATATAATTAGTTATAGTGGCACGTATGATTGTATCCTTTCTCTTTACATTGACGTTCGTAGTGCTGTGTTTAGAATCCGGCTCCATGATTGAATTTCGATGGCCGCGTATCGGAAGTTCCCATGGCTGCAGGTATCATATCCATAGCCCAGGATTTGGCAAGATATTTAGTTCTAAAAGCAATATTCTTCAGATTCAGTAGTCCCTGGGTGACATCCGATTGTTATCTAAGTAGCAAAGAGAATCACTAACACTCTCCTAGCAAAACACGAAAGTTCTACTGCCGTCAACATTAAGGGCACGATACTGAGCAAATCCCAACTCATCTAATACATTCATAGATTATTTCTCTAACATCCTTGTTAATATTATCCTCCAATCCTCCTGAGCATCCCACGTGAGCACTTTACAAGAGGGTTTGCCTCCAAAAATCCACAAGAAAGAAAGAAGAGGAAAGAATGGGCCAAGGAGGAAGAAGTTGAACGTAATGGAAACTGCAAAAAATATGAGTGAAGTGCCCCTGTGCTTGATTTAGCACAACGCCATGGAGACGTATAGAGGGCGGAGGTATGCTTCCACGCATTCTCAACCTAGATACTAGACGGAAATATGCAGTCATTCTTACTCCCCGGCCGTCTTATTCCCGTTAAAAAACGTGAATAAGAGAAAATAAAAGAAAAATGTGGCATGAAAGTAAAAACGAAAGGGTGGAAGGAAGGAGACAAATGAGGTGTGTGATAAACTGACCCCGAATCTCATCCTGCACCAGTTCTGTTCAACACACCTTTGTAGCACGTCTCTTGTCCGGTATCTTACGGTGTCAGATTACATATTGTTGCTCTTCTTATGTACCACGGGTCACAAAACTCCAAACAATAACAACAAACTCAGTGATTTTAGTCCGCAAGCGAACTATACCGATCGAACGAGCGCCGCTTGTCGGCGAAGTTAGTGCCAACTTTTGCGGATAGAGGGTGTCGCGTGGTCAGCGCAACGAATCCCTACGGCAGTTAATTTCGGATTTCCTAGACTCCACTCTGCTTCGTGATGATAATTATCATCACGAAGCAGAGTGGACCCCGTTCCAGACCCACTACTTCTCAGAAAAAATTTGGTAGCGCTGGGAATCGAACCCACATCTCTGGATCTGTAGCCAGCAACTCTGACCACTAGACCACAGAGGCGGTCGCTAGTATCAAGAAAAGAACAACATTCACAAAGACTTCATAAGGTCTTATAAAATTAAAGTTTCTGAATTTTCTTTATTATGGAGGCATCCAACTGAATTTCTGACAAGGGAATTATAAAGGCTTAAAAATAGTATCACAGCGCCACCTTGTGTTGTGCTGGCTGCTTTTGTTCACTCGATGGAACAAATGGAAAGACAGGCTGGTTAAGAACGAAGTGAAGTGTAGAACCCTCTCTCTTCTGCTGATACTCACTTACCGCAGCCACGCAGTTCGGGACCCGTTGAAGCTTCGGAAATATGGAGGAGCAAACTCGTGTGTTGTCACTATCCACTGTTCATGGCTTACATTTTTTTTACAGCCTCTACCTATACACAAACACAGAAAAACGCATACAGACACACACAAACACTAAAACATTCATGCCTTGTGTGGGATTCGAACCCACGATCCCGGCTTCCCAGCGAGCGAAGACACTTCATGCCTTAGACCGCTCGGCTACCGTGACCGGCAGTGTATAAGAATAATATATAAGAATTCAGTTCGTACCTCACAGGAAACAGATCCGAACCCACGATCCCGGCTTCCCAGCGAGCGAAGACAGTGCATGCCTTAGATCGCTCTGCTACCGTGACCGGCAGTGTATAAGAATAATATATAAGAATTCAGTTCGTACCTCACAGGAAACAGATCCGAACCAACGATCCTAGCGTCCGAGCGAGCGAAGACACTACATGCCTTAGATCGCTCGGCTACCGTGACCGGCAGTGTATAAGAATAATATATAAGAATTCAGTTCGTACCTCACAGGAAAGAGATCCGAACCCACGATCCCGGCTTCCCAGCGAGCGAAGACAGTGCATGCCTTAGATCGCTCTGCTACCGTGACCGGCAGTGTATAAGAATAATCTATAAGAATTCAGTTCGTACCTCACAGGAAACAGATCCGAACCCACGATCCCGGTTTCCGAGCGAGCGAAGACAGTTCATGCCTTAGACAGCTCTGCTACCGTGACCGGCACGAAATGCTCTAAGATTGCTGCCACTTTCGTATCAATGTTGCTTCGTATGGATCTGTTCCACTAGAAACAGCTTCCCATTTTCATGCGCCTGCAGAAGTGTGGAGAGGTAGGGGAGCTTCACACGCATCGAACAGCGCTACAACGTGTCTGCACAACGTATGAGCGGCTAAGCGGCTTATTTCCATTTAAAATTCAAGAACTCGGTGAAGATGATAGAAGAAACAGGATACTGTAGCGCGATATATCGTTCCCGAGCGTTTAAGCATTTCAAATTTACTAATGCTAAGCTTTCATAAATCCGTTCTCTCATAAAAAAACGTTAATATTCTTCCTTTTTCAGGAGAAATTTCTTAAATGGTGTAGAAGAAAGTCTGGTAGTTACTATCAATTCGAAATCAAGGGGAAAGAGAGTTGGAGAATAATTTAAATGAAGTTCCACAAACCTGGGCCAATGGATCAACCAATTTTTTATTTAGAATATCAAGATAGGGGTCTTATGGACTCTATAAGTTAAAGGTAAGGCTTTCCCTGTGTTTAACAAATTAAGCAATACGCCGTGAAAGCGTATGGGGGAGTGAAAGGATAGTCACATTTTCTTGAACTCGTCACTAGTTGCAGGTGGTCAGCTTCACGCACCAGCTGATTTAACTCTGAGGAAAATCCCCCTATACGCATTGGATAGGAGGCTGTGTGGGTCCCAAAACCCGTCTGGACGACGTGGAGAAATGAAAATTCTTGACCCTACCGGGACTCGAAATCCAACCCCTCTGTCGTCCGGCCGGTAAGCAGTCGCTATACCGACTACGCTACCCCGGCTCCTTATGTACTTTATATATATTGGTTAAAGGAGACAACAACAATTTAGACTTTCGTGTTTATCGGTAAGAAAAGAAAAAAATGTGTAGATACTGCGATTTGACTTGCTCGTGTTAATTATTGAGAGATACAAACATGTCTGAGTGAACAGGAATACAAATTTTAATTAAAATCCGTCCAGTAGTGACGAAATAAACGGACAGACGGACCGAGAAGAAAAATGCCTGAACAGTAAGACAGGCTATTGGCTTTCATCAGCTATACACAGCAGAACACGCAGACAACGAATGAATAGATCATATATTAGAAAGAATGAGTCCGCGAGAAAACATATCAAGTGTATGAGACAGAGGTACAGAATGTTTTTACAGATTCCAGTGATTCTAAGANTGCCAGTAGTGGCCGCAGTACCAAGTGGACTCAGTCTCACCGAAAAAGGAATAATAATAATAATAATAATAATAATAATAATAATAATAATAGATTGTTAGGATGATAAAGCCAACAAATATAAGATAGAAGGAGTATTTGGTGTCGATGAGAATAATAAGAAATTCACGTAAAATTTTAACAGGAGAAATTACAGGAAGAAGCCTACTTGGTAGATTATAAGCGTAAATGTGAGGATAACTTCAATGTATCTTAAAGCAACCCGTCATTGTATGGACTTGATTCGTCTGGCTCAGGATAGGATCAAGTTGTAGGATCTTGTGAATGCATTAATGTAGCCACCGGTTGCATAAAGTGGAGGAGTAATTCTTTCCAAGCTGGGCCAATATTGGTTTGTAAAGAAGGATTATGCTTCCCTGTGTTAACTAATAACAATCCCAAATTACATTCTGAATACACAGATACAGAAACATGGAGGACAGACGAATGGAATAGCTTGACCAAAATTAATCCTAAAATTTATCAACGAAAATTATATATAGAAACAAAAAACAAACAAACACTCCGTGGCTTGAGTCCGCAAGCGAACTATACCGACTGAGCGACCGTAGTTTGTTGGCCAAGATAGTGTCAACAATAGCGAGTAGAGGGTGTCGCGTGGTCAGCGCAACGAATCCCCACGGCCGTTAATTTCGGTTTTCTAGACGAGAAACAACCGAATTTAAAGCTATGTGAAGAGACATATGGAGCAGTGCTTGTACAACTGAGGCACATCGCGTTGCAAGCAGTGTGAAGAGAATGTGGAACCGAGAACAGCTGTAACCTATCTTCAGACTTCTATTGGCTTCAAAGCGGGATCTGCCTACACGCTTCGCCGTGTCTCCGCTCTGTGCCCAGTAGCAAACTGTGGGAACATGGTCATACGCCTTTCAGCAGCTACACTCGGAGTAGTGGGTGGGGTTGCTGAACCCCTCTCTGCTTAAACTGTTAATAAATTATATTGCACACAGAACAGAAGAACACTACGTAAATTTATCTCTCATCAGAGACTTTATGAAGCACCAGTAATTTTAATTTAACATTTTTGTGCATGATACACAAATTTATTAACTACAAACCCTCATGAATTCCTTCATATATCTACTAGAATTTAGAATATCTATGTAAAGCACACGACAATAACACGTTGAAATAAGCGATACGGTCCATAACACGTTTTGAATGAGCATTATATTTGTTTTAATGGCAAATCGCAAAGGATGCGTCACACTGGACAGAATCCTAAGTTATTTTTCTTGTACTATGATAGCCATTTACCATAGCAAAAAAAATGTTTAAATTATAAGTTTAACGTCTTGCTAGTCTATTGTCATATGTTATCGATAGTTACGAACAAGAGCGGAAGGTGGAAGGAATAAAGAGTAGTTCAAGATTGTCCACCTTCGCTTAAATAAGTTAACCGGTTTAGTGCATATTATTATTCCAACAATATTAGTAAGTAAGTAAAGCTATCCCTGTAACAGGCCGTGGAGGCCCACAGGGTTGTGAGATGTTGAGGTTCCAACATTTTCTAGACAGTTGGCTCATAGATGGCTGTAAAGTTGTCAGACCCTATCCCAGTTCCTACCCAGTTTCATGGCATATTTCGTGGTACGACATCCAAAATTTTCCATGGAACTATTGTAAATATGTGTTCCACGGTTTGTTTCAATAGTTCTTCCGAGAACAGCTCTTACAGTAAACAAGGGAACACATGTCTAATTTCGCAGTGATTTCAGGATGCCATGCCACTAAATAAAGTAGGATTATGTTAAAAAGTTTGGTTTATTAATTCTACAATCCACTGTGTGATCATATTCTGACCGATGCGCACCAAAACTTAACTTCCCGGACAACATTAATTTGGAGACTTGATGCCAAATTTCATTTTCATGTGGGTTATTTAATGGTGTTATTAGTATTGTCACGTGTAGGGTGACTTGCAACACGGATTTTAGGTTGGATGCTTGGTTTTATTAACACCTAATACATTCAACTCGGAACTACACGAAATTATAGCGCTATCGCTGATCTACTTATTTTATAATTCACCGTTACACACGCAATAGGGTTCTGTCTTCACTAGCCGTGTCCTGGCAACGGACTTATAGCAGTTTCACTGTCACTTCAGATCACATAAGAAGTCTTCTTTTCACAGCTTAATTCCCTTCTTGCCGTCATCTTCGACTGCCATCTCAATTCTCTCTCAGTTCCCTGCTGCAACTGCCATATCCGGAACTCGACTCAGTTCAATTCCTCTGCTCCCAGTCTCATATCCTGGCAGGCTGTAAGTCCCGAAACACGGCTCTCCACTTTTCAACTATTGTTCTATACTGCTGAACACTTCTTTATAACCACTTTGCACGGATCAGGCAGAAAACACAACTTCTATTGTTAAGGAGGCGTATTTACTGGCACGTTACCTAGCAATGGACGTCCTTCTGTTGCGCGCGTACGTATGAATGTGCCTACCGAGTCGTTGCCTAGCAATGGGTATAAACGTCACATTATTCAGGTTATATAGTCGTAGTGTCGCGTGGTAATATGATGAATGAATAATGGATTGGAAAAATCAGTTGCGATCAATCTCAGCATTCCCCAAGAGGAAGTAGGGGAAACCACGTAATACCTCAGTGATGGCCGATATTCGAACCCCAAAAAAACTGTTTGGAGTGCTGTCATTATGCAAACTTTCATACCGGCACAGATCTTCTCTGTACTTATAGATGTGACGCATGATGAGAGACTATGCCCATTTTGCGTTACTTTTCCTCTTGCATTTTGCTCAAAAAGAATTCTAAAAATTAACTTTTGGTTTCGTATTTATTTTCTGTAATCCTTAACAACTCTCGCTCTTCTAGAACACTATGTCTCACTTTTAAGAAATTTCCGATTAAATGTTACAATTTAGCATTTCATCTCACGTAGCAATTCAAGTTAACTGCACTATATATGCAGGGTAAGTATAACAGCCTATAGATTTTGTGCCGACTCTAATGGACATGCCGAGGGTACACAAACACCCAAACAAATCTTAAGCTACGCAGGACACACTGTTTCCGCCAGTTCCAAAATAAAGCTGTTCTTGCGTTCGCAGATTCCAGCGGATGGGCTTTTGAGAAAACATCTAGTCCTGCCCCATCGATGTAGGAGTGATTTAGGACGAGGGATCCTATATTGAGGCCCCAGGGACAGTAAATCGCATGAGAGCAAGAGAGGTATAAGGCGAAAATTACTACGTTGTCAGTACCATCACAAAATTATTCAAGGATACAAAAATTCAAAGAGCGTTTAAAACAAATAGCATTATAAGCAGGACCCGGATTTTGATGACATGTCAACTTTTTTTCCTTGTATCCTATGCGATGCTCTTAAATATATAAATCTCGGATATGAGCTGCTGGTTACAGAAATGTAAATTTGATATTTTTTGTCATTTTTTGACATTTTTAGGTTTAAGGTCATTTTTTTTCATTTTTGAGGTAATTTTTTTTAAAATGTTTGGACTTTTAAGGGAATTTCTTGTCATTTTTGGCAATTTTAGGGATTTTTTCTTCATATGTTTTCTGAAATGTGAATAACATGGAAGCGAAGTGTTCTTTCTTTTCTCCTTAAGTCATTTTTCTGGAATTTTTCGATCATTTTATGTGTCTTTTTTAATATTTTAAGGTCATCAAAATCCGGGCCCTGCATATAAGATACGCGATCCCCACAACACCGATTGCTGGCACACATATATAACTGCATGCTGTGACTGTAGAGAAGCCGGCATAAAACAAACAGAACTTTAATTCTATATTATATACAAATAACATGTAAGAAACATAAAATACACTAAAGAAGGTACTGGATGTACAACATATATCTTAAGTAATATTCATTTACATATCTATGGCTCTACAGCCCTTTGTTGGGTCTTGGCCGATTTTCAGTTTCTTAATCCTATATACAGTTGGTAGGACTTCTTGGACGGGGGATCAGCCCGTCGCAAGGCCTCTACACATACACAGAACAACATAAACACAGAATATACGCACACAGATATCCATGTCTCGAGTGGGATTCGAACCCACGAACCCAGTGTTCGAACGGGCGAAGACAGTTCATGCCTTAGACCGCGCGGCCACTGTGAACGACAGGTAAATTGTTACTGTATTTAATTAGGCATTGCACCATGAGAAAGAGCCAGGCTAGCGTAGTCGGTATAGCTACTGGCTACTGGCTGGACGACCGAGGGGTCGGAGTTCGAGTCCTAGTAGAGTCAAGAATTTTCTCTTTTCCACGTCGTCTAGACCGCCTCTGGGGTCTACCCAGCCTCCTATCCAATGGGTACCGGGGGCTCTTTCCCCGGGGGTAAAGCGGCCGGACCGTGAATCTCACCATTCATCTCCGACTAGTGCCGAGGTGAAGAAAACATGGATCTATACATCCACTCCCCATACGCCTTCATGGCGTAGTATTTAATTAGTTAAGCACAGGGATAACTTTTTACCAAGAAGACGTAGAGAGGAGTGGCGGTATAACTCCATATATCCTTAACTTCCTTATTGGAGAGAGGTGAACCCGCGGTACAAACGGAATAGGACGCTGAGTGAGTTCCTCAGAGCCAACATACATATATATAGTCTACCTTTTCTGGATTAATTCATGAGTAATCTGTCATACGACAGGTCCATAGTCTCTTCCAAAACAGTTCCTCCACTTGATGCGATCTAGAGCTTTCTCCTTCAAATGAGAATATCCTCTTCTGTCCCCAAGGTCATCCAGCATCTTCTTACGTCTTCTTCTGGATATGACTTCAAAAATCCAACTCCATGTCCTCGTCAAGGACTGCCCCCGAGCGTGGCGCCGAAGGCGCATTGTCTTAGTCAGCCCCAAGAATGATACGGTAGCCCGGAAGGATTTGAAGAAAGCGAAACATGGGATAAAAGGGCACTGGTCTGGTCCTCAAAGTTGGGGGGGGGGTGTTTGAGGGGAGGGCTGGATACCCATCCACATAAAAACCTTTTTATCAAATACTCCATGACCGAACAGATACAAGCATCGTGAAAAACATCTGAAGATACAGACAACAAAGTAACGGCCACCTTTTGAGAATGGATAACATAAAACTTGAAGAGTACAATTTTCAGGGATATAACGTCGTGTCTTCTTCTCCTCCTCCTCCTCCTCCTCCTTCTGTTGCTCCCACTTGGAGCACAGGGCATTCGTGAAACGTTTCGTTTCACTTCAGTTCCTTAATCTAAGATAGTCGATAGGACTCCTTAGACAGGGGATCAGCCAGACACAAGGCCGCTACCTACACAAGACAACACAAAAACCAACTACGCTACTGCGTGCCCCTATCCTGCCTTGATTGGGCAACATTACAGCCGAAGAATCCTGTGTGTTCAAATAGACTATTTCATTCATTCGTCAGTGGCTCTACAGCCCTTTGTTGGATCCTGAGCTCACCTTCAGTTTCATAATCTTTTTATACAGACGGTAGGACTCCTTGGACGGGGGAGCAGCCTGTCTCAAGGCCGATACCTAACACAAACACATTTTAAACACAAATAACCATACCTTCAATCGGATTCGATCTCACGATCCCAGTGTTCGAGCAAGCAAAAACAGTTCATGCCTTAAATCGAGCGGCCACTGTGATTAGCTAACGTCGCGTAGTCCGTTGAAAAATCAATCAATCAAGAGGGAAGCAAAATCAGATCTACACAGTGCAATAGGATGCTGCAATTTAATATTAATGAGTATAAATCAGTGTTAAGTCAGGGTACGTAAAAAAAAGTGTTTCCATGATTGGAACGACACGTAACAACTTAAAACTGGTTAGTTCTGTGTTTTTATTGCCCCTAAAAATAGCCGGTGGTTGCACTTGGTAGCCATATAGCTGCAAGCTAGAATTTTATGTGCTCCCGTAAAAATAAAGTGTTCTGTTTCTCTTTACTTTGCTGTACCTTTACGAGATCTAACAGGATGCTGGCATAACAATTTAACGACGCATATTTAACGGCTTTCTGTCAGATTAGGAGACGTAAACTTCATTTCTTGAAACGTAACAATGATCATAAGCGTTCTACTTCACTCAGATTTATCTGACATTACTTTCTGAGGCATCCTGTGTCTAATATCCTGTTTCCCAAACATTTATCTGATCTTCACGAAACGTGGCATTAGTGGTACACCGAAATTTGTCTCATTAATTTATCTTAATTAATATCGGTTCTCTACAAACAGTATGCCGCACTATGGCCCTGGGGTCGACTCAGCCTATAACAGAAATGAGTACCAAGAATATTCTTTAGAGTAAAGGGTGGCCGGTGCGACGAGCTGATCACCCGCCCAAGGAGTCCTACCGAATGTGTAAGATCGAGAAAAACCGAAGTGAACGGAGTTCATGGAGGTAGGCCTAGGCCCACTGGGGCTGTAGTGCCAAGGAAAAAAGAAAGGTGGCCGGTGCGTAAGGCTGACAACCTCACCGTCGTCTATGAGCCGATTGTGTAGAGAAAATGTGGGAGCCTCAACATCTCACAACCCTATGGGCCTTCACGGCTTGTTACAGAGATAGCTTTACTTTTACTTACAAACAAAATGACCGACTTAGATGAAATCGAACTCCGCATTTACAAAATTTCAAATTACAAAAAGTGTCCACATCACAGAGAATTGGCGTTGATGACCTCTATTTGAATATGCAGAAGGCACGTTCATTCATTTATCAACGGCACTACAGCCCTTTATTGGGTCCTGGCCTCTACTTCAGTTTCGTAATCAGTTTTACACAGATGGTAGGACTCTTTGGGCCTTTGATGAGCCCGTCGCAAAGCCGCAACCTACACAGAGGACAGTACATAGTACAAACGTGTATAAACGCATACAGACATCTATGCCTTGAGTTGGAATCGAACCCACGATCCCAGTGTTCGAGCGGGCGATGACAATTCATGCCTTAGACGGCGCGACCACTGTGATCAGCCAGAGGGCACATACACTGGACAGTTTGGGGCATCCCTCAACACGCAACATCGCGATCTACGCAGATCTCATAGTGTTCTTAGGACTATGAAGCAGAAATAATTTCAAAATTTATCTCGGTTAGGGGAAAGAAGAAACAAAATTTATGAGCTCTTGGAAAGCTGTCATTTCAAAAAAAAAAAATGAAAACAAAATAGGTGTATATTTAGATGCATATTAGGAGAGAGACTGTGAAAATAGGAGGTAGATGAAAATGCTTCAGGTTCGTATCCAAAGCCGGGCTTTAAACCAGCGGTGTTCAATACATAAACCTGTGTGACGTATATCGCTAACCGAGTCGCGCATGTCACTTTTGCACTAAGGAACTTTATCCGTTGCCAGGAACCTCGATTCGTTTACACTTCCTGCCCGGACTTAAGAACCTGACCAGACTCCTTTATTACCATCCACCACTGAACGCTTGAGCTGTATTGAGCGACTGATAAGCGACCAGCTGCTGAAAAATTGAACAAATAAAACTTCAGTCAACTTTACACTTGGTAGTCCCCGTAGCACGCGGTAGGGGGATAAGAGTAACCAGGTTGTCAGGGGGGGCTCTTCCTAAGTAAAAGATAAAAGTAAAGTTGCTCCTGTGCTTAGCGTAGCGACTAACTACGGGATGAACGACGGAGGAATCGGAGTTTGAGTCCCGGTACGGTCAAGAACTCTCTGTTCTCCACGATGTCCAGGCCGGTTCTGGGGTCCACCCAACGTCCTATCCAATGGGTACCTGTGGCTCCTTCCCCGGGGGTAAAGTGGCAGGGGAGTGAAGCTGACCACTCACCTCCAGCTAGTGGCGAGGTCAAGAAAACGAGGATCTATACATCAACTCCCCAAAGGCCTTCATGGCGTAGTGCTTAATTAATTAAGGACAGAGCAACTTTATCTTTTTTTTTTACGAAACATAAAAATGCACTCTGAGGGCAGGAGGCAGAATTTTGAGTATGTTAAAGCAGATAGAGAGTATAGAACCGCGAGGCTTTAAAGGGTGGAATACAAGTCTATGTTAAGTTCTTCATCAAGAAAACAAAAACAAATTAATTCTAACAGCCAATTATTCTTTCACGTTGATGGTAAAATAAACTGCTGCAAGGCCATTTTGCTACTTAGAAAGAGAGAAAATATTTTCCTTTGTAATTAATTCAATGCTCAGCAGATCGAAAAATGTAACAATCAAAAGTTGGAGATGTTAATGTAGTACACGTTTTATGTTAGTCACAATTTCTTTGAATGATACGCCATTTCTGAGAACATCAACAATGTTGGAGTATGCTAACCCGCCTTCAAACGGGCTTCAGATTAAAAAAATACTACCATAATGTCCAATCAAATTCATATGGAACAATAATATCGAAATTCGGCCCATACTCAAGTTTTACTTACAAATCTCTAACCTAAGTTCGAAGAGGCTTTAGATGTGTGATTTGTTCATTTTAAATCAAAAATGTATTTCTATAAACATGTTGCTGATTATATCTTATCGAAAGAATGTCTGGGTGAAGATATGTTGTGATGGTTTGCACAACGAGGATGTAACATTACAAAAATGTCTGTTATGTTACTTAATGACGATTTATCAACTACAGATGTCACACAGAATCCAATGAGAATGCATGACTATCGTAAAAGGTGAGACCGTGCCGTAGCTCAGGTGGTTAGTCGCTGGCTTCCCACTGCTGCGGCCCGGGTTCAATCCCGGGTCGGGTCAAGTGGGATTTGTGGTGGACAAAGTGGCGCTGGGACAGGTTTTCTCCGAGTACTTCGGTTTCCCCTTCCAATCTTCATTCCACCAATTGCTCCACAATCACCCTCACCTATCATCTGGGGCTGGTACAATAGGCCAGAAGTGGCCGCAGTACAAGGGACTTAGTCCCACCCACTGGCAATAAAAAAATCGTAAAAAAGTGAGTAGATAGAATTTCCTCTAGCAGCCCCTGGTCCATTGGGTAACAGCTAGTACGGTCCCCTTCCCAGGGCTACCTGGGGAGTAGTGAGGACTCGTTAGCCATGGCAGGCAAGGGGAAGAAAACCCCGAGTAAAGATTCTGGTCATCTAAGATAGGAGATTTTGCAACAGGCAACCATCTATTTCATGATAATATACCAGCGTTCGATACAGAAACTGTGGAACACCATTAGGAAAAAGTTCTGATATTTCGCGATTACAAATTTTGAGCTTTACCGTTAGATTTTTTTAGTTTTAGTTTAGTTTCTTGGGGTGAGGCGAGATTGAGTCCATTTCGTACGGCGGCCACTTCTGGTCTATTGTACCAGCCCCGGTTGACAGATGATGATTGTGGAGCAGTCAGTGGAATGAGATTTGACAGGTGAAACCGAAGTACTCTGAGAAAACCTGCCCCAGTGCCATTTTGTCCACCACAAATCCCACATGACCTGGCCTGGACTCGAACCCGGGACACCTCCGTGGGAAGCCAGCGAATAACCGCCTGAGCTATGGCACGACCGAGCTTCACCGTTACACCAACGTGCTCGTTACAAGGCGACATATACGAGGTAGAGGGTTTAGTATAATGCTAAATTCAGATGCATCTCGGCTCTTAAAGTTATGTAAAGTTGTTCCTCGCCGGTCACGGTAGCAGAGCGGTCTAAGGCATGCGCTGTCTTCGCTCGCTCGGAAGCCGGGATCGTGGACTATCTGTTTCCTGTGAGGTACGAACTGAATTCTTATATATTATTCTTATACACTGCCGGTCACGGTAGCCGAGCGGTCTAAGGCATGTACTGTCTTCGCTCGCTCGGAAACCGGGATCGTGGGTTCGGATCTGTTTCCTGTGAGGTACGAACTGAATTCTTATATA
>NW_019740383.1:536719-549849 GCF_002891405.2 Cryptotermes secundus | reverse complement strand
GGGGGGGGGGAAAGTTGTATGCTTAACTAATTAAGCACTGCGCCATGAAGGAGTGTGGGGAAAAGGATGTATAGATCCACGTTTTCTTGACCTCGGTACTTGGTGGTGAGTTTTATTATTATTATTATTTTACTGCAATGGGGTGTTCACCCGGTGGCAGTAGAACTTACACTGATACAGACAAGGAAAGTCTATAAAATAAGGGAACAATACAAAGAAAATACAATACAGTAAACAAGGTACACACAGTGCAAATCCAAACATAGAAAGTTATAAAAGGGCACATGCTTGTGTTCGTTTCACTGCACTCGAACCAGGACACTTCACATTACTTCACTTGACTCATTCAACTCTACCTAAGACCTCTGTACTTGCAACAGCTTTCCTAACACTCTTTTCTAAAAGTGTTTAGTTTACAGGGGAAAGACGTTAGTATGCCTGCAGGTAAACTGTTCCAATCCTTTATGGTCCTATTTACAAAGAAATATTTGCCAACATCTGTTCTTCGTTTCCTGCTTCTGACTTTCCAAATATGATCGTCCCTACTCAGGTAGCATGGTTTAAGCAGGCTATCCCCTGTCAGCTTCACGACCCGGCCGCTTTACCCGCCGTACATAGCGAATGAGAAGCTGGGTAAGCCCTAGAATCGATATGGACGACGTGGAGAAGAGAAAATTCTTGACCTTCCAGGGACTCGAACTACGACTCCTCGATCGTCCAGCCCGTGGCCAGTCGCTAAACCGATTATTTAATCCTTTCCATAAAAATCCAAATTGCACGCGAGTTAAAAATCGTGTCTCTCTTAATCAAACAAAATTTTGTGTTTTTGGTCAGGTGTGACGAAAGAATAGCAGAAGCCGCAATATCCTGTTTGCCGAATTAGAAGTTTCTGTTTGACAGTTTCTGTTTTGATGAACAACGCGCTGCTCTTCTTGCTGTTAATTCCAGAGGATCGTGAATACTTCAAAGCAACGAATAGTGTAAACAGGTTATGCGAACAAATTCCAGTGAGCTGAACGTGTTTCAGCACCGTGTGTAATCATATCCAATTTACAGCGACGTATTAAATTGTTTGTATTACGAATGACAGTTTTAAACACTGACAACCTAACTTACATGCCTCGCTTGTTATGCAAGTAGACAAATTATTGGCTCATACGTATAATTAGATCAGTTGATCGCGACAGGTCACGACTGGTTTGATCGCGGGTTCAAATACCGACTATTTGTATTACGAATGACAGTTTTAAACACGACAAACCTAACTTACATGCCTCGCCTGTTATGCAAGTAGACAAATTATTGGCTCATACGTATAATTAGATCATTTGATCGCGACAGGTCACGACTGGCTTGATCGCGGGTTCAAATATCTGCTAAAATAGAAGTGTGCCTTCTTCAACACCGAAAACAAGTAATAGACACGAATTTCAACCTTTTTTTTTAATTGCTAGTGGGGTGGGACTAAGTCCCTTGTACTGCGGCCACTTCTGACTATTGTACCAGCCCCAGATGATAGGTGAGGGTGACTGTGGAGCAATTGGTGGAATAAAGATTGGCAGGGAAACCGAAGTACTCGAAGAAAACCTGCCCCAGCGTCATTATGTCCACCACAAATCCCACTTGACCAGACCCGGGATCGAACCCGGGCCGCCGCGGTGGGAAGCCAGCGACTAACCGCTTGAGCTATGGCGCGGCCTTAATATTAAGTAAAACATAAGGGAACAATTTCCTGAAATTGGTCAGTATCACTAGCTCAATCCATACTTCATTCTAGACTCCCCGGACAAACATTGAAAGAACAGAATATCTCTTTACAGGTAACTAAAATTCTGAAAGTATCCCAGAACGTCCAGCCCGTCGACCAATTGTCTACACTAGACAGTAAGGTGGAACATGAGAAGTGGAGATGAACTACGAACTCTAACATACAAACAGGCATAAGCATCGAATCTCAAGTAACATCTGACGCCCCCTCACCACAATAGATATTCAAATTCATCAATATTCGAATAATCATAAATATATGTCTATTATGTTTGTATGCATGTTTGTGCATATAGGAATGTATTCTCTTCACAAATGCTATAGACAGTGTCACGTAACTTCGAACAAGGCCCCCCATTCCTAGTCAAATCCCGCGCATAGCTTGTGGTGGGAGGAGTTTCTTAACACTCGTTCTTCCACTGGCCGCCTGTCACTTCTCACACCCTCGAACCCACCCCCTTGTCTGAATTTTTTTTTCTGCGCATTCAAGATTACTCTTGGCCTTGTTCGAAGTTACGTGACACTTGCTATAGGTACAACTGCCTGGTCCTCATCCGAAGTATGCAAATAAAAAGAAAATTCTGTAGAAACAAACTCATAACATTGTTTCAATTGAAGCAACAACACAGATGGGGACTAATGTTAGGGTTCGCATATTTAATGCCGGACTGCTGGCTTGTAGTCAGTTTGCATCCGGAAGGTCCTGCGACCGGCCAATTCCATCAAGATTTTCCATGGTTTTACTCGGTCCTAGAGCAAATGCTGAGCTGATCCCGAAATTCGACGTTGCACTTCATGTTCACGCGCAGCCCTCCAAATTTCGTCCTAATGTGGCCCTTCCAACGTCATAAAAGTATTAATTCTTATCATATGTAGTACCTCTACCAGAAGGACGAACAGACACTGCCTGGGCACCTTCAAAACCGGAGATATAGTTTCTTCCCCCAAATGTAGTCTTTCTTACTACCTCACCACTTTCATTCTCTTCCACCCCCCAAAAAACTTCGTGCAGTAGGATCCCACCACTGCGTCTGTGTCTTCCTAGCGGTCTCCTTTCTTCCGGTTTTCCCACCCGAATCCTGTTTCCAATATGCGTGCTACATGCCCTGTCCATCTAATCGTCCCTGACATTGTCATTCTAATTATTCTTGGAAAAGAGTACAAGTTATGAAACTACCCCTTTAAGCAGTCTCCTCCAGCCTTCTATTATTTCATCCCTCTCGGCCTCAAATATTTTCATCATCAGGGCCCGGATTTTGATGACCTGAAAATATTTTAAAAATGACCTATAAAATGGACGAAAAAATCCAGAAAAATGATCTAAAGGAGAAAAGAAAGAACACTTCGCTTCCATGTTATTCACATTTCAGAAAACATATGAAGAAAAATTCCTTAAAATGGCCAAAAATGACAAAAAATGTCCTTAAAAGTCCAAANCAATGAGTACTGTGGATTTTTTGCCCTGGCGTAAAACGGCGTAAAGCTGACCATCCCTATCTGATTTCGATGTTGAGATTAAACTCCAAGTCCTTTATACGTTTTCTTGGCATGGTAGTTAAATCATAGGAAGGACAGACAACCGCACGTAGCTT
This sequence comes from Cryptotermes secundus, assembly GCF_002891405.2. Taxonomy (NCBI): domain Eukaryota; kingdom Metazoa; phylum Arthropoda; class Insecta; order Blattodea; family Kalotermitidae; genus Cryptotermes; species Cryptotermes secundus. The sequence goes on along the minus strand of NW_019740383.1, from coordinate 546,490 downwards.
GCTAGCAGATTCCGAAAAAGCAATTCTGTTTATTCAAAACCGCAAGGACTTCAAGCATGACGAATGGTGTACGTGGATCAGGATAAAACTTGTCATATCTCATGTCTTCTTTCCGGAAAGCTAGCACATACATGATCCTCCAACGAAGCGAAAGCGAGGGTAGCGGTGGATTTAACAGGTTGACCTTGACCTTTCTGCTGTTCATGTAGGGACACACAACGCTCTATTGTAATGTAATAAGAAAGTAAACCTACCCTTGTAACAAGCCGTGCAGGGCCATAGGGTTTTGAGACGTCGAGGCTCCCATTTTCTAGACAATCGTTTCACAGATGGCTGTGAGTATATCAGCCTTACGCGCCGGCCGCCCTTTACCCCAAGACAAATTCCTGGTACTCATTTCTGTTAGAGGCTGAGTCGACCCTAGGGCCATAGTGCGGTTTGAAGGATTAGGTAAATTGAAAAATCCAGTGGCCTCATCAGGAATCGAACCCATGACCTTCCTGTTTGTAGCATAGTGCCTCGACCAACTACGCTCCATTGTACCAACGACAATCGTGAGAGAAGTCCAAAAATGATAACAGTGTTTTAAGCTTGCACAGTATACGCGGGTACTCCCTCGTAATTGACTCGCCTTGTCATCGTTGGAGCAGAGTAGGGGAAATCATTTACACTCACTCACCCTCTGTCCATTAATATCATCTTCGAAACTGCAAGAATGATTTCAATTATATGTGTAACTGGAAACGAAATATGTTTACGTTTGTTATTTAACGAACACTGTTGACTGTCGATACTAAATAGAGACTCAGTACAGGCTGATTGATGAATGTTGATCAGGTGGGAGAATGAGAATTGGCAGAAGAAACCGTACTCGGAGAAACTCCGCCCAGTACCACTCTATCCACCTCAAATCTTATGTCACCTGGCCTGGGTGAGACACGGTTCGAGCTATGACACGGCCCACTAAGTCACTAAACTAAACTCCGTGGCCTGTAGTCAGCAAGCGAATTATACCTACCGAGTGTCTGTCGCTTGTGGGCGAAGACAGTGCCCACTTTAGTGGACAGAGTGTGTCGCGTGGTCAGCGCAACGAATGCCCACCGCCGTTAATTTCGGTATTTTAGACCGGAGCCGCTATTTCCTTAATTATCCCCACCAGGCTGAGTGGACCAAGTTCCAGACACACTACCTCTCAGAAAATCTGGTAGCCCCGGGAATCGAACCCGGGACCTCTGGATCTGTAGCCAGGAACTCTGACCACTAGAGGCGGGTTGAGTAAAATTCCTTCTGTACATGAAGCTCAAATCGAACTTGATGGGTTCTATTAATAATTAATATCATTTTACGGGAAAGAAAATGAGAAACCCATTTTGCTCTGCCCCTTTTTTTAATGCGGTGATTACTCAATATCATCATCATCATCAGTAATCTGTCAAGACGACAGGTCCACAGTCTCTTTCAAAACAATTCCTCCACTTAATGCGATCTAGAGCTTTCTCCTTCAAATGACAGTATCCTCTTCTGTCCCCAAGGTCATCCAGCATCTTCTTACGTCTTCTTCCTCGTCTTCTTGTCACTTCTATCCGCCCATCTATCTTTCCTTCGATAGCTTCTTTTAGAAGGCAGTTTCTGCGTAAAACATGACCAATCCAATTAGCCTTCCGTTTTCTTATTTCATGTAGGANTACAAAGGACTTAGTCCCACCCCACTAGCAATAAAAAAAATACTACAGCCACAACGACACAAAGGCTAAGTCAGGTTTGGGGCCTACATACCTTCCTATTTATTTCCTTATATATGGCTAATTTAACGACACTGTATCATACACACACACTTCTATGCAATGAGTACTGTGGATTTTTTGCCCTGGCGTAAAACGGCGTAAAGCTGACCATCCCTATCTGATTTCGATGTTGAGATTAAACTCCAAGTCCTTTATACGTTTTCTTGGCATGGTAGTTAAATCATAGGAAGGACAGACAACCGCACGTAGCTTGCTAGCAGATTCCGAAAAAGCAATTCTGTTTATTCAAAACCGCAAGGACTTCAAGCATGACGAATGGTGTACGTGGATCAGGATAAAACTTGTCATATCTCATGTCTTCTTTCCGGAAAGCTAGCACATACATGATCCTCCAACGAAGCGAAAGCGAGGGTAGCGGTGGATTTAACAGGTTGACCTTGACCTTTCTGCTGTTCATGTAGGGACACACAACGCTCTATTGTAATGTAATAAGAAAGTAAACCTACCCTTGTAACAAGCCGTGCAGGGCCATAGGGTTTTGAGACGTCGAGGCTCCCATTTTCTAGACAATCGTTTCACAGATGGCTGTGAGTATATCAGCCTTACGCGCCGGCCGCCCTTTACCCCAAGACAAATTCCTGGTACTCATTTCTGTTAGAGGCTGAGTCGACCCTAGGGCCATAGTGCGGTTTGAAGGATTAGGTAAATTGAAAAATCCAGTGGCCTCATCAGGAATCGAACCCATGACCTTCCTGTTTGTAGCATAGTGCCTCGACCAACTACGCTCCATTGTACCAACGACAATCGTGAGAGAAGTCCAAAAATGATAACAGTGTTTTAAGCTTGCACAGTATACGCGGGTACTCCCTCGTAATTGACTCGCCTTGTCATCGTTGGAGCAGAGTAGGGGAAATCATTTACACTCACTCACCCTCTGTCCATTAGTATCATCTTCGAAACTGCAAGAATGATTTCAATTATATGTGTAACTGGAAACGAAATATGTTTACGTTTGTTATTTAACGAACACTGTTGACTGTCGATACTAAATAGAGACTCAGTACAGGCTGATTGATGAATGTTGATCAGGTGGGAGAATGAGAATTGGCAGAAGAAACCGTACTCGGAGAAACTCCGCCCAGTACCACTCTATCCACCTCAAATCTTATGTCACCTGGCCTGGGTGAGACACGGTTCGAGCTATGACACGGCCCACTAAGTCACTAAACTAAACTCCGTGGCCTGTAGTCAGCAAGCGAATTATACCTACCGAGAGTCTGTCGCTTGTGGGCGAAGACAGTGCCCACTTTAGTGGACAGAGTGTGTCGCGTGGTCAGCGCAACGAATGCCCACCGCCGTTAATTTCGGTATTTTAGACCGGAGCCGCTATTTCCTTAATTATCCCCACGAGGCTGAGTGGACCAAGTTCCAGACACACTACCTCTCAGAAAATCTGGTAGCCCCGGTAATCGAACCCGGGACCTCTGGATCTGTAGCCAGGAACTCTGACCACTAGAGGCGGGTTGAGTAAAATTCCTTCTGTACATGAAGCTCAAATCGAACTTGATGGGTTCTATTAATAATTAATATCATTTTACGGGAAAGAAAATGAGAAACCCATTTTGCTCTGCCCCTTTTTTTAATGCGGTGATTACTCAATATCATCATCATCATCAGTAATCTGTCAAGACGACAGGTCCACAGTCTCTTTCAAAACAATTCCTCCACTTAATGCGATCTAGAGCTTTCTCCTTCAAATGACAGTATCCTCTTCTGTCCCCAAGGTCATCCAGCATCTTCTTACGTCTTCTTCCTCGTCTTCTTGTCACTTCTATCCGCCCATCTATCTTTCCTTCGATAGCTTCTTTTAGAAGGCAGTTTCTGCGTAAAACATGACCAATCCAATTAGCCTTCCGTTTTCTTATTTCATGTAGGATATTCCTCTGCTCACTGACTCTAATTAACACTTCTTCATTTCTCACATAATCGGTCCAACTGATCTTCTCCATTCTTCTCCAACACCACATTTCGAAACTTTCCAGATGTTTCTGATCTACTGCCCTAAGTGTCCATGTTTCAGCCCCATACAGAGCTATGCTCCAAATGTAGCATTTCACTAGTTTCTTCCTCAAATTTAAGTCCAATTTGCTGGTAAAAAGATTCTTCTTCTTGCTAAATGCAGCTTTTGCCATGGCAATCCTGGATTTAATTTCACAAGTACACCTTCCATCATCTGTTAACAAGCTACCCAAATATTTAAAACATTTCACATTCTCCAGTTACTCAATATATACGAAGAAAAAATATTTTTGGATTAAGTTGATTGTCATTACTGTGGTTCAATTAGGTTTGCATCAAGTTTGTATCAAGTTAAATGATGTATATTAAACAGCAAAGAACACACATGAAAATATATACACTCCAGTGAAACGCAATTTTCCAGTCTTCTCCCAATTTATATTAAAATGCCGGTTATGTGACGTGCGCATGCTCAAGATATGCTGGAATGTTAATCGGCGTTATGAAATCAAGTACACACAGTCCGTTGCTTTTATCTCACGACATAACGACTAATAACTCATGTACATATATGAAAAGCCTGCTCGCCAGGACAGTTAAAGCTTTTACGTGTTTCGTGTTTACAGTCTTTTCAAGCTTTTACAAGCTCAGTAAACCACAAAGGGCGGTGGAGATGAAGACGCTCTTGAAGTGTCCTGGGTTGTTTAAACAGCGGGAGGTTTTGCAAGACACAAAATTTCATTTACGTGATCTGTTAGATTTAACTGTGCACTATTCTTTTTATGATTTTTACTGTGGCTCTGTTTTCAGCGTGTGGGGACTCCCCACAATCAAGCAAACGTTACACTGGCAATTCAAGTAGCAACGGCAAGGAAACACTCGTTGTTAGGTAAAGTCTACAAAAATGTGCGACTTTGGGAACCACTCACATTGGGTCGAGTGTTAGTCAATAACAAGCTAGGTACCATTCGCTGCTTAGCAACAGATGAGTAAATAGCTGCTGCTGGGTAAAGCCTACAACAATACGGACAGTGACGTGTTTTCTATAGGTCCGACTCAAGGTTATGTAAGGAGATACATTAAGTGAGAGTAGTAACTTGCCCGTGTGGAGGCGGGGTCGAATAACTCCACCGTGACCCTGAGAGTCGTAAGAGGCGACGAAAAGGGAAGTCTCGAATCTGAGACAGTAAAATATGGTCTCGAGTCCTAAGGGACTCAGACCAGAGAAAGACTGCACTGGCAAGGACCAGCAGCATATACAAAGGACAGACCCGTCTTCTCGTCAGAGAGGGCGCCCCACAGAAATAAGACCGTAACTGTCAAACAATAATAAATATCTGGTCATGAGCCCCAGGAGGGTGCTCGACACCAAGACTTACTGACTGACTAGCCGTCAGTTGCAATGTGACTGGGTGTAGTTAGTTCCAGTTTAGAGTTGGGTTTCAGTACAGCGTTCGGGTTATTACAGTGTTCACTATTGTTGTTATATTATTAGTCTTCAGCCAACGACCTTCAATTCTTCAAGTTCGTCTGTGTATGCTGTGTAACTGCAATAAATATTTATAGAGCAGTTCAACAAGTGGTTGTCTCTACATACATTGACATCCTTCCTGCTCATTTATCGTCACTTTACAGTCTTGTAACACCATCGCCATCACCTATTTCCAGGTGCTTCCCTTCAGACGTTTAACAACGCCATCACTACCGAGATTATATAGCATCACATGATGGGATGACAGATTAATAAATTGGAAAGGATTTGGAAGGAAGAGGTCGTGGTGTAATCTAAGTACTACACCGGAATTTTCCAGGAGGTAAAGGTAAAAAGGTAAAGCTGTCCCTGTGCTTAACTAATTAAGCACTACGCCACGAAGGCTTATGGGTAGCTGGATGTATAGATCCAAGTTTTCTTGACGTCGGCACTAGCTGGAGGTGAGGGGTCAGCTTCAAGCCCCGGCCGCTTTACCCCCGGAGAAAGAGCCCCCGGTACACATTGGAGAGGAGGTTGGGTGGACCCCAGAGTCGGTCTGGACGATATGAAGAAGAAAAAATTCTGACCTTACCGAGACTCGAACTCCGACCCCTCGATCGTCCAGCCCGTAGCCGGTCGCTGTACCGACTACGCTACCCCGGGTCCTTTGAGAGACTGAGGAAAATTAAGAAAAAATTCAGTAAGGGCAGCACGTGCCCCGACACACATTCGAACCAATCACTTCCTGAATACACATCTAGAGCGTTACCGCTAGATCAATCTGTTCGGTGAGGCGCGCCTCTTCACTTTCATGCATTTCCAGTATCTACTGGATAGGGCAAATATTAACTTCTAGAAATAGATCCCGGTAATTGAGACGGAGGGCGGTCACGGTAGCCGAGCAGTCTAAGGCATGAACTGTCTTCGCTCGCTTGGAAACCGGGATCGTGGTTTCGAATCCTACTCAGGGCATGGATGTTTAGTTTGTATGTGTGCGTTTTTCTGTGTTTGTGTACAGGTAGAGGCCTTGCGACGAGCTGATCACCCGCCCAAGGAGTCCTACCGAATGTGTAAGATCTAGAAAAACCGAAGTGAACGGAGAAGTTCCTGGAGGTAGGCCTAGGCCCACTGGGGCTGTAGTGCCAATGGGGGGAAAAAAATGGAGACGGAGAACGTCTCTGAAACGTCGCTTTTTAATTCAATATTGACATAACTGAATGCCCGAAAATATTTTAGCACACTTATTCGCAGCGAAGGCTTCGAATCTTAAACATTAGCTTCATTTCAGCTTTATTTTAGTTACAGTTTTTCGTGTAGGGGAAACTGTTGCTGGGTGTCGCCAGCACAGTCAATCTTAGTTTCGGGTCTCATAGGTTTCCAAGACCATATTTTTATTCTTTCCGAGACATTTGAAATGGGACCTCTTCGACGAGAGGACGGGTCTGACTAGTACTATACACACACACAAACACAAACGCATACACCAGCACGCGCGTGTTTTGCAAGTAAATATATAATGTATCCATAAATGATTTTATCGATAATGAACGTTTATAACTAGCCCATATTTGAGGCTACGTGGGCCCCAGAGCTCTGGGGCCCACCCAGCCTCCTATCCAATACGTACCGGAGGGCTCTTTCCCCGGGGGTAAAACGGCCGGGTCGTGAAGCTGACTACTCACCTCCAGCTAATGCCGATGTCAGGAAAATATGGATCTATACATCGACTCCCCCATATGCCTTCATGGCGTAGTGTTTAATTAGTTAAGCACAGAGACAACTTTACATTAACGTTTTACCATATTTGAAGTACAGTTGAAATACAGTATATATGCTGGGGAGATCAATTGAAAACGTTCCGACGTGGCGCCTAGGTTGCAGCCTAGTGCGCATTCAGGTCCCTAGATAGAGATTCATTGCTGTCTGTCCATATTGGTCACGGCTTGTGCAACAACACAGACCCACAGACAAGGTGAAGTGCTACGACTTTCATTCAGCGTTCTCTGAGAAGTCGTCTAATGATGATGCGGCGACATTTCATCTGTCGGAACGCTAAATGGGCATAATTTGCGGATCTGATGTAGTGAACCCCCCCTCTCCCAACCCCGGGGATCATCTGAACATGAAAGGGACTGTCTCCAGTTTACTGTCTTTGCAGCAATGATGTCGGAAGGAAATGTTTAGAGGTCGTTCTGTGTAGAATCGATAGTAGAAGAACTACATTTCTCTACCACTAGAACTGGTTAGTGCCAAACCTGCGAGAACACATTCAAAATCCGATTTCACAACAAGACGGGTCTTAAAACCAATAACAAACTGAGGTCGTGCCTGGAAGAACTCCTCCGTATGAACAGATTGGGTCTGGGTGCCCTGTAGTAAAAGGTAAAGTTGTCCCTGTGCTTAACTAATTAAGAACTACAACATAAAGGCGTATAGGGGAGTGGATGTATAGATTCACATATATACCGACTCAACTATAATACTGGAGGGGAGTATAATATTAGAATGGATATATGATATAAACTCCGTCCTAAGTGCAACAATATATTGTAGGTCTTTCGTCTTGCTTTCTTCTACACTACATGTTTCGTCCGCAAACGGCCATCATCAGGTGTATACACTCACGTAGCTGTTACACTGCACCCAGTTTAAAATTAAAAACACAGGTGTTCCCAATTGGCTAACAGGATCTACTTCGCTGATATTTGTCTGATTCGTACCTCATCTTTGCCACCCACACACGTCAATTTTGACCTTCATGAACTGGCAAAGATGAGGTACGAATCAGACAAATATCAGCGAAGTAGATCCTGTTAGCCAATTGGGAACACCTGTGTTTTTAATTTTAAACTGGGTGCAGTGTAACAGCTACGTGAGTGTATACACCTGATGATGGCCGTTTGCGGACGAAACATGTAGTGTAGAAGAAAGCAAGACGAAAGACCTACAATAAATTGTTGCATTTAGGACGGAGTTTATATCATATATCGCATAGAGTGCAACAGGATGCTTAAATATAATATAATTATGGAATTAAAAAAAAAACAGATTATGAGGATGTGGGCTGGATCCAATTGGTTCAAGACAGTTCTACTAACAGGATCCACTGAACATGGTAAGGTAACTTAGGATCCCGTGTGAAACGGTGAATTCCACTGCCAGCTCATAAACTCTGAGCTTCTCCACTGAGTGAGACAGTCTGTCTTGTCCCCAAGTTTACGTTATATGGCACCTTTGGTCTTCATAGAATTTTCATTACAATGCTGAGAGCCTGTTTTAATTTTCTGTTCCACCAATTCGCCTTCCCCTTGACTCAGGTTATTATGCTACACGTCCAGAAATTCTCTTCCTCTGTGTAATGAGACATTCCTAACTCAGTACAACCCCCACCGTGTTCACAAGAGTTCGCAATTTGGCACTACCCTGAACATACGTGCAAATTAATAATAATACAATAAAATTCGAATGAATAGAACTGGCAATGATTACATTCACCTCGAAACCATTTTTTGATCGAATAATTCTTTCCAAAAACAGAGATACCTTGTATGCGAAAGGTTTCCTCTGGAGACAAAACAAACCGGAGGGGCGGATAGAAGTGACCAGAAGATGAGGAAGAAGACGTAAGAAGATGCTGGATGACCTTGGGGACAGGAGAGGATATTCTCATTTGAAGGAGAGAGCTCTAGATCGCATTAAGTGGAGGAACTGTTTTGGAAGAGATTGTGGACTTGTCGTCTGACAGATTACTGATGAATGAATGAATTCATAATCAACGCAGTCGACATAGTAATACGCAAGAGGAAAAAGCAAGTAGACAACCACCACTGAACGAATCGACGTAGGGACAAAGCTCTAAATTCATATGTGGGATGTACTTTGTTGAACCTCGGTCAGGGCATCGTCTCTGTTGTTCGTGGTTTTCGTCCTACTGTAATGTGTCTTTCCTTCTTTATCTTTCCGTGCTGTAGGTTCCCTGTTTTCCTACGTTACATTCTAAATTACCGGCTGTTAATTTAGTCTTCCAAGAATCCGTCCGTTCTTTCTCTGAATTGTCTTTGCTTTTGTTCAATTCTTTGTTCTGCCACAAACTGAAGGCCCTCTCCATATGCACTTCGTGCTATCGTGTTAGCATGTTGTTCATTCCAAAATTTTGATTGCATGCAAAGAAATCATCTCTGGCGACGAGCCAGGTTAATGTGGAATAAATATCTTTAGATGACTGACATCAATTGAATCCAGTTGTCACCAGTCTTATTAGCATATGATCGTAACTGCTTTCATAATGCATAAAGCGATCTTCGTTTATTCTGTTCGTTGTTTAGTCACTGGTTAGTTCTAAAGCTACCACTACGTGGTGACATGACGGGAAATAACGGAGATGTGTGATCTTACATCCTGACACTCTTCAGAGATGTTTTATTTTGTTTCTGGTACGTGAGAATACACATAAAATTATCGTAATAAATAATTAAGTCTGTAATTTCAGTACAATTTATTTAAAAACAGATAAGGTTGAAGAATGAGTGGTTATTT
>NW_019740383.1:356181-536654 GCF_002891405.2 Cryptotermes secundus | reverse complement strand
AATATCAGCTGATTTACTGTAATTGTTGAATTTTCTAACATTATCCATCGTCCTGTTTCTATATGAAACGTTTCGGAGACTTGACTCTGCATCCGTCCTAATGGTACTTCCCCATTCTCCATGGGCCCAATCGATAGAGCTAGTCCCTATCTCCGGAATTTGTATCAAAAGAAAAACAGAACGACGGATATTGTCCAAAAAGTCAGTAATTGTATTTAATATACCTAAATATCTATGGCTCTACGGAACCGGGATAACGTAGTCGGTATAGCGACTGGCTACGGGCTGGACGATCGATGGGTTGGAGTTTGAGTCCCGGTAGGGTTAAGAATTTTCTCTTCTCCACTTCGTCCAGTCCGACTCTGATATCCAGCTCCGGTCTAGCAAACCGAGATTAACGGCCGTGGGGATCCGTTTCTCTGACCACGCGACACCCTCTATCCGCTAAAATTTGCACTAACTTCGCCGACAAGCGGCGGTCGCTCGGTCGGTATAGTTGACTTGCGGACTACAGGCTACGGACTTTATTTTTTTGTGTTTTTATTTATCCCTGCAACCATTCGGTATGTTTTATAATGTAACAGAGGAGTGAAGTCATTAGAGGAATGCATAAAATGAACCAATGGTCTCTCTGGAAGGTACCTGATGCATTCGTTGAGAATGCCATCTATTGAACAATTCAACAATTCGTTACGCCTAGAGGTAGTCTACGTTTAACAATGAACTTTAAAGGAAATAATAGATCGCCTAACTTCAGAGAGAATGGCCAGCCGGCTTCATCGCTTTATAACAATGAGAACATGTAAATATTTAAGTATTTTAAATGATGCAGGTACCTTGTGAAATTAAACTCAAAAGTCTTCACTTCGTTGACATCATTCATTAATCTGTAATCTGTCAAGACGACAGGTCCACAGTCTCTTCCAAAACAGTTCCTCCATTTGATGCGATCTAGAGCTTTCTCCTTCAAATGACAGTATCCTCTTCTGTCGCCAAGGTCATCCAGCATCTTCTTACGTCTTCTTCCTCGTCTTCTGGTCACTTCTATCCGCCCCTCTATTTTTCCTTCAATTACTTCTTTTAGAAGGCAGTTACCGCGTAAGATATGACCAATCCAATTAACCTTCCGTTTTCTTATTTCATGTAGGATATTCCTCTGCTCACCGACTCTAATTAACACTTCTTCATTTCTCACATAATCGGTCCAACTGATCTTCTCCATTCTTCTCCAACACCACATTTCGAAACTTTCCAGATGTTTATGATCTACTGCCTAAGTGTCCAAATTTCAGCCTCATACAAGGCGATGCTCCAAACGTAGCATTTCACTAGTTTCTTTCTCAAATTTAAGTCCAATTTGCTGGTAAATAGATTCTTCTTCTTGCTAAATGCAGCTTTTGCCATGGCAATCCTAGATTTAATTTCACACGTACACCTTCCATCATCTGTTAACAAGCTACCCAAATATTGAAAACATCGTCCGCAATAATTATCATCATCGTTGCCGCATATCGTTAAATCGAATACTGAAGACCACTGTGACTTCAATAACACAGGTCGTTATCGGATATGTCTTTATTACCAGCACCATAAAACAGAATGGCTTTGTGTAATGCATAGGCTTCCTACGTTTTATGTTCTCACGCTTGGGGATTCCCACAAGTGCTGCTGGAATATATTCCAGAAAGTAAGACGAGAAAAGGGTAGTAAGAATGAGCAAAGATTCCTCCCTAGGAACGAGAATATTCAACCGAGTTACTATGGCAATAAAACGAAGAAAAAAAAGACCTCTTACTTTATATGTCCTGGCCGATATAGAAGACGGTTCTTAAATTTAATCTGCATGTTATAGCTTCGAGTTCAGAGTGTAACACTGAACTACGAAAACAGAACATTTGATATTATACCTCCCTGTATACGGGTGTGTGAATACAGGGTGGCGAAAAAGAAAATAAGTTTTTATATCAATGTATTAAAAGTTAACGGATATGATGAATTTTAATGAAAGTTTATGTAATCCAAGTAGGTTTATGGAAGATTTATTCAATATGCCTTATTCATTATAGAACACAATTATTCCTTCACTCACTCACCGAGCTGAGCCCTTCTTGAGAAGCCGCCAATTGTGCAGCCACTCAAGAACTTCCCAGCATTTTATGGAACCCGAAGGTTCATTATCGTGTTCACAAGAGCCCTCCACTGGTCCCTATCCTGAGCTAGATAAATCCAATTCATCGTCCCATCCTATCTCCATAAGATCCACTTTAGTATTGTCCATCCACCTACGCCTTGGTCTTCCCTGTGGTCTCTTTCCATCTGGTTTTCCCATCAATATCCTATATGCATTCCTCTTCTCTCCCATTCGTTCTACATGCCATGCCCATCACATCCTCCAATACTTTTTCCTTTCGAATGTTAAAATAAGAAATTTTTATTCATGATTATATTTTTTTAGAAGATCTATGTTGAATAGAAAACTGCTTTAAAAGGCACTATCTTTTGGAATGTGACGTTATGTAATATGCAGAAGTTTATTGATGGCTCGGGAGAAACTTACTATTTCCATCTTCATTACCGAAGAGTAAGCCACTAGATGCTTGCCTGCTTGGCTTACTCTTAAATTCTGAAGATCGAGACGGTAGGTTCTCCCGATACATCAGTAAATTTCTTCCAAACAAAACGGTGTCACATCCTAGAATACTGACCGGGGTTCCGTGACTAAAATCAATGGGTTTTGGATTGGACGATTGGTTTTAATGACTCCTTCTTTTATGATAAATCTTAACTACAATCAACTACAACAGCTCAGAATCCATTCCCATTCTTCTGTCTCAATTTTCGTACAACTTCTGAACTGACAGCGTTTTCACGTGTCCTTCCTTTATAAATTCGGGAAGGACCGGATAGAGTTCACCATCTCCAAAAGTTCCTCCATTATTGTGTGCTAATTCGTTGTCGCGGAAACGTGTTGAGCGACCGATGACCAGGCAAAAGATGTCCTATTGTTGAGAGCGTAACTTCCAGAATGTGTTTACCGAGCCGTTGCCTAGCAATGGTCATATGCGTCACAATACAGTACTCTTCTTAATCATCTCGGTAAGAAGATCAAATGTCACAGCCCCCGTCATATCTGTTGTTGTATGGCTGGTCGATATTAACTTGTGACACGAGAGACAACGTATTTCAGTTCTTTCTTGAAGTAACTCTGGGGACTTCAACGATTCTTTCTGGTTTGATTTCACTAAGCGCCTTAGTTCATGCTAAATAATGGCCGTGACCTAGGATCGAACCGGGACCGCCGCGAAGAGAATTCTGGGACTAACAGCCTGAGCTATGGCACATTCAACTCTCGAGATTATTTCTAAATCTGAGCTTAGTGTATTTTTGGAGCATGGGCAGCCCACATCAACTATATAACTATGCCGTGCTTATCACATAATTGTCGTAGCGTAGTTGGTTGAGGCACTATGTTACAAGCCGGAGGTCGGAGGTTCGATTTCCGATGCGGTCATTGGATTTTTCAATTTACCTAATCCTTCCAGCCGCACTATGGCACTGGGGTAGAATCAGTCTCTAACAGAAATGTGTACCAGGAATCATCCTGGGAGTAAAGGGCGTAAGGCTAACAACCTCACCGCCATCCGTGAGCCGATTGTCTAGAAAATGTGGGAGATTCACATCTCACAAACCTATGAGCCTCCACGACCTGTTACAGGATAGCTTTACATTTTCTTAATACAAATTTGGTATCTGCTTGCGGTAAAGATTTGTCCAGTAAGCACTGCTGACAAAATGAATTTACTGTAGTTTCCTTCTTTGCAGAGTTTTATGAGTATTGGGTAGCAAGTTTATTCTCCAAACTTTAATTGCTTTTGGGTGTCTACGGTTAAAAAGCCTTTTCGAAATTAAAATCTAATCCTTAGTCAATATCTTTGTGAAAATACTTGAACTATGAACGCAAATTTTCTCAAGAGAAGTGGACGGACGAATATTCTTGCCTTTCTGCGAACAGGAAAGTTTCGTATTTAGTCTGTAGTGAAGGGATTGCTGTATTGAAAGAATATAACATTGGTAGATATCAGAGCAGGAAGCACAACGAAAAGCACAAAAACTGTCGATTCTGCTAGAAGAGGAAAACATCAGAATGTCTTCGGAAACAAAATGAGAATTCCTCTGCACTGCGGGCAAGGCAGAGGCTGACTTGTTGGCTAAAGGAAGGAAATCCATTTTCCGGCCGGGAATTCGTAAGAAAATACCTGCAACACACAGTTCAAGAGATAAGAAAAAATTCCGTGGTTCTAGTCCGCAAGCGAACTATACCGACCGAACGACCGCCGCTTGTCGGCGATATTAGTTCCAACTTTAGCGGATAGAGGGAGGTGCGTTGTTAGCGCAACGAATCCCCACGGCACTTAATTTCAGTTTTCTAGACCGGAGCCGCTATTTCTTTGAAAAAGCTCCTCAATTATCCTCACGGGTCTGAGTGGAACCCGTTTCAGACCCACTACTTCTCAGAAAATCTGGTAGCGCCGGGAATAGCACCCGGACCTCTGGATCTGTAACCAGGAACTCTGACCACAAGACCACAGAGGCGGTCCAGTGGAAGAGATGTGTGTGGCAAAAGGAACTGATTAATAACTTCATTTCTTCGTGCAACAACGACGAGATGAGTTGATATTATTATTAGTGACTTACTTAATCAACTCAACAACAAAACAAAAGAATTTGAAAACTTTTGCTTCGCACTAGCTGAGGTTAATTACACGAGCAATGCTGCTTAATTATTAATCATCATTCGAAACATAATAAAATATTTTGAGGTGGCCGAAACATTAAAATTTGCACGGCTAAACAACAGAAGAATATTTTGGCTGTGAGTAGGGGTGAATTCATGAAAGAACTTGAACTGCCGTGGATAAACCAAAAAGGATTAAAAAAAAGACGAGGCTCCACGTATGAGTGGAAAGAAAACAGGGTTGATTAACAGAATTAGGCGAGAACTTGACAAAAAATACCCCGAATTTTACACCGAACGTCGACGCATTACCCACCGGCAGTCAATTTGTGGAACCTTTGAAGTTTGAATATGTTATGAAAGCTGTGATGTTGGCTGTGAACTTTATTCGATAACATGGACTTAATCATCTCCAGTTTGTCTTCTGCCGCAAAATGATGATGGATGGGGGATTGACTTGTACCATACACATGTCCGATGACTGAGTCGACGGGCAATACTGAAATGATTTTTAACTTTGAGGCTAAACATAGAAGTTTTCACGAATGAGAAAGGTGAAGTGGTTGAACTTAGTCATGAACTTTTCATTATCTACTCTGTCATGGAAAGCGATTTTGGGATTTGGTAATGCTATGTGATATCAGATACCAAACTTCAAGGTAAAAAAAAAATAATTTTGACAAGTCTGTGGCTGTCAGAGCTATGAAATGAAGCTGGAAATATTTTGGAAACAGAAATTGTTAACCTATGTCATTTTTCTTCTTGTGATTTGATTTATAAAGACGGATCAGTAACGTTTCCCTTCGCAAGTGTGTGCTGCAGAAATGATTGATTAATTGGCTAATAATATGCGTGTCCCTGAACGCGCAATCTCCGCTTCAGTCAGTGGCGCACCAGAAGAAATGAATCTTCAATTGACTAAAATGTTGGTTGACTAATTTTTGGAATAGTTTCAACCAGGTAGCTTTAATTACCTTTTCTTCTGCTCCCACCGCTCCTGTTCGGCCAACTAGTATATTGTCGCGATGCAAACCTGAGTAAGAGTTTCCATATACGTTACATTCAGCCCATTGCACGCAACTACCCTGCCAGTAAGGTAAAATTAAGTTGTCGCTGTGCTTAACTAATTAAGCACTATATCACGCAGGTACATGGAGGAGTAGAGGAATAGCTTCACGTTTTCTTCACCTCGCCACTTGTTGGAGGTGAGTGGTCAGCTTCTCGCCCCGGTCGCTTTACCCCCGGAGAAAAATCCCCCAGTACCAATTGGATAGGAGGCTGGGTGGGCCTCAGAGCCAGTCTGGACGACGTGGAGATGAGAAAATTCTTCACCCTACCGGGACTCGAACTCCGACTCGTCTGTCGTCCAGCCCGTGGCCAGTCGGTATACCGACCGCGTTATACTGGCTCCACCAGTACGTACAAATTACAAAGTTGTCCTTATCTCATTTCCTCTGTTTTACGTTTAGTTCTCTCTTGGGAACGAATATTTTGCATATCGCCATGTGATAGTCCGTCTGTTTTGAATATCCGTTCGATTTAATAAAGGATGCTAACAAGATTAACTGGCAGTCACGGTAGCCGAGCGGTCTAAGGCATGTACTGTCTTCGCTCGCTTGGAAACCGGGATCGTGGGTTCGGATCTGTTTCCTGTGAGGTACGAACTGAATTCTTATATATTATTCTTATACACTGCCGGTCACGGTAGCCGAGCGGTCTAAGGCATGCACTGTCTACGCTCGCTCGGAAGCCGGGATCGTGGGTTCGAATCCCACATGTTATGGATGTTTGGTATATGTATGTGTTTATTCTGTGTTTGTGTTGTCCTGTGTTTAGGTACAGACCATGCGACGAGCTGGTCACTCGTTCAAGGAGTCCTACCGTCTGAAAAATGATCATGAAATTGAAAATCAGAGGCCAGGGTCCAAGAAGAAGGAGGAAGAAAACAAATATGAGAAGAACATTAACGTGGATATTAGATATTCTTGTTTTGTAATACAGACTGGACTAAACTGTACCTGAATCAGATCCAGCGGCAAGATTCGGTGTTAAGAATATGCCCTATTAGAACTCTGGGCTGTATTACAAGGGAGTTACGTATTCATTTGTTATGACAGGGGCCTTTCTCCAAGTAACTACGTGGAGCTTAGTCCTTCTTGAAGCCGCCAGTTGTGCAGCTACTCAATAATTTCCCAACATTTTACGCAACCAGAAGTTCCACTACCGCGTTCACAAGAAACCGCCACTGGTCCGTAGCGTGAGCAAGAGTAATCCACTCAATCCTATTTCCCTAAGATCCATTTTATTATTATCCACTCACGTCTTAGCCTTCCTACTGGTCTCTTTCGTTCTGGCTTTCCCACCAATATCCTATACGCATCCCTCTTCACCTCCATTCATGCTACATTCCCTGTCTATCTCATCCTCCTTGACTTGATAATTCTAATTACATTTTGCTATGAGTACAAATTACCTGAGCCCTTCTCGAAATATTCATTTCTGATTGTATCCCGAAAGACAGCGGAAACAACAGGAGACAAGGCAACTGAGTCGCACTCCGGGGATTCCCAGTTCACATCTCATTTATTTGTGTTTCGTGTAACAGCGTAGGGCCGTGCCATAGCTCAGGCGGAGAGTCACCGGCTTCTAATTTCGACTGGCCTACTCCTCCATTATTACAGTAGACACTGCTGTCCTTCCGCCATCTTGCACCCACAGACTTGACACAGAAGCTGCATACCACTACTAGAGAGGGCACGCGATAGCGTAGTTGATTGAGGCACTATGCTACAAGCCGGAAGGCCGCGGGTTTGAGTCTCGATGTAGTCCGATTTTCAATTTACTTAATCTTTCCAGCCACAATATGGCCCTAGAGTCGACTCAGCCTCCCTGACGGAAATGAGTACCAGGAATCTTTCTGTGGGTAAAGGGCGGCAGGCTCGTAAGGCTGACAACCTCACCGCCATCTGTGAGTCGTCTGTCTAAAAATGTGGGAGCCTCAACATCTCACAATCCTATGGGCCTTCACGGCCTGTTACAGGGATACCTTTACTTTACTTTTTCACTACTACTAGCTCGCAACGAACCTCTCTGTCCCGCAACCGTCGTTTTATACTAATTATATTTCTAGAACAGTCCGGTGCAAACGCGAGAGACGAGGCGCACTGATTTTCCGGAAGTTTCGAGAAGAGTTGGAAGGTCTGGAGACTTCGAGAGGCGCGCGCATGCCTTAGAAGTCTTCAGATTCCCCGCCCCCTAAATTAGTCCGTGCAAAACTACTAACACTATACAGTCCCGATACTGGAAGAGCCGTTACATAACAAATTTAAATTTAAAAGCGATTTCAATAACTGAGATTATGTAGCTCCGAATGGTACACTAATAATGAGCAATGACTGGAAAGAACAGGGTGGTACAATCTGAAGTACTATCCCAGCATTTCTCTAGACGGACTGGTGATAGCCATGAACCCTCTAAATCATGACAGTCGTGTTTTGGGATCACAGTAGAACACGTGACTTCCCAAATACAAAGTAGGAATAATACACAATAAACCGGTATATTCGGTAGATCAAATACTGAATCGGCTTGTTCATATTTTTGCTCAACATGTAAGCAGATGTTCTGGGCCGCGCCATAGCTCAAGCGGTTAGTCGCTGGCTTCCCACCGCGGCGGCCCGGGTTCGATCTCGGGTCTGGTCAAGTGGGATTTGTGGTGCACAAAGTGGCGCTGGGACAGGTTTTCTCCGAGTACTTCGGTTTCCCTTGCCAATCTTCATTCCACCAATTGCTACACAATCAGTCTCACCTATCATCTGGGGCTGGTACAATAGGCCAGAAGTGGCTGCAGTACAAGGGACTTAGTCCCACCTCACTAGCATTAAAAAAAAAGCAGATTTTTCAATAATATTATAAGCAATAAAGATTCCACATAAGGGTCAACAACTCGTTCTTCATGGTCATGATTTACTAAGGCAAAAACTACAATCAATCAACCGTGTTTTTTCGATACATGTTTACTGGGGGTAGTGGAATGACAGGCGCTCAATTTTATCCTCATATCCTGAGAGAAAAAGCGCAGTTATTTCTATAGCAGTCGCCCACTTCAATAATGATTCAGGATCGTCACACCGACTACACACACTATGCAGACAAATTACCTACCGCTGTCAATATCATATCACAATAGCAATAAATCTAGCAATAAATCATCCAAATAAATGGTTTGATATATGGTACACTCAGATTATATTCTTCTTGACTGTAATACAGTGCAGTCTTATTGATGGACACGGATGTTTCGGAGAAAGAGTTATAAGTTGGGATGCAATCAGATTATATAAGGCAGAAAAGGCCTCGTGATAAACAATTGCAAGCATACAACAATACCAGTGTGGGAGAGTTAAATACAGCTTACTGGATGAAATTCATGAGGGTGTTACGATATGTAGCTACACGCAGGTTGAAGGTGGTTACTCAGACTGTAGAGAGGGGGACAGGTAGCAGAGATACGCGCTATATGTAATTAACTTCATGAAGTTGAGTCCTTAAGAAAGAACAAATAGGTCATCTACTCAAGTGTCGGGTATCCGGATGAAAGGTATCCCCCCAAAAAAATTATATCTCGGAAAGTAATTGTCATACATCTTTCAGGTTTATGTCATCAGAAAGGAAAAGCCTGCAAGTTTCTTTTCCATGCCCGGCTTATGCGCATGCGCCGCTACTTTCCTGCCACCGTGTTAGGAATCACTGTCTAGACGTCCATGGCCTGTTACAGGAATAGGTTTACCTTTTTACTACATAAACAGGAAGAATTTTGTTATACAGACTTACAACGGCATTTATTATTCAACCGCAGAATATTACACTTCGCTCAGTTTTACGCTGTTTGTAATAGATGATGTCATCCATATGCATACATAAATACTACTCCATAGAGACGTATGGGCACGTGGAGCTATAGCTCCATGCATTCTCAACTGTGACGCTAAATTAGGACGAGTGGTCACTTCCACGTCATGACTGCTTTATCCCAGAGGAAACAGACCTCGGTACCCATTGGAGAGGAAGTTGAGTAGGCTGCAAAACCGGTCTGGAAGCTGTGAAGGAGAGGAAAATTTCTTGCCCTCGCTGGAAAGCGAATACCAATTTTTCGGTCGACCAGCGTATAGCCAGTCATTCTATCGGTACCTACTGAGCTGTCGTGGTTCCCAATCTGCTTCTACATTTGCTTCTAACTACCATGTCCTTATACATTATGAATCTCTCAAATATGGGACATAAGAGGCAACAAAGATCCAGCAGACGCAATTCACTGAACGTCTCGAGTAGATGCATATTCACGAGTCATTTTCCTTTGGCCTTGACAGAAATCCAATGAAAATATCTAGTACTTCCCCTTGCATAGTTAATAAACCGATAACAGAGAGCACCTACGGCAAGACGCGGGCCTCAGGTAGCAAACTCTCTTGTCAACAAGTCAAACAAAGCAAACACACCTCAATACAGACGCACGGATGTTCTCAGTCCACGGTTTCAATGCTGTCCCAGATGGGACGTTTCAAAGTAGATAGATACTCAGTCTCTTTATGAAAGTCGGGGATCTATTTCTGGGTAAGGTAATTTATTTGTTTACGAATTTATTTACTTATCCTTGGTTTATTTAAACGCATTTTCTATCCCGGCATGTACCTAGAGGGACTGAAGATATCCATAAATGTCTATCCCGGTATGTGCCTAGAGAGACTGAAAAATCCATAAATGTCTATCCCGACATGTGCCTAAAGGGACTGAAGATATCCATAAATGTCTATCCCGGTATGTGCCTAGAGAGAATGAAAAATCCATAAATGTCTATCCCGACATGTGCCAAGAGGGACTGAAGATATCCATAAATGTCTATCCCGACATGTGCCAAGAGGGACTGAAGATATCCATACATTTCTATCCCGACATGTGCCTAGAGGGACTGAAGATATCCATACATTTCTATCCCGACATGTGCCTAGAGGGACTGAAGATATCCATAAATGTCTATCCCGACATGTGCCAAGTGGGACTGAAGATATCTATAAATGTCTATCCCGACATGTGCCAAGAGGGAGTGAAGATATCCATACATTTCTATCCCGACATGTGCCTAGAGGGACTGAAGATATCCCTAAAAGATCCCATTCACAAAAACTGGTATCGCAGCCGAGAACCGAACC
Source organism: Cryptotermes secundus (assembly GCF_002891405.2). Taxonomy (NCBI): domain Eukaryota; kingdom Metazoa; phylum Arthropoda; class Insecta; order Blattodea; family Kalotermitidae; genus Cryptotermes; species Cryptotermes secundus. The sequence goes on along the minus strand of NW_019740383.1, from coordinate 525,710 downwards.
GAGCCCATACCGAATACAAGTCTATAGCGTTACCGTTATAGCAATCCGATCGCTGACGTGAATAGATCATAAGTTTGTCTTTCCTTATAAAATAAGAAAGTAGGGTATAAATTCTTTGCTTGACTCAGGAAAATAAGTTTGGATCCTTCTGACTTCAAATACCTCTCTTTTCTTCCGAACTTTCAGTTTACACAGGCAGGAAAAAAATGATGTAAACATCGCAGTGCTGATGGAAGTGAAAAGAGGTTGTCCCCAATAAAATGACGACCTTCCACCTCGATATTTTTTCAAGGGTTTTATGTGAGGATGGTTTTGTGCTAGTGAAAACAAAGACAATCCCTCCATCATCATAACTTCCAGAAATACTCTTTTTCAAGGAACAGGTAGCTCACACGATTTGAGAAAACATTCATGTTTTGGTTAGTAAAGTGGGCTTCAACTTTTCGAAATGTTAGGTTGGTATCAAACTTCTAACTAAAGTAAATTTATTAATAAACTCTCATTTGTTTCAAATAGTTCACTTGAAACTCAGCTGTGTGTCTAAGTTAGCTTATAGTACTTCAGCAGACAGCGAACTCTGGATTAATCCATGCCCTCTGAAGCAAAACAGTGATACTCCTGGTCTTTCAGTCAGCAAATTAGTGGTTGGCTTCGAGTCCCGATAGGATCCGTGATCGTATTTTAATTCTTTATTACTGGAACATTTTAGGAAGTGAGACCTTCCCTTCGAGAGGAAGAGTTGTGCCATTTCTACTGTACCGTAATCATCACTATATTGTGAAACGCAATCATCACTACACTATGGAACGGAATCATCACTACACTAAAGAACGCAATCATGACTACACTGTGGAATTCGATCGTCACTACAGTATGACACCCAATCACATTATAAAACGCACTTATGTTGCAAAATTGTATTGTTCCAGATTCTTAAGAGTCACACGTTATCACCTTTGCTACCCAACACCCAGCAACACACGGAATAAGCTCCAGACTCTCTTACCCTAGTTCATTCCAAGGATCTTCAATTTTACTTAATCCACACTTAATTTTTATATGTAGATTCTGCCCATTCTAATACTGTCACCGCCGGTCACGTTAGCCGAGCAGTCTAAGGCACGTACTGCCTTCGCTCGCTTGGAAACCGGGATCGTGGGTTCAGATCTGTTTCCTGTGAGGTACGAACTGAATTCTTATATATTATTCTTATACACTGCCGGTCATGGTAGCAGAGAGGTCTAAGGCATGCACTGTCTTCCTACGCTCGGAAGCCTGGATCGTGGGTTCGAATCCCACCCAGGGCATGGATGTTTAGTTTGTGTGTGCGCGTTTTTCTGTGTTTGTGTACAGACAGAGGCCTTGCGACGAGCTGATCACCCGCCCAAGGAGTCCTACCGTATGTGTATGATCTAGAAAAACCGAAGTGAACGGAGAAGTTCATGGAGGTAGGCCTAGGCCCACTGGGGCTGTAGTGCCAAGGAAAAAGAAAATACTGTCACCAAAAAGAAATCGTAAATATGCGCCCATATGAGAGGTTAAGCGTTTGTGTTCATCTGATGATGACCAAACAAAATGATCGAAACAGGTTGTGATTTTAATAGGACAAATTGAATGTTATACATTCTCTGTGTTGCATTAGGCGGAACATGATAATTGAGTAGAGTGCATGTAAACTAAACATCTGCTTGCTGCCTGCTTCATGCAGATTCATTACTTGGTTTCCTATTCAATAATGCAGATGGAGGCGATGTTTCTCCGAAACGTCGGCTATTTTCCACCGGACTACACGGCATTATATCCCAAACGACAGAAGTCCTTATAAAATAAAATGTTTTATTAATGGTTGTGAAAGCACATCTGTTTGGTTCAATTGAGGTGACATGTTTTTAAAACGGACCAGGAGGTAAAATGTTCGTAGTTGACCCTTAGTTACTTTTACTGTAGTCAGCATGTGAAGTTTTTAAACTTAGCGGAGGGATAAACTTTGACTCATCTTATTGGAAAACGTTACGTGAGCAAAATATGAAGAGCGGGATCCTTTCATGAGACTTTAAGTATTCATGGAGGTGAATATTTGAATTATGGGTTCTGAATTCTGATACTGTATGAGTATATTCTGGTCGGTCACGGTAGCCGAGCGGTCTAAGGCATGTACTGTCTTCGCTCGCTCGGAAGCCGGGATCGTGGGTTCGGATCTGTTTCCTGTGAGGTAAGAACTGAATTCTTATATATTATTCTTATACACTGCCGGTCACGGTAGCCGAGTGGTCTAAGGCATGTACTGTCTTCGCTCGCTTGGAAACCGGGATCGTGGGTTCGAATCCCACTCAGGGCATGGATGTTTCTGTGCGTTTTTCTGTGTTTGTGTACAGGTAGAGGCCTTGCGACGAGCTGATCACTCGCCCAAGGAGTCCTACCGTATGTGTAAGATCTAGAAAAACCGAAGTGATGGGAGAAGTTCATGGAGGTGGGCCTAGGCCCACTAGGGCTGTAGTGCCAAAGGGGGAAAAGAAAAAATAGTATATTCTGGTAGGTGTTTACCGACGTTTCTGAGGATGCTGCAGGCACCATCTTCAGCGCAGAAAATCAAAAAGACGGATATAACTCTGGCAAACACCTACCACAGTTCACAGTATTATAACCCCGAACACCAACATCCGAAAGGAATATTCTACTCCCTATTTCCGTTTATCTTAACGTAAGAGATCATAATTTTGAGTGGTGGTGGAATACCATGCTATACTTTTTTTAATTCCTGGTATTTTGTCCCAATCTCTTTTTTCACCTAATTAATTTATATAATCGGCCTGTCATTCAGCCAATAAGATAATTATTCATTTATTCTGCCTTCAGCTACAAGTAAATAAGCCTGTTTATTACATTTTTTTTAATTCACTGATTGGACTATTATTACATACTTAATTGGTAGCGTAGTCGGTAGAGCGACTAGCTACGGGCTGGACGACCGAGGGGTCGGAGTTCGAGTCCCGGTAGGGTCAAGAAATTTCACTTCTCTAATCGTCCAGACCGGCTCTCAGGTCCACCCAATCTCCCATACGATGGGTACCGGGGACTTTCCTGGGGGTAAAGCGGTCGAGGCGTGAAGCTGACCACTCACCTCAAACTAGCGTCGAGGTCAAGAAAAAGTGGATCAATACATCCACTCCCCTATATGTCCTCAGGGCGTAGTGCTTAATTAGTTAAGCACAGGGACAACTTTATATTTACATCACCATCCACCTGACCCGTAGGTCATCTTCCTCACGCTTGTCAGACATGCCAGTCTCTATGTGGTGAGTTGTAAGAGGGCTAGGACAGCGCAACCGAACAATCGCATTTCCTTGTCACAGTGTCATTTTCTTCCAACACAAGAACAACATAAGACTGGACCTATTTAAGTAATATACGACTAGGAAAACCCCTTATCCGTTAATTAACGGTATTTATTTGAACAATACACTTCAGGTAAGAGGTTCTAGGGTAACATTTAGAGAATGAAGTAGACTTGCATTAAAGGCAAAAGTAGTCTACGCACTCTTCGCAGGTATAGCATGAAATGACAGTCGGCTCACAGATGGCGGCGAGGTCAGTCTTACGCGCCCACCGCCCTTTACCCCCAGGAAGATTCCTGGTATTCATTTCTACGTATTAGAGACTGAGTCGACTCTAGGGCCATAGTGCGGCTGGAAGGGTTGGATAAATTGAAAAAAAAAAACAATTACCTCATCGGGAATCGAACCCGCGATCTTCCGGCTTGTAGCATAGTGCCTCAAACAACTACGCTACCGCGTGTCTCCTTTAAATTTAAACACTAAGTGTGATATAAGAACGAGTGAATTTTAAGTCCAAATAACCACAGAATTTTTCGATACATACGCCACTGCTTCTTTCCCCAGAAGCAACAGGGACGCATTAACCATGCAACACGCAAAGTACCCTTCGTTTTCCAATCCAGTAACCAAGCTAAGTGGGCAGCGCTCTGTAGCAGAGAACCACACATACTTCTTTGTCGTTGCAGATGATAATGCCTCGTCCAAATCGGGTCGATATGAGGCACGGTAAAAACACTAGAAGCCCTCATGTGGGGTTATAACAGTGGTTCCAAAACTGCGGTTCGTAAACCCACGGGGATTTCTTCTTCGCAGTGTACCGCTGTAATTAACGATTTAATATAATTTAGTATCCATTAACAAATTACTACAAAAAAATGGCATTTATTTACTCAATATCTCGACATGTTTCGACTCTCAAAAAGTCATCAAGGTATTCTGGCAATCAGTTCTTCTAGTCTATGATGTGTATGTATTGACCGTCTTCTAGTGCAACACAATCTCACTTGTCACTTCACTACATGTTTCGGCATCACTGTGCCATCCTCAGGTGTGTTATTTACGTTAACACACCTGAGGATGGCACAGTGATGCCGAAACGTGTAGTGAAGTGACAAGTGAGATTGTGTGCACTAGAAGATGGTTAATATATACACATCATGGACACGAATCAGTGCAACAGGACGCTAAAATACGACAGTTCTTCTAGTACAGTTACTAGATGTTTCTACAAGACTGATGAGTTCTAGGCCATGTAGTCCATTGAAATCCAACATAAATTTCGGAAGATGTGGCCTCCATTTTTATGGTCGAAAAGTAAACCAAGTAAGAAATCAGCATGAAGGAGGTAATTGTCTGTACACCCTAAAAACGTATGTTACAAATAACGAACACAAGTATGCTACGCTGTATAAATAGGGGAACCGGGTTAGCTCAGTCGGTACCGGTCGGTACAGCGACTGGCTACGGGCTCGAGGACGGAGGAGTCAGAGTTCGAGTCCTGGTGAAGCAAGTATTTTCACTTCTCCACGTCGTCCAGACCGGCACTGGGATCCACCCAACAACTATACAATGGGTACCGGGGGCCCTTTCTCCGGGGCAAAAGGGGGCAGGATGTGAATCTGACCACTCACCTCCAACTACTGCCGAGGTCAAGAAAATGTGGATCTATACGTCTACTCCTCCATACACCTTGATGGCGTAATGCTTAATTAGTTAAGCACAGGGACAACTTTACCTTTTAGCTTTTTACCTTTTAGTGTGTATAGATATTTTATGCTAACAGCTTCAGTTTTGGAGGCGTTAGTGACTTGTAACTAACCAGGACACAGACAGGAGCGTAGANCGTAAAGCTAGCTCTTTCTAAGGGACCCAACTGAATAGGTGTTTTCCTTCACCTGAGGACGGAAACAGATCCAGTTTCCGAAACGTCGTGTTTTTTATTTGTTATCTTAAAAACCAGGACGATTGATAAAGTCCAAAATCCCAACATATCAGTGTGTTATACACCATCGTCAGAATCCTATAGTAACTACTAGGATCGTAGATGTTCCTCATATCTTTACGTAACACTGGAGAACAAGTCCACCTATTTGTGGAAACAAAAAGGGAACGCCATCCCATACAACCTAATTAGAGGCAAACAACACAGCATTTTTATACTCGTACAAATTTCTCATGTGTTACACACAATAATAAATCCATACTAACTAAAGAATTTAATGACGTGCAAACTGGAACACATAAATGTAAGGAATTTAATATCTTTTGTACCCATGTTATCGGTATAACATATCTGCGAACTAACCATAATTATTTTCATTAAATTTAATAGACGTTTGTAGGAAGAATATGTAATCTAGAGGAAACCTTGTGTGATTATACTAAAAATATTTGTTAAGAGAACATTCGTAATGACGACATTCTGCGAGTCGAAACATGTCAATACATAAATATTTCTTCAACTTAGAATTTTTGTGGTTCCGATCACCGGCGCTGGAACGCTGGGGCCGTGGGTTCCAATCCCACTCAAGGCATGGATATCTGTTTGCGATTATTCTGTGTTTGTGGTGTTTTTTGTGTAGGTAGCTGCCTTGCGACGGGCTTATCCCCTGCACAAGGAGTCCTGCCGATTGAGTATAAGATTAAGGAACTGAAAAAAGAGGTCAAGGTCCAACAAAAGACTATAAATTCATAGATAGATAATTCTATGGTGCTCATTAAGTTATATTAGGCCACTGGGATTTATTTGTAGATCATTTAACGGTGACGTTCAAACTTTAGTGGTTATAGGCTCTTATCGCCAAATGAGATAGCAGGAAGAACACTTACTGTGATTGCTTAAGTTTTTCAAGAAAGCGGTTTTACAACAGTCATCAAGACTATCTCAGAATGATCACAACAAAATCTCAGGCAGGAAGGATGGTAATCTGATATCTTCGGAATAGGAGTCTGTTGCTCTTCCGTTATAACGTTATTTGGCTATTTGATTCGTTGCTAATTTAACGACCCTCTTTCAACAGCCGATTTTATATAGCGTAAAAATAAATGGCAAGGTGAACATGAGTGTGAGTGTTTAAGATATGGAAAGTGAGGCGCTAGTGTTTATTTCGAAGCTCAATCTACACCAAGGATAAAAAACCGTATGCATTTGGTGCCCCGTAATAACTTTGGGGAGGTGGGCGCAAGAATTTTCAAATATATAAAACGCTCTATTATTCATGTGTCGATGAACACAAAACAGGTATAGCTCCAAATAATTTTAACCTAAACGACAGAGCGTAGTCAGTATAGTGGCTGGCTACCGGCTGGACGATCGAAGGGTCGAAGTTCGAGTCCCGGTGGGATGAAAAATTTTCTCTTCTCCACTGTGTCCAGACTCGCTCTGGGATCCACCCAGCCGCCTATCCAATGGGCACTGGGGCCTCCTTCTCCAGAGGTAAAGCGGCAGGGGCGTGAAGCTGACCACTCATCTCTAGCTAGTGCCGAGGTCAAGAAAATGTGGATTTATTTATCCACTCCCCCATGCGCCTTCATGGCTTAGTGCTTAATTAGTCAAGAACGGGGACATTTTTAACTTACTACAGATAGAGGTGAGTGATTAGCTTCACGCACCGGCCGCTTTACTCTTGGACAAAGATATCCTGGTAGCCGTTGAACAGGAAGTTGGTTGTGTCGCTGTCAGTCTGCACATTGGGAAGATGAGAACGGTTCCCAGTCTTCTAGTTCGTAGCCGAATATGATACCGACTGAGCTAGCCAGACTTTTCAGTGTGTTAGTCAACATTAAGTAGTGCAGGTGAGTAAATTTTGTATCAGTCAATCAATATTAATGCTCAAAATCAGGCCGCGCCATAGCTCAAGCGGTTAGTAGCTGGTTTCCCACCGCGGAGGCCGGGGTTCGATCCCGGGTCTGGTCAAGTGGGATTTGTGGTGGACAAAGTGGCGCTGGGGTGGGTTTTCTCCGAGTACTTCGGTTTCCCCTGCCAATCTTCATTCCACCAAATTCTCCATCATCATAATCAACTGGGACAGGCTACAATAGGCCAATCAGTGGCCTCCGTACCGAGTGGACCCAGTTGGACTCCAACCCCCACTAAGCCAAAATGCTCAGAATTATTGGGTTTTTTCGATTTTTTCATCGCGAGGTATTCTAGGAAGTAGAAAAAACACAACATTTCGGAAACTGGATCTGTTTCCGTCCTCAAGTGAGGGGGGGAGGACAGCTACTCAGTTGAGGTTAGTTCTTTCTAAGGGACCGAACTGAGTAGGTGTCTTCCCCCTCACCTGAGGACGGAAACAGATCCAGTTTCCGAAACGTTGCATTCTGTAGTTTCTAGAATACCGGATAATGGGCTAAGCNGACACCTACTCAGTTGAGGTCAGTTCTTTCTAAGGGACCGAACTCATTGGTGTCTTCCCCCCTCACCTGAGGACGGAAACAGATACAGTTTCCGAAACGCTGCATTTTCTAGTTTCTAGAATACCGGATAATGGGCTAAGCACCAAATCCCAGTAATTCTGACTGTTATATCCCATCGTAAGTTATCTTGAGGATCTAAACATTAATGCTGTTTCCAGAAAGATACCCGATACACAATGAGTAACTACAGTTACTGTTATTATTTATTATTATTATTGGAGGGGGTGGGTTTCCCCATGCACCGCGACTAGTAGTCTATTGTACGTCCCCCTTTGATGATCTACCAGTCTCTATATCCTACCGGTACTGGTGCGTGCCATCAGTCCCGACTCAGCCAGCGAGTTCGGCCTCTACTGGCTCAGCGGTACCTGATGCTTCCCCCATCTACCAGAGGCGTTAGAGACTCTTGTTGGGCGGTAAATGTCCGATAATTTGGCTCAGAGGCCTCCTTGAGACATGAGGTTCTTTTACGTGCCATAAAGCTACGACACGGGACCCACGGCTTGAAGTCCCTCCCGGAGGACTTGTTCCCTGAATTCTTCCGCCCTTCCGCGTACCACGAGTCACGAGGTGGGAACGTTACCTCTAGACTACGGAGGCCGCGACTACAGTTACAATTACTGTGACTGTTACATTTACTCTTACTATCGACTGCAATATTAAGTCACTTTAAACACTTCACAGCTTAAAATATACTGTCTTGTCTACTTTATGTAACGTTATGAAAGTTACTGTATTTGCAAGGATTTTACAACCTCGTAATCTACATGTAAACTGGGGACATTATTGGATTAAAGAAGATCAACGCAAATGATATTACGCCTTACCGAAATTGATGAGCTCTGTTATCCTAGCGGCTGACATGCGGTGGGCGGAAATTTCTCAAGTAACAATCACGCCGTTATTGCGTTACCTCTCTTCGTTCCTGCTCCCCGTAAGAGTGAGTGATGTGCCACTCTCACATACGTAAAACATATCCAATACAACACATCGCTTAAAGAGTCGACAAGGACGCGAAAGTTTTACGTTACATCTGATGCAAAAGTAGTGGGAGTGTGCTCTGAGTATTATTATGCACAGGCACACATCATTACATGTTCATTGCTATTTCTTCATTTGTGCCTTATCTATTTATTTATGTGGCTATAAGCCTATTGTTTTCTTCTTTTGCACTTTTCTTTTTTTTTCTCCATTTTACCTTTCCTTCTTCTTTGTCCATTTCACTTTCTACATTCGTTTTTCTAGTCTTCCAATCTTATGTATGTCGGTCACGGTAGCGGAGCGGTCTAAGGCATGTACTGTCTTTGTTAGCTCGGAAGCCGGGATCGTGGGTTCGGATCTGTTTCCTGTGAGGTACGCACCGAATTCTTATATATTATTCTTATACTCTGCCGGTCACGGTAGCCGAGCGGTCTAAGGCATGTACTGTCTGCGCTCGCTCGGAAGCCGGGATCGTGGGTTCGGATCTGTTTCCTGTGAGGTACGCACCGAATTCTTATATATTATTCTTATACTCTGCCGGTCACGGTAGCCGAGCGGTCTAAGGCATGTACTGTCTGCGCTCGCTCGGAAGCCGGGATCGTGGGTTCGAATGCCATACAAGGCATAGATGTTTTGTATGTTTATGTGTTTCTTCTGTGTCTATGTTTTCCTGTGTTTAGGTAGCGGCCTTGCGACGGGCTGATTTCCCACCCAAGGAATCCTACCGCCTGTAAAATGATAAAGAAACTGAGAAATCAGCCCTGTGCTCCAAAGTGAGAGTGAAGAGGAAGAAAAAAATCTTATGTATCTGTTTATCTATTAGCAAAACGTAAGGTTCCAACTGCATTTGAACATGAAGGTCATGGTGTTCTGAGGTGTGACGTGTAGTTTCGTAGCGTTTCGGAGGCGTTGCATCCATCTTCAGGATGCTTTCGAAAATGTTATATCTACCAAATTACACATCACCACACCTCAGAATATAATAATGTTCATGTTTAATTACGCAACTATCTGTAACCTTTCTTTCTTTCTTTCTTTCCTTCATTTTCTTACCTTTTTTCTTCCGCTTTCTTCGTCATTACCCGACCGCCTTCCACTCTATCTAGTAACAGTAAACAGGTACCTACTGCAGGACATTTTGTGGATGCCCTTGCATTGGCCCAGAGCAGGGCGCCTATCCAGACAGAGAAACTTCGAAGAATATACCCATGGTCCGACCGAGAGTCAAACCCGAGTACCCAGTTTTCTAGTATTCAAGAACACTTTATACCGCGCGAGCATTCTCATCACAAAGAGAGCATCAAACTCTGCGATTGCTAATTTATAATTCCTGTTACCCCTTCCCCTTTCCTTTCGTATCTGTAACTGACATAAATCTTCGAATACGCATAATTTCGCAGATGCGATCTCTGTAATTACCCACACTTTACTGACCTTCATGGGCATGTATTACAGATAAAAACTTATTACTACATACAGAAACCCACGGTCGCAAAGCTAAACACGCAACAGATCTACACAGAGCCAGGAGCATGTGTCATTAAATACTCACCACTTCGAAATATATTTTAAATAAAATCTGTAGACCGTTAAAAATGCACATTTCGTCTATTAGTGACAGTTTGCATGAAAAGTCGTTTTGAGAAAATATATGGATTTCAGTTTAAGCTTTTAGAGGTATAAATATAACAAAATGTACAAAATTAAATTCGAAGAATGTCGTCTTATGAGATGTGGCGCAGGGTAGATATTGGGTAAACCGACGTTTCGGAGGAACGTATCGTCTCCATCTTCAGGGTACTAAAACCTGTGAGCGAGGAACGAGTGTGAGCAGGTGGCTGCAGATCGGCAGATCCTTGCTGGCGGATATAAATATCCCAGAAGACGGTATTCTTCATAGTCACCGCCGTTTAAACCTCAAATTCGCCTGCCAAGTTTTAATGTAGACCACCTGATTGCAAATTTCACCTTAACTGGTAATAGCTCCTGAGACGGTCCGACCTCCCAATTCTGTGTAAAAAAAAAAGGCGTAATTTTCACAATCGCATCGGTTCGTAGAAATCCGAGTACTAATGCTTTCTGTCTTTAGATATGTATTTAGTAAATTTACTGAGAGAGGCTCTTTCACAAAGAAACATTCAGAAATATGTCACTGTAACTTCTTAGAGATGTACATAACTTGTCGTAAGTGAGCTGTACTTAGGTGGAAACTTTCAGAGATGTAAGTCATTGTACTGCCTTCCGGTGCCTAAAAATATGCACCATTTAAGCCGTGCTTAGATGGGAACTTTCAGAGACGCAAGTAATTGTACTTTCTTAAAGAAGTACCTAAAATGCCTCAGTTCAGCAATGCTTAGATGGGAACTTTCAGAGACATAAGTAATTGTACTTTCTTAAAGAAGTACCTAAAATGCCTCAGTTCAGCAATGCTTAGATGGGAACTTTCAGAGACATAAGTAATTGTACTTTCTTAAAGAAGTACGTAAAATGGCTCAGTTCAGCGGTGCTTAGGTGGAAATTTTCAGAGACATAAATCACTGTATTTTCTTAAAGAAATGCCTAAAATATGCCTCAGTTGAACGGTGTTTGGTCTGAAAATGTCAGAGATATAGGTCAGCGAATTTTTTAAAGATGTGCCTAAAAATATGCCCCAGTTATGCAGTGTTTGGATAGAAACCTTCAGAGATATGTCAATATTTTTACTTAAAGATGTGCCTAAAATATGCCTTATTTGAGCGGTATTTGGATGAAAACTTTGTAGTACCCTCAAATAACATGCTGTTAAGTTTTTAGAGCACCTTCCAGAAATAATGGAGCAGAACATAAAGCCATATCCAAACGTTTACTACACATTACCGCATCGTTAAAAAGTCCACAATGAATCCTTAATTGTGCTTAACAGCATTCTTGATCATAATACGAACACGTAATGTAATAATCTTACAATATTACCGGCTTCTAAGAGCAAGCATTCTATTCATGAATAATTTATGTATTTCGTAAGGGTTGTCCAATAAAGAGCCGTGAACTATAGAACCGTTCAAGTTAAAGAATGAGTATGAGTATGAGGGGTGAGCCATAAAACCGGCCCTAGCACTGCGACCTTCAATAGTCTATTGTGCTTAAGTTAATGGATAATTATTTGCTTATTAAGGAAATAAGGATAGCATTTATTCGTATGTTAATTATAAGTCATTTGAACGAAGTGCGTAAATTAGTGCGTAATGAAGTGTATGTATATCTATCCACGCCCTTCATCTCCATAAATATCGGTGGATTGTTCTGAGGTTTGGGATTTAGGGGTCAGACTAAAAGTTATTACAATTTTATTTTAATTAATTTGGGAAAAATATAATCCATAAGACATCCCCAAATTAAATTTAAAACAATTTTTTTCAAATGCATGATTTAGAGCTTTTATTTGAAATTATTCTTAGGCAGAAAGATGAATATCTGATTATAGAGTAAGAATAGTTTTCCGAAAATATATTCGTATTTGCAACCTAACGGAATAAATTATAAAATAATAATAATAATAATGACAAATTAGTCTTGCCTAAGAAAATTACCCCGAATAATGGCTTCCCAGTGTCTTCATTCAATTTTGAAATCAATTTTGCTCAAAACCTCTACTAGCACATAAACTCGAGTTCAACCTATATAGAACAAAATAGACTCTTCCCCGTGATCTTTTTGCAGCAGGTCTCCATTAAGTTCCCAGCGCCACGCGGGCACAATGGATGTTTCCCATAAAGGAAACGCATAGTCGCTGTGTGAAAGAAGAGCTCAAAGCGTTTCTTAATCTAGGGACAAAATCTGGCAGTAGTTATTTAAATTTGTGACTTCAGTTGTATTTTATAAGGGGCATTGCGTTTAATTTTTACAGAATAAAACATTTCGTTCTTGTAACCCTATGAAGGATGGATACCATCTCAATAATAGTCAATAATTCAGTTCCTACCTCAAAAGATATTATTAGCAGACCGTTACAAACTATGAAGTTTCTCGTTATGTTATAGGTCTATCGCAAATTCTTCGGTCCAAATATTAAAATGATTCCCTTGGATATCCTCCATCGTATTCATGTTCCATAAAAGTCAACGTTTTGGAGATCACGTGATTGGGAGTGGGAAACATCATTGGAGGATCGGTTAGAAGGGCCCAATCTGAACAACTGGACAACCATAAGAAACTAAGACGGTGGATAAGTAAATGTAAACAAAATTAACTTACAGCAAAAATTCCCCTTGTGAACAATTAAAAAACGACTATCTTTTCTCATAAAATCTAACATCACACTTCACAATCAAATAAAATGCAGAAGATTTTCTATAATCCATAGAGAGTAAAGCACATAAAAACAGAATTCGGTCTGTAGTTTTGTATGGGTGTGAAACTTGATCTCTGATATGACGGGAAGAATACAGACTGAGGGTTTTTGAGAATAGTGTAAAGCTATCCCTGTTACAGGCCGTGGAGGCCCATAGGTTTGTGAGACGTCGAGGTTCCAACATTTTCTAGACAACAGGCTCACAGATGGCGGTAAGGTTGTCAGCCTTAAGTGCCGACCGACCTTTAACCCAACAAAGATTCCTGGTATTCATTTCAGTTGGAGGCTGCGTCGACCCCAGGGACATAGTGCGGCTTGAAGAACTAGATCAATTGAAAAATACAATGACCTCATCATGAATCGAAACCGCGACCTTCCAGCTTGTAGCATATTGCCTAAGCCAACTAATTACTGCGTGCCCAATTTGAGAACAGGGAGCTCAGAATAATATGTGGACAGAAAAAGGATGAAATAGTGGGAGGTTGGATAATGCTTAATTAGGAAATTCGTAACTTGTACTCTTCGCCATATGTAATTTCATTCATCACATCAAGGGGATAAGATCGGCTGTGTATGTAGCACGCATGGAGTGAAGAGGCATGCATGCAGGATTATGGTGGGAAAGCGAGGAAGACCTAGACGTAAGTGGGAGGATAATATTTAGAATATTTTTAGAGAAATAGTGGAGTGGCACTGACTGGATCCATCTGGTTCAGGATAGGGACTTACAAGCACATGCGAAGGAGGGCCGCGCCATAGCTCAAGCGGCTTCCGGCTTCCGAGCGACCGAAGATAGGGCATGCCTCAGACCGCTTGGCTACCGTGACCGGCAGTGTATAAGAATAATATATAAGAATTCAGTTCGTACCTCACAGGAAACAGATCCGAACCCACGATCCCGGCTTCCGATCGAGCGAAGACAGTGCATGCCTCAGCCCACTTGGCTACCGTGACCGGAAAATAATAACAGGTATGTATGAAGTAATAAATATATAACTCATCTTCATGACAGCAGAAATGGCCGTTGTTACAGCAATGTCCCTGGAGCTTCAACGCTGGAGTCATTTTATAGATTTATCTCACCTAGGAACCCCCCACCCCGCGCAACATCACGCACCGATAGCATGTGCAAACAGAGACAATTGCCATGCTATCAGGTCTGCACTTCAGAGGTACAAGCCATGTTGCGACACGGTTACAATTTTTCCTGTCAAACTCATCGCGACGCGCATTCTATACTAATGAGAGAGAAAACAAACGTCAGCACGTCGCGTCTGATCCTGATAAAACTACGGCGTAATACAGTATTACAGTTTCAGTGTTACCAACTACACAGTATTTCATACAATTTCTAAGGCTCTCTAACCAGTATTTGACGTGGTCCTAAAAAGGCAAGAGGAGCCAAATAACGTCGTTAGTTGTCAGCATCTCTGGTCCGTATTTAGGGATCCCATGAGTTAGAATCTAGACTCAGGGACTAACATAAAGTAAGTTTCTTGTGGCTTTCATCAGGTCCTCAAAACAAATGTCTGGGCCGATGACCAGCTATTGAGGAAATGAACGAAATTCCTTAAGATTTTCATCCAGACAAGTTTTTGGATAATATCCTAAAATAGGTTACGACCGACTCTTCTTCAGTTTCGATTCCAACTCATAATTCACGGTCACCCTATAGACGTTTGTTGATGATGTATACTGAGAAGGCTTACTTATTTAGGTAATCTGAGATAACAAAACTATAAAAAATAAGGGCTTTTACTGGCATGACTAAACTACGAAAAAAAAAACTCAGTGGCCTGTAGTCCGCAAGCGAATAATACCGACCGAGCGACCGCCGCTTGTCGGAGAAATTAATGCCAACTTTTGCGGGTAGAGGGTGTCGCGTGGTCAGGACAACGGATCCCCACGGCCGTTAATCTCGGTTTTCTAGACCGGATGACTAAACTACAGGATAAACAAAAGGAGCACTGCAAGATTCAAGACATGTAAATAAGTAATGTCACTGTATGTAAGAAAGGAGCCGGGATAGCATAGTCGATATAGCGACTAGCTACGGGCTGGACGACCAAGGGGTCGGAGTTCGAGTCTCGGTATGTTCAAGAATTTTCTCTTCACCACGTCGTCCAGACTGGCCCTGGGGTCTACACAACTTCCTAAACAATTGGTACCGAGGGTAAAGCGGCTGGGGCATGAAGCTGACCACTCACTTCCAACTGGTTCCGAGGTCAAGAAAATGCGGATCTATACATCCGCTCCCTCATACACATTCAAGGCGCAGTGCTTAACTGATTAAGCACGGGGACAACTTTACCTTCTACTGTATGTAAGAAAACATAGCACTGTAACACAATAAGACACAATGATGTCAGTAATTTTAGTTAAAACAAGATTCGAATATGACTGTGAATTGTTGTTAGGCAGACATCTTGACGATATTTAGTTTCTTCCAATATGCGAGTTAATATGTCAGATGTTAACACACGTGATGAACTTGTCAATCCTGTTCTTTGCTTTCTTACGTGTATTTATTAATTAAAACGACTACAACACATTATCATATTCTAGGTTCTCGTGGCGTTGATTAGAAGATTCTCGTCCTTTAAAATGTGATGTGTTATCTAGTAAAATGGTACCAAAACTTCGGTGTAACTTCCTGTCTCCATCTTCAGAATACATGGAAATCCAATATCGGGATTCTACTCTGAGGAGCCTCAAGTCTCACGTAGTAGACCTGTACTGGAAAGCTATTCTAAGGAGCCTCACACCTCACAATAATCCTCCATAGGGACTCTGATCTAGTACGCAGCCTAAGACAATAATCTTTGTGGGGAGGCTACTCTACGCAATTTCAAACGTCACACGGTACTTCTGTAAGGGCAAGCTGAACTATGTGACAGCCATAGACTCCAATCCACTTCAATAAAGAAATTCAAACTGTTAGACCCCGTCTTACTGTTCTATCAGGATCTTTCTACCGGACGATACCTTGTCACATCACAGATTGCAATTTTTATAACACATTTAATTTGAAAAACCTCCTAACGGAAGATCGTGTGTCAAGTCCAACGAAGGAAAAGCCTAGATCTACATACCTCAGCAAATACACTGATCTTGTGATCGATCATTTAGAGACTGAATGATACTTGCTTCTCATCAGAGCTGGATAACCGGACATCCTTATAGAAACCAATCTAAATTTTACGCAATCTACAAACGAAGTCCAACATGCCAACTTTAAATAAACCATTAAACCAGTCCTTTAAAATTCTTAGTTATTTAGTATTAATGACCATCTTCTATTCCCAGTTGACGTCATATAATTTCTGCAGTTGAAATCACGTAGTTACATAATGTAAGGATCTATCAAATAACCACAAGAGGCCGACCATAACGAGATACGTTCAGAGCGCCGTGAGGGTTCGGCAACTTCTCTGACATTTCAGAGATGCAAGTAGCCTTTACGATGTACGTAGGCGTTATAGCACAAAGATTGGTGGCTATAATACTGACGCCTGTTTTAAAATAAGCGATGGCTCCCTCTTCTGGTAGAGTTGACCGCTGAGTCTAAGATGAGTACAGTCCAGTTACATCATTAAGACACTAAAATCGTTGGTTCGAATCTGTTCAGTGCACTGACATTTGTCAGTACTTGTCTATGAAATTTGGAGTTCTCAATGCCGTAAAAATCAAAATCTACCATAATTCACGGTATCATAACACAGAAAACCACAATCTAAAGTTTCTCCTGTGTTGTTCTATATTAGATACAGGCATGTGATGGACTGATCCCCCAACCAAGGAGTCATATCTTTTTTCTGAACACAGATTTTAAAACTTCTATTGTAGATGCGACCGCCGTTTGAACCTAGATATACTCCAGACATAAGAGAAAGAATGACGAGGCACAAACATAAATAAAGTGTGTAAAAAGGAAAATCGAGAGAAATGTGAAAAGAATATTGACTATGTCCTTAATCTGAACGATGTTCAGGAACTTACTCGTACACGAGAAAAGAGTTTTAGATGCCGCTTGAAATTTTGTTTTCTCCTACGTGTATAGCATCCATCCCGCGTCTGTATTACTATCTACATGATGTTTTCATACCAGGAGACAACGGTTTAGACGTATGAACATAATCAGCTGCCCCTGTACCTAATTAAGAACCACGAGAAGTCTGAAGGAGTAGAGGTAAGGTAAAGTAAAGGTGAATGGAGGAGTGGATGTATAGATCCAAATTTTCTTGACCTTGCCATTAGCTGTAGTTGAGTGGTCAGCTTCACGTTCCAGCCCCTTTACCCCCGGGGAAGGAGCCTCTGGTACCCACCGGATAGGAGGCTGGGTGGGCCCTAAAGCTGGTCTAGACAACGTTGAAAAGAGAAAATTATTTCCCAAACCGAGACTCGAACTCCGACTCCTCGGTCGTCCAGACCGTAACCATTCGCTATACCGACTACGCTATCCCGGTTCCTCAGGGAGTAGAAGTATAACTCCAGATTTTCTTAACTTCTACTGAGAATGGGTGATAAGTGTTCAGTTTCACGCCCCATCCGCTTTATCCTAGAAGCATACCCTTTGTTACCCATTGTAGGTGGATTGGCCTCAGAGCGGTTATGACACGATGACGAAAAATCTTTGGCCTTAAGGGGAAACGAACCCTGTTCGTGCAGCCTGTAGTCTTTATCTTCAAGATCGAAGAAAAAGCCAAGAAATAAACAGCACGAAGTAGGCAGCAAGTAGAGCATTAGAATAAAGCACCTGTGGCATGTTTCAATATACTACATTCTATTCCGAAATATATGGAATGCAAGTAAACGAAATATCTGCTTACTGCCTGTTTCGTTCTGATTTCTTGCTTCGCTTACTCTTCGGCCCTGAAGTTGGAAATAACATGTTACACTGAAACGTCGGTTGGATTTTAACGGACTACCCAGCGTTATATTCCAGGAGATAGAATTCTTCACTCTTAGTATGTAATATTCCATAAATACACAGATCGTCCAAGTTACGTTGACCGACGGGAGAATGATTACGTAGCAGTCCTGTCCCAAGCGACATAATTTCCTACTGCTACACCTCTCGTCCGAAGTGCTGCAAAATGTCTAGTAAGAAGAACCCACAATCTCAAACCGCAATACTTCGCTGTCATCCTATACTTAGAGGCGCGTAAACGTTCCTATGAGCGTCACAAATTACAAACATGGCGATAAAGCACAATTTTTATGTTCATACGCGGTTCTCTTCTCCAAGTATAATTGGAACGATCAAGTCACGGAGGATGAGGTAGGCAGAGCATGTACCACGAATGGGGGAGAAGAGAAATGCATATAGGATATTGGTGGGAAAGCCAGAAGGAAAGAGACCGCTGGGAAGACAAAGACGTAGGTGGATGGACAATATTAAAATGGATCTTAGAGAGATGGGATGTTATGGATTGGATTGATTTGGCTCAGGATACGGACCAGTGGAGGGCTCTTGTGAACATGGTAATGAACCTTCGAGTTCCATAAAATGCTCGGAAATTCTTGAGTAGCTGCAGAATTGGCGGCTCCTCCAGAAGGGTTCAGCTCCATGAGTAAGTAAGTAAGTGAGTAATGTGCAACAAATTTAGCAGAAGGGCAATCGACACTGGTGCAAAAATTGTGCACACAGAAATACGTCACTGAACTGAGAAGAATTGTAGAACCTCAAGCAATGTGTCATGCAGACGTATCGAATGTGGAAATCATTGTTTACACATCATTAATTTTGAAACTAGATACAGGTTAATGAACAACTTCATTCTTCGAAAGATTTATCAGTTGAAAATTTCATTAAATTGTACATTATTAATTTACAGTTCCTTCCAACCTTCATTAAACAGTTGAAAACACTGGAAAGAAAGTCATAAGTTATTTTCAGAAATTCTCCTTATACTATTCTCTCGCTGCACGCGGTAGCGTAGTTGGTTGAGGCACTATGCTACAAGCCGGAACTTCGCGAGTTCGAGTCCCGATGAGGTCACCGGATTTCTTCAATTTACCTAATCCTTCCAGCCGCACTATGGCCCTGGGTTCGACTCAGCCTCTAACAGAAATTAGTACAAGGAGATTCCTGGAAGGTAAAGGGCGGCCGGCGCGTAAGGCTGACAAACTTTCCGCCATTTGTGAGCCGATTATCTAGAAAACGTGGGAGCCTCGACCTCTCACAATTCTATGGGCCTTCACGGCCTGTTATAACGACAGCTTTACCTTTAATTATTATCCCGTTATGCCCAGATCTATTAAACTTCTCTAAGTTTTCAACAACAATTTTTATCAGCCTAATGTTTCTACCACGCGTAGTACATTTTCCGTCCATCTCTTTCTTCTTGGTTCGAGGGTCTTAACAATACTGGATGGGCAGTACAATTGGCAGTTAATCTTTACGTTACGTGCTACACTTCTGTCATGAGTACCAGGAATCTTCCTAGGGTTAAAGGACAGTCGGAGCTTAAGCCTGACAACATCATCGCCTCATCTATGAGCCGATTGTGTAGAGAAAATGTGGGAGGCTCGACGTCTCACAACCATATGGGCCTCCACGGTGTTACAGGGTTAGCTTTACCCTTCCTTTAGAACCGTTAGCAAGCGAGTCCGGATATGTACATATATTAAGTCTTGATCTGGGTAAGACGCCACACACCACTCAACCATTTCAAGGAGGTGTACATCAAAACATGCCGTGTATATCTGCATATTAATTTGGCGAACCTTCGAAATTGTTAATTTCCAAATTAAGCAACAGTAAAGATCTCTGCTCAAAATGTATGTGTGCAGATCCAAAGTGATCGAAGAAATTTACTGAATTTCAGTCTGTCTTTTTTTTTTTCATGGGAAGTGTTCGTTAGGGGCGTAGTCTCTATGCATAAAGATATATGCGTGTGTTACATTTTAACAGGCACACTTAAAGGCTTTAACAATATATGTAACGGAGATAATAAACAGCAGATCAAAGTTCCACTTCAAAGAGATGTCAGCTTGCCTAAAGATAAACCACCATTGTCTCCGAACTTCAACCCAACAAACATTTAACTTTTGAGAAATCTTACTGAAATGATATACTCGTAGCTGACCATCCAGACGGACACAGGTGTGTTGCTAGACACTCACAAGGTTACCATACCACTTACATGGAGTGACGTCGCATCATTTTGTGTTTATACTGCTTATTAAGCGTACTAAAGGCATATGTTTTCTGACAATGCATGGGACCTACGGGGGATGATGGTCATGGGATCGGATGTTTAGAAAGAGAGGAGCAAAGGAAACAAGTACAGTCCGTATCACATGATAACTGAAACACAAAACTCTGCATTATATTCTACTGTGAAGAACACGAATTAAAGTTAAAATTGCTTAGCCTTAAGGAACTGTAAGACCATCGTTCTTCTTCACTTCACACATTTTGCAACATTGCAAATTACACGCCTCCTTTAATTTCGCAATATTCCGCTTTCTGAACGAGAGTTCACTTTGTACTAGTCGAGGAAGTGACTTTATACAGAAATCACATGAAGTAAATATCACGTCATGCTTCATACTTCTACACTTCACCACTAATGCATTTAGCTTCTCCGGATTTTGGGAGATTAATTTAAAACATGCGCAGTTACAAGCGATAAACTGATGTGTGATGTAAGAAATAAGCATTTCCAGTAGCTGAGAACAGCTTATTTTATGATGAATACTCCAGATCTAAAATAAATGGAATAAGGAATACGAAGCTAAGGTAAAAAGATAAAGCTATCCCTGTAACAAGCCGTGGAGGCCCATAGGGTTGTGAGACGTAGAGGCTCCCACATTTTCTCTAGATAATCGGCTCACAGATGGGGTTAAGATTGTCAGCCTTACGCGACGGCCGCCCTTTACCACCCAGAAAGATTCCTGGTACTTATTTATGTTAGAAGCTGAGTCGACCCAGGGATATAGTACGGCAGGAAGGACTAGGTAAATAAAAAAAAAATCCACCTCATCGGGACTCGAACCCGCGACTTTCCGGCTTACAGCATAGTGCCTCAACCAACTACGCTACTGCGTGCCCCTTAAGGAATACGAAACTGGAAATAATTCATCTGAAAACTTGAATTTTCTACAAGCTGCAATATAACTTTATGTTCTTATAAATGTTATGCCCCTTTAAGACTCAAATACTCCTACATATAATTATACGTCCTGCCTGCTACTGACATTTCCTATCCTCTCTGAACATTTACACAGTAGGTGAGACACGAGGTTCTGACGGAGGTATCTTCTGGAATATAGTCTGGTAAATGTTACCGATATTTCGGAGAAACACATTGCTTCAATCTTCAAAGTTGGCAGAGGTAGCATGTCAATCCGAAACGTCGGTAAACATCTATTAGACTACACAACGCCACATCACAGACGACAGCAATATTCAATTATACAGCAAATTATGCAAGTATACAAACTTGTAATGCAGATTTAAAATTTATTTTTATCATTATTATTACCAAATCCCGCACCTCTGCTTCCACAGTCGAGTTTACACGAAATTAGTGCCTTTTCACTAAGTGGTAGGATAGATATCAAAACTGAACTTCAAAGTCTGAGACTTGTGGCAACACAAGTAAACTTATCAGTGTGAAATATGATTAATCTGTTATATAAGGATTGAAGTTGTACCCACCATAAGGCAGTGATACATTTCTCGTTGTGAATTCGTAGATAAACATGAGTACAGATTCATGCCTAATTCATCAACATGTTGAAAAGTAGAATTTTCTTTTCATATTTCAGAATTAATTTTTGAGCAAAAGGAAAACCAATATTCAGATGACACGATAGGATATGGTTGAAACTGTATATAATGAAGTACGTGTATGTACGTTGTGCATTTGACTAAATTTCGAAAATACATACCTTTAACTTTAAAAAGATCTTTCGAACAATCGCCTCAAAATCGGGACATTTGATTCTTGTCGAGTTTACTTCATAATGACAGCTTGGTTTGTTTTTGGTTCTGCACCGAAAAAAAACCACAGATTTGTGTTTATGCTTAAGCTTCAAGCTATGAAGATACAGGGAAAGGCTGGTATAGCTTCACGCAATCTCAATCCGTGAGCAAGATAGTTGTGAGCTTCAAACACCAGCTGCTTTATCACAATGACCACTGGTTAGGAAGTGGGCATGCAGTAGCGTTGTTGGTTGAGGCACTATGCTACAAGCCAGAAAGTCGCGGGTTCGAGTCCCGATGAGGTGGATTTTTCAATTGACCTATTCCTTCCAGCCGCACTATGGCCCTGGGGTCGACTCAGGCTCTAACAGAAATGAGTACCAATAATATTCCCGGGGGTAAAGGGCTGCCGGGGAGAAAGGCTGACAACCTTGCCGCCATCTATGAGCCCACTGTCTAGAAAATGTGGGAACCTCAACATCTCACAACCCTATGGGCCTCCACGGCCTGTTACAGGGTTAGCTTTATTTTACTTACTTACCACTGGTTAGGAAGTATAGGTTCCTAGATTGTGGTATGGACGTAGTAGCAAAAATAATTTCTTAATTCTGCTGGGACTCGCGCTCCAGCCTCGTGTCAATTTAACGAGGCTGCCAGTAGCCCAGGCTATACAACGCTGAATGGTAGGATGACTGCTGAATTACAAGTGTCAAAATATGTGGAAGGAAGCCTAAGTTAGGGCGGCATCCTGGAATTTTCCGACATGGATTGAGTAAAACCACTACAGCAATATTTGAACCAGCGAACCCTTTAATAAGAAGGAGTACTGCCTACTCGACCGTGATGTTCGACGAGACTATGAGTATATAGCGTCGAATGATAAATATGAAATGGGAAGTATTTAATGGCCTAATCGAGATACTATACAGGGAAACATAAACACGCGAACTATACCGACCGAGCGAACGCCGCTTGTCGGCGAAGTTAGTACCAACTTTAGCGGATAGAGGGCGTCGCGTGGTCAGCGCAACAGATCCCCACAGAAGTTAATGTCGGATTTCCTTCAAATAACTTCTCAATTATCCCCACGAGGATGAGTGGACCCCATTCCAGACTCACCACTTCTCAGAAAATCTGGTAGCGCCGGGAATCGAACCCGGGACCTCTGGTTCGGTAGCCAGGAACTCTGACCACTAGACCACAGAGGCGGTCAGTATCCCGGCCGAAAGAGAACAATCTCAGTGGTTACGTTCTCATTGAGTGGCTTCATTACCATAAGGTTCAAATATCTATTAGACCCAGAGAATACCACAATTTATGATGTTCTTGAACAGTTGCTTAAGGATAACCCATTATAGGGAACTGGTAACTATACGTACTGCTTACTTTAATTTTAAACAGCGGGATGACACCGAACAGGTTGGAAGATTTGGCTATCGTTAAGACTCTAGACTTGTATTCGGGAGGAGCTCCGTTCCATGAGCTCGGCTCATGTTGCCTGTAATACCGAAAGCGTCGTGAAATAGGCAACAAAAATGATATTTCTTAAGTAGAATTTATTTCTGGGGTTCCTTTCATTCCGAGAAAAAGAGCGATCGTTTGTTTCTGTAACACCAACAACGGAATGCGGTGTTTTTAGATAAGATAAAATTATATTGTGACATGATTTAATAGCTTAACAAGATACTTCATCCAGTGCTAGGCAATGGCACAGTAAACACGTGGTGTCGTCATTAAACAAGGAGCTGTTGCTATGCAACGTCAGGTAACTTTCCGCGCATTCGTTTCCGTCTTTCCTGCAATTATACTGGAAGTTTTAACTCAAAATTTAATTTTCGATTAATGCTCTCAAATCTTTCAGTTTATTGGCCCTATTTTGCATGATATGTTTCGGCCTACATGGCAATCATCAGGAGCGCTAAAATTGTTTTGGTGAAACTGCTGCATTTTATGCACCGTCCTAACAAGTTTTGTGGCTCAGATCTGAATTCTGCAGTATAATTCTCTTTTGTGTGCAGAGAGTGTGGTTATTGGTGTATCAGTTTTGATGTTGTGTGCATTTAATTCTGTTGTGTCTTGTGTAGTTAAGAACAAAAAAAAAAAATAAACCAATCCCCCCCACACACACACACACACACACACAGTTGAGAGTCGACAGTTGATTTAGTCAATTGTGAGATAGCTGCCAGTAGGTAAGCACATAAGCAGAGGACATTGATGAGATCCGTTACCAGGCAACAGCTAGCGAGGACATACAAGAATTAGGGTGTGAGGTAGTGAGAATTGGAGTACACCAATTAGTGAAAGTGTTATGTAGTTGCTTGTAGTTACGATTGATATATGTACAATAAATCCAATTACCAACCCAAAACCCGTGTCTAGTCACTATATCGTTACAATATAAACAGCTTCGCCGTATACAAGGTTAGTGCATGTTTCGTGCAAGCGATTTCTCTACAATGTGGCGCCAATTAATAACGTTTCATTTACCTCAGACCATCTATTATGATACAGAACTAAACNCCGAGTTTTCAAAAGAGATATTAACTAAAAACATCTGTTTCCTTTCCATGTTTTTCATTCCTATTTATTTCAAAATATCAGAGCTTATCAAACTCTTTAGGCTTCTCTCTTCTTCTTCTGTTGATCAGTTTTTCGATATATAAAAAAGGTCTCCTTTTGTATTACCGTATTTACGCATGTATAGGCCGCGTGCGTGTATAGGCCGCAGCACAATTTTCAGACAGAAACTACAGAAAAAATAATTTTCTTGGAATATTATTTCAGGAGTAGAACACCCTGTATTACTAATTATGAATATAATTTTTTTTAATGAAGTGTGATTTCGAATATTTCGAATATAAGCCGCACCCCAGTTTTCCTCTTGAATTTTTGGCAAAAAATGTGCGGCCTATACACGCGTAAATACGGTATTTGATTTCCTCTGTCTCTGGAGCCGAATTTCACAAATACCTTGAAACAGGTTGCATGTACCTCCCTCCAAATGTTCTTATGCTCGATGTCATGGTAATTCTGCATGACTGAAATGTTTTATTTTATTTGAAATTTATTTGACGACACTGTGAGCAACCCAAGACTACATCGAGTAAAATAATTGGACGATAGGGAAGGAATGTGAAAGGAAGCCGTCATGGCCAAATTTAAGGTATTATCCACCATTTTTCTGGAGAGACTGAGGTAAATCACGAAACATATGTCTGGATAGTCGGTGTTCCGCTCGATATTCTAACTTGGTTCCCACTAATACAAGTCAAAATGATTACTACAGAAACAGATTACTAAGTAACATAAGAATCAATAAATATGTAACGGAAGCAGACTCCTTGCGTTCTATGTTGTTATATCCTATCTTAATTAAATATTTTATATGTTTCTTCCTTTCTGTCTTTACCTCCCATTGTTTTCATTTCTTGCTTTCTTCATTCTTTCCTTTTCTCCTTATGTGCACTGTCGCAATACACTTTTCCACTCTCAATTCAACACTCTACGCGTGGCGGTCTAACTGAAATCAATAACGCCATATAACCTCATGTCGGTATTGTCTGGATAGTGTAGGGTATAACAGTTTCTCAAATATTGTGTCTTTCAGATAAAACAAGACTTGCAGTTACACTTTATAAAGTGACACCAAGTATTACAGTCTGACATATATGACATTATGTCAGTTACGTCTGGATGGTTTGGGGTATAACATTTTCTCATAGTGCCTCGTTCAGGCAAAAGAATATTAACAGCTTTGTTATATAGCATGACATATGTAGCCTTATGTCCGTTATGTATGGATGGTGAAGAGGATAGCAGCATATCAAATAGTGTGTCATTTAAAAGAAACAAGATTGACAGCTGTGCGTTATAAACAGATATCATGTATTAGCTTGACATATAACCCCATGTCCGGTTCACCTGGAATGTGCCAGGGACAGCAGTCTGTCAAACAATTTGTCGTTCAGATAAAGCAAGTTTTAGCAACTGTGTGTCATAACCTCATAACCTGGCATATGTGACCTTATGTCAGTTATGTCTGGATAGTGTATGGTATGGGAGTTTCTCAAGTTTAGATAAGACAAGTCAAAGTCAAAGAGACTAAGCGACTGACGGTCAATCAGTCGGTTAGTAAATCTTGGCGTCGAGCCCCATCTGGGGCTCATGATCAGATATTTATTACTGTTTGACAGTTATGTACTTGTTTTTTTGTGGGTCGCCCTCTCTGACGAGGGGATGGGTCAGTCTTTTGTAAATGCTGCTGGTCCTTGCCAGCCCAGTCTTCCTCGGGTCCGAGTCCCTTGAGACTCGCGACAATATTTTACTGTTTCAGATTTGAGACTTCTCTTGTCTCACCTCCTACGACTCGCAGGGTCACGGTGGAGGTATTCGAACCCGTCCCCACACCGGTTTAGATAAAACAAGATTGACAGCTGCAGGTTATGAAGCAATATCACTTATTTGAGAGTGACAAGGTCTAGATAGTGTCGGCAATAACGATCCCTCAAATAGTGTTTTATTTAGATCAAAAAAGATCAACAGGTACATGCAAAAGCCTGCAATATGTGACCTTAAGTCCGTTATGTCCGGTTAGTGTTGAGTATAGCAGTCCCTTAAACAGTGCACCCCTTACATGAAAAAAGATTGACAGCTGCACGTTTTAAAGAGATACCACGTGTCATAGTCGGACTGTGTTTGTTTAAAACCCAGCTGAATGGCAGTTGTGATGTGTACACTGCATCTCCACAGCAACGGCTTCAGTGATTAGCAACTGTGGAGATTCGTTTAATTTGATTTCGTTTTGGCCTGGTCACCTTAATAGAATTATCCATGCTATTCACGCAGCTGAACCACTCAAATCTTGTTGTTCTATGCATAAATACTGAGTCCATGTTTGAGGTACAACTTCAGTTATTTAAAAAAAATGCTGTACGAGAAATGTGACGATCTGCTTTCTCTTCAGTGATGAACGTAGAAATTTACATTCAAATACATAAGTACAGTGGGTAGCTTTTGATTTCTTTGCAACTGTAAATGGGACCGGAACCCAAATTTATACTTCCAGATACTACTGTAAGGGTTTTATGGAGTGTGACTACTAGTTTAGACGGGATAATTGGATGTATTGAACACTTATACACACGACTCGTAACTACAAGTAACTATAGCGCTATTGCTAATTCACACCCTGCAATTCACTAGAGCACACACTTAAGTTTTCTCAGCCTCCTGTGTCTTCACCAGTTTTCTGGTAACGGCTTTCAACGGCGGACATTCCCCTTTCTCTGGATTCCCGAACTATCGCCGTGCCTCAGACACCAGCTTCTAACACCAACAGCTAACAAGGACTGAACCGCAGCAATTCTCTAACTAACCAACTAAATCACTCACCAACTCATTCCACTTCACTAACACCTAGGCTGGCGGCTATCCCACACCAACATCTTACTCTTCTCACTGCCGTCTTAAGACTCTATCGGCCCTCGTTATATAGCCTCGGCACGGACCGCACAGATAACGCAGATTGTAACAGCTTCTTTTTCGTGCGTGTCTGTTGCGTTCATTATCTAGCAACAACCGTTGTTTACAGAGCCATTACTTAACGTCTATTTTATAGCTGCTTATGTCGCGGTCGTTGCCTAGGAACGGGTCCACATGCCACATTATTTATTTGGACAATCACAACTAAGTTTTAACGTACATACTTGACGATTTTACGAAAATAAGTATTTAACACTAAACAGAATAACTACTTGAATATAAATGGTTCTTTCAGAGTATTCTCATTTAAGTACGCTTACTCTGGTTTTCCCTCGACATGTCAGAACCTTTCCCCAATCTACGAAAGATAAGTGGAAGAACCCTGTCGTGCCATGAGTTGATAGTTCAACACAAGTCAATGTGGTTACTACATATACCATTTGCTTTAATTTTAATTTTCTTAAGATGTTCAGGAAAAACGACAGTTTCATTAAATTGGCCTTCGTAATGGAAACGCTGTATTTCTTTAAGGTAAAAAGGTAAAGCTATCCCTGTAACAGGCCGTGAAGGCCTACAGGGTTGTGAGACGTTGAGGGTCCCACATTATCTAGACAATCGGCTCACAGGTGGCGGTTAGGTTGTCAGCCTTACGCGCCGGTCGCCCATTACTCCCCAGGAAGATTTCTGGTACTCATTTCTGTTAGGGGCTGAGTCGACCCTAGGGTCATAGTGCTGCTGGAATTATTAGATAAATTGAAAAAAAAATCCACGTCATTGGGACTCGAACCCCCGACCTTCCGGCTTGTAGTATAGTGCCTCGACCAACTACGCTACTGCGGGGCCCATTATGCAAGGTAGTGACTAATTTTTTTAATATTATTTGGATTTGTTAAGGTATCTTTGTAGCTTCCTGGAGGCATGGATTGTAAGTTGCCGTGAAAATATAAAACAGATGTCAGAGCCTGGTTTCTTGCTTTCATGTTATGGCACAGATCCGCAGCGCTTTCATATACAAGAAAGAGTGACTACATCTTGTAAGAAAACAGCTTTATTTTGATTAGCTTGAAAACTTCATTATAAAGGCATCATACTTCATTACACAAGAATCCAAGATAAAAGTATCAATATATATATATAGCAAGATTAATGGAGGTTTTTTATCAGAATTGTGTTCATTGCAGGACTCGGAGACTCTCGGCAAGTTTCTATGACAGCACGGGCATAATTTCCTATGCAAAATAGATTGAGACCCAGTGTCCTTGTAAAATATGAAACCATCTACCTTGAGTTTGAAATCCACCCACAGTAACTCAATGTTTACACAGTTGTAATCGTAACCAGACGAGATTAAGGCAATGACAACCGTCAGATTATCCCTGTGGTTATCACCACGTCAGAGATAGTCATATTGGGTGCAGAGGTAGGGTAACATTATTAACACTGACATTGACGACAGCTGAATATTGAGCTCCACGCTGAGGCAGCATTTGCACTTGAATAAAAAGTCATATTCGTCGAATAGCGGACCGTGTGAGGTCCAGAATTTGGTGATATGTAACTAAACACACCTTCTGCTGGAAATCTAAACCCAACAGTTCAATTCGTACATCGACTTGAGCCATTACGGTTCTGAATTACATACTGATTTCATACATAACTAAGTTGACTACATGGTTCGAGTTCATGGTTTACCGTCATACTGTCGCGTGAGCTGAGTTGGGGGGGGGAGGAGTGTATACGCTCATCTCTCTACAATTCTAGACCTTCTTTGTTTCCTTGGCTCTTCAAGAAAGGCGGAGCGCCTCGTCGCTCGCGCAGGCACAAGGCTTTTCTAGAAACGTAAATGTATAAAAACTTTGCTGTGAAGATCCACAGTTTTTAGTCCAAGCTGAGAAGCTGAGTTGAGCGGATGTATGCAATGTGTGTGAGAGAAACTAGAAGTGAAGTCGAAAGTACAGAGCAGGACATACGAAAAAGACATTTCAAGCTGTAAGAAAAGGACAATAAAATGACGCACGGCGAAATACTATTGAACAAGAAGTTAACATCAAGATCTTAAATGAGTTTTTTTTTCTTGGCACTACAGCCCCAGTGGGCCTAGGCCTACCTCCATGAACTTCTCCGTTCACTTCGGTTTTTCTAGATCTTACACATACGGTAGGACTCCTTGGGCGGGTGATCAGCTCGTCGCAAGGTCTCTACTTGTACACAAACACAGAAAAACGCACACACACACAAAATAAACATCCATGCCATGAGTGGGATTCGAACCCACGATCCCGGTTTCCAAGCGAGCGAAGACAGTACATGCCTTAGACCGCTGGGCTACCGTGACCGGCTCTTAAATGAGTACTAAGAGTAAATGTTCAAAAATACGATCATTTTCTTTACGTCAATCTTCCGGTCACTTTGATTAACAGGTAATTACAGTATTTTTATAAATTTGCGCATGGTCTGTGTCTGCCATGCAGCATAACACCTTATGTGTTTGCATTTGTACTACACATCTGTACGGTTTCCTTCACTTTGCGTTCCTCTGACTGTCCTAGCTCTGTAATTGGCCCCTTGTAGCGTTGAGTTAGAACGTAAGAATAAATGAATTGAATTATTATTGATAAAAGATCGACCTTGCTCACAACTCTTGTGTTCATAAGACAATAGCCGAGGTAATAGGATAGAGAAACCGAGTCTCTGCCTGTTACCTCCAAACACATCAACGTCAACAAAATTACGTTATGTTCAGTTAATCTAATATTTAGGAACCTGTCGAGGGCTACAAATTTGGATTTTCTACCATTAATAATAACATACTGGCGGCCGTGTAAGCTTCTGAGCTAGGGGCGACACTAATGCCATTTAATATTACAGTCATGAAATTTCGTGTGGTGACAAAGCTTAAAAAAATATAACAATTTATATTAGGATAATTCTCTCTCATATTATAAAATAACAACATGACAGCTGAACTAAATCTCCAGTTTTCCGTTTATTGGCGATATATAAAGAATCGCTGCAACCAGATTTGCGAAATTTTGTACGGAGATAGATCATGAATAATTACAAACCTGTATACAACATTTTTATGCTGATAAACAAAAACATGGCAACGGTGCAAACTTTTGAAGTTACAAGTATACTTGACAAATATAATGTATTAAGAATTCTTGCTAGTAGGAATTATGTACAAAATGGATTATTAAATAGTGTAATTATTACTGTGTGATTGCTGTTAATCTCGCCGTAAACAACGGAACACATGAAGGAAAGCAGGTTCCAAGCTCCTTCCAGAACATCTTGTTAAATTAATCTTGCTTCTGACGTGAACAACATTCAATTGATAACGCATTATAGAAATCTATAGGCTATGTTTGTGAGCCGGGATAGCGACTGGCTACGCGTTGGATGGCCGAGGGGTCGGAGTTCGAGTCTCGGTACGGTCAAGAATTATCTCTTCTCCACATCGTCCAGACCAGCTCTGAGGTCCACTCAACCTCCTATCCAATGGGTAACGAAGTCTCTTTCCCTGGGGGTAAAGTGACAGGGGCGTCAAACTGACCACCCACCTCCAGCTAGTACCGAGGTCAAGAAAATATGGCTCTACACATCCACATCCCCATACGCTTTCATGGTGTAGTGCTTAATTAGTTAAGCACAGGGACAACTTTATCTTTTACAGGATTACAAGACTCCTATCGCGCTAACTAATTTTCTGGTACATATAAAAATAACTCCATATTTTCGAGACGTGCCCAGGTTAAATTTTTCCCTAATAAACCGTCAGAACTGCATATCGGGCAGAAGGTCTACTTGTATATCGCTATTTCTGTACTTTCTATTATCAACCAGCGGAGACGGGGAAAATTACCGACCCTCATTTTCTTCTACTGTCACATGAGTACAAAATCCCTTCTAACCAATTTTCAAGCTCAAAAGAGAAGCTCCACAGCTGACTCTCTTGTGCTGATGTGAAATTAAAAGCGGTTATACTGACATTAAGAGGTCCCGTCGCTGTCTCTGGGCCAATGATATAATCTAGAGTTTGAAAAGTAATTTCAGACCATTAGTTGAGTGTTCTGACTCTGATATCTGTCTCAATATTTCTTACAAGTTGTGAACGCTGTGTTTATTAAAGTGTAGTCATAAAAGCAGTATCAAGACAAAATAATATGTATGAAGAACATGAGTATTGGCCTGGCGTTTAAGCCTTTAGCCGTTAAAATAAGATTAGAGTCAAATGCTTTCCTGGTCACGCTGCTCTCAAGTCATATTAGAATAATTTCGAGTTTCGCCAAAGTCTTTTGTGCATTTCAAACGAAACCCTTTTGCTATCACTTTCGTCTGTAACTCAAAATACAATATAATGAGCGTGCATAGGCGCGCTCTGAGCTCTAGCTGAACTTAAGGTTAAGATCTGAAACAATTAACTTACGGGATGTACTTTATCTGCAGTATTCTATGTATATATTACAAATTTAACTTCTAATAAATTAAATAAAAATGTGCTAAAAAAGAATCTGTATTTCATTGTGTTACGTGACAGATGATGAAGGAAAAGGACATTCAGAACACTGAGAGAACGGAACAGGCGTACAGATCTACTTCTGGTATATGGCAGCCTGAATTAAAAACGCNTATTATTATTATTATTATTGACTTTTAATAAGTTTGTCTATAATGTAATTCATTCATCTGCACTGTGCTGTCTGTAATCGGCCTTGCGGCACATTAATAATAAAGAATTGAATTGAATTGAATTATTATTATTGGGAGCCCGGTAAGCCCAGTCGGTATAGCGACTGCCTAAGGCCTGGACGACCGCGGGGTCGGAGTTCGAGTCCCGGTAGGGTTAAGAATTTTCTCTTCTACACGTCGTCCAGAATCGCTCCGGTGTTCACCCAGCGTCCTACACAATGAGTACCAGGGGGCCCTTTCCCCAGAGGTAAAGCTGCCGGGGCGTGAACCTGGCCACTCACCTCCAAATAGTGGCGAGGTCAAGAAACAGTGGATGTATACATTCACTCCCCCATACGCTTTCATGGATTAGTGCTTAATTAGTTAAGCGCAGGGACAACTTTACGTTTATTATTATTACTTGTTTACTTGTCTGCATTAATGCGTTTTTCCTCGAATGTTTGCCTGTAATTTTTCTTTGACTTTATGTTGTGATTGTCCATAATGTAATTACTTGTATCTACACTGTGCTGTGTCTGTAATTGGCCTTACGGCTGCTGACTCGGCACATAAATGATAAGAATTGAATTGAATTGTTATCGAGCATGTCGGTGTGGCTTTAAAGCTCTAGACTTGTGTTCGAGGAATGGCCATACGAATTCTGCTGGGAACAACGGCTATCCCGAGGGTGTTTCTGGTTCTCCTTAGTTCCCCCAGATAGATATCGGGATAGCACTCCGACTGCTCTCGGACTGAATAGTGAACATCGTGTTCAAGGGTTTCGTTTTGTCCGCTTGTAGTATTCGTTTCCATGGATATCCTTTCATTTCCGGGGAAACGCGTTTGTTGTTTCAGCGTTTCCTAGGCAACGCCCTGCTGGTATTCCGTTCCCACAGAAGTGTACATTCTTATCGCAGCCGTTGCCTATCAATGGACGTCTTATGCGGCACGCCACAATGGTTTACCCATCCCATTCGACGCTAGGCCTATATTATTTATGCAATTGGACAGGGCATTCAACAAAGCTAAAAACCAATCACTCAATATGTTTATCGCTAATTGTAACTAAATAGATTATTAAATTTTGGCTGTGGAACTGCAATATAAAAGTAAAATAGAAGGATAATAGTAGGCTTCATTATGCCTAGAAATCATTATCTCTTTCTGATTCTTCATGTTTTCATTCAAGTTTTACCAGGACGTTTCTCAGTAGCAATCAACAAACACAGCAGCATGTGCGAACGTATTCGTAATCGCGCCCCGATTTATGAAGGTGGGCGTATCTGAATTCCGTATCGTATCGACCCACGTTTTATTATCGATTTAAAACATATTCAGTACAAGAAAATCGGTGACAAATACAATAAAAGTGAAATAATATACGATTAATTTCAATTTTATATTATACCATGAGAAACTGCCGATTTAGATGTGGAAGGGGAAGTACAAATCCAAAAGACATA
The DNA here is from genome assembly GCF_002891405.2 of Cryptotermes secundus. Lineage (NCBI taxonomy): Eukaryota > Metazoa > Arthropoda > Insecta > Blattodea > Kalotermitidae > Cryptotermes > Cryptotermes secundus. The sequence continues at coordinate 492,092 of NW_019740383.1, read as the reverse complement.
TCTATAATTCTGTTCCACATATAATTTCCGTTTACAAACCAGTTAAAAACTGCGAATATTTAAACTCAAATACCAAAACTGCAAAACTGTATATGAATTTAATTCGCTGGCACTTGAAATTTCCCTTGGGTGAAAAATCGCTGTATATAATCACATGACGCCCGAAAGTCGGAATAATGAAGTCAGAATAGACGTTCATTGCTAGGCAACGACTTGATAAACATATTCCCGCCACAACGAATACGCAATGAACAATCCAATAACTTCCGCTGCTCTGCAACGGCGTTGTAAACACGCCTTCTCAAGAATAGAGAGGCTGTGTTTTCTGCGTGGTCAGTGCAAAGTGGTTATAAAGAGGAGTTTGAGTATGGACTTACTAACACAGACTATGACTGACAAATGACAGACCCGACTTCTCGTCGGAGAGGGCGCCCCAAATGAACAGGACAATAAACTTCATATAAAGAAAAAAAAATCTGGTCATGAGCCCCAACAATGAACAATCTAATAACTTCCGCTGCTCTGCAACGGCGTTGTAAACACGCCTTCTCAAGAATAGAGAGGCTGTGTTTTCTGCGTGGTCAGTGCAAAGTGGTTATAAAGAGGAGTTTGAGTATGGACTTACTAACACAGACTATGACTGACAAATGACAGACCCGACTTCTCGTCGGAGAGGGCGCCCCAAATGAACAGGACAATAAACTTCATATAAAGAAAAAAAAATCTGGTCATGAGCCCCAGTCGGGGCTCGACACCAAGACAGACAGACTGACTGACCGTCAGTCGCAATGTGACTTTGACTTTGAGTTTGACTTTGACAAGAGTTAGTCGAGCTTCGAGACGCCATCCTGCCAGGATATGAGCATGGGAGCAGAGGAATTGAACTGAGTCGAGTCTTCGGAATAAGCAGCTGCAGCATAATGGTAAGAAGGGAATTGGGCGGTACAAAGAAGACTTCATGTGTGATTTGAAGTGACAGACTGTTATAAATCCGTTGCCAGGATATACCTAGTGAAGACTGTGAACCATAGTGCATGTGTAACGGTGAACAGTGGAGTATTTAGATTGGTTACAATTTATACAATAGCACTGCTCATTTTTCTGAATAAAGTTAAGTGCTGCTTAGTGAAAGCACCTTATGGCAGGGCTGACTTAAATAGATGTTAAGAGGCCTGGCATGCAATACGTGAAATTTCTCTGAAGTTCTCTATCACGAACTGCATGCAGTACAGTCCTTTTCTATTCATGTGTTTTTAACGACACTTTCAGTATCGAGACTATATATATCGCCGGATGGTACAATGATTGCTGGATAATTGTGAAAGGATTTGTAAGGGCGTGGACGTGACCTAATCAAGATACGTGTATTATCTCGGGATTATTTTGGAGACCGAGAAAAATCGCGAAAAACCTATCATGACAGCCGGTGTCCATGATGAATTTCCATAAGATCATAGCCCGAATGCAAATGTGTAGCTCTACCTCTAGACTAATCAGTTCAGTGAAGCCTTCTTGATAAGCTAATGGTTACTCAGCTGGTCAAGAAAATTCCACCTTTAATGGAAACCAAAGTTATATTCATATAATAAAAAAACGACAATTATCACTATCATGAACCAAATTAATTCAGTCTACATCCTCCCACGTTATTTCTTTAAGATTATTTTTAATATTATCCTCCCATCTACGACTATATCATCCAATATAATCCTATTTGTTTCCAAACCAGAATGTTGCATGCATTTCCATTATCTGTCATATGTGTACATCCCCCACGCAGCTCATACTCCTTAACTGTATCCCTCCAATACACTTCTCTGTAAGCGGGGGAAAAAAATAAAATATGCAAATGCTTCTTTTTCACATAGAAATTTCCATAAACTTATTTTCACTATCTGCACACCGCCAACAGATATCATGGATTATCTCTGTAGTATTCCCGTACATTTCACTAAAACACATACAGGTCTACATTTATTTAAACTAGAAAACTCCGTGGCCTTTAGTCCGCAAGCGAACTATACCGACCGAGCGACCGCCTCTTGTCGGCGAAGTTAGTGCCAAATTTTGCGGATAGAGGGTGTCACGTGGTCAGCGAAACGGATTCCCGCGGTCGTTAATCTCGGTTTTCTGGTCTGAATTTATAGGTAAGTTAATAACCTTCCATGATGCAAGTATTCATACCCATCCGTTATCTTCTTCCTGCTCTTCCTAAGGCCATTATAACCAGTTACAATTGATCCATCTTCTTCATGAGCGTCCCCCATCACGTTTGCCAGCAGGATTACAAATCAGAACTTGTTGGGGGGGGGGGTTCTGTAAGGAGGCACTGTTGATGTATGTAGTTTCCACTTAGTTTGATAAAGTTTAGTCACTTCAGTTCTTTTTAATCTCCTTCGAACTCTATGTCAGTATATTCCCCTCAGTTTGATCTCTCCTGACCAGAGAACACATTAGAACATTCTGGATCTTTAAGTTTCGAACTTCATATCTGACTCGGTTCTTGGCTGATTGCAGGGTAAGAAGTTAGATGTTCGTTTAATGTCACTCCATGTACTGGCCTCACAAGTTTCACGTGTGCTGACTCTATATTTCTAGTAATCTCACTGCTTGTGCCTCGCTGGCTTACACATTATACTATGTAATATCTTCCCCATTTGCTTCCTTATATTTTCATCCAAGTTTCTCCAAATTCATCCATTTAATTTACAGGTATTGTTAGTTTAATTTCTGTTCATTTTGCTTTATGCCTTCATTCATTCCATGAGCTGGCAAACTGCATCCCGCATACTTGCATTTTGAGATTCGCTTTATTATGTCCTAGCTTATTATTAATTTTCTTGGCTCTGTTCTCATCTTCCTATTGCCAGTACCTCTGTTCTTACTGCATACATTTTCAGGCTCTATCTTCTTAAAATCTCATTTAATTTGGTCATATTGAATTGCAAACCACACTCATTTTCCTGTTAATCGGTATCTCGCAAATAATATACCATAGTGTGAAGAAGGACCCTTTATTAATTTTGTTGACGTTTGGTTTTATTCCTCTCCATGCTTCTAATAATTCATTCATAATTGTAGTTAAAAAATTTGGTGGATACCCCACAATTTTAGGCGTTCTCTGTTAACATGTAAAAATTCATTATGCGTTTTGTCAGATTGCTAATACTGTTACTGCAGTCTCATTCTGGAACTAATACTTACGAGTTTTTTACGTCGTCTAGTCGCCATGTTGTCATCCCCTTTCAAAAAAATTACCCCAAAATGTACAGATTTTTAAAAAAGACTTATCATTATAAAAATATCTACATAGTACAACGAATGAAAATGATTAATATCTCACATAGAACTTCGCACAGCCGGAAATTGAAATGGGACATATAAAATACTGACTTCATACTACCTACACAGTAATATCGGTTCGAAATTATAAGTGTTATTAAATGGAAGCACTTGGTAATACACACACACATATATAGCCTACATGGCATGTGATAAGCCTATAATTACAAAGACGAAAATAAAGTTAAATGTACATCGTGCTGCATTACCCTCACGCCACTCATTTTAAGGATGAGAAAATCAGAAACAAATATTCTGAAAACGGTTTGATTTTTTCTGCATAAAAGCTTGCGAAGAAAATATGATTCGTCCCTTATAGGCAGTCTTTTTCAAATCGCCTGTATTATTAAAAAATCATTTAATCCACCGTTTCGATTTCTAGTAAAATTACAAAGTCAGTTGTAACCGACATTCGCTGTACATTACTGAGATACACGAGTGGAGTTTGAATTTAAATGCATTAAACAAGTCATATCAGGAACGTTTAAAATGTTAAATTAATAACGACTTTACAGAGTTGTCCGGCAGTCTAATTACACTGCTTACATTTGTAAAGGAATGAGAGTGCACCTCGTACATACCTTGCAATATGTTTACGTTTGAAAGACATCGACTTCCACGCGTCAGTACAGGAAATATAGTCCATTAGTTCACTAAATAAATTGTTTACATAGTCATCTAATTTAATTTTAGTTATCAAGCCTTACAAGATAACAAAAAAAAATGTATAATAGTCACACGTCACATAACCACAATAGTAAAACGATATATCGTTAACTAACGACGTGCATTCATGCTTTTAGGCGGCAGACCAGTATGCTCCGTGGAAGGTACTCCAATTCCAACTGTCTCCTATCGCTAGCTGCTACTCGTTTCAACTGACTTTGCGCCTGCTTGCAGGTTAGAAGGACCCGTGGAGGGGAGTGCGGGCGTTCAGTGACGACGACGGTAACATCAATGAAACAGTCTATCTCTGTCCTTGCAAGCAAGTAGCCTGTTGCTCTCCCTAGAACTTCACGCTGGTTGGTTCGGTGGGACCCTGCCAGCCAGAGCCAGCTAGTCTCGCATTCAACCACAGTCGATAACGAGTTCCGGTGTCCGCTGCTAGCCTTCCAAAGTCAGTGATAGATATTTGTATGTTTGCAATGAAACAGACAGAACGTTATTATTGAATATCGTGTTGGTCTGTAGAGATTCCCACGTACTGAACATTATGGTTTGCCAAAATTCTGCGGTAATGAAGTGGTGTTTGGATAGGAAAGCGTGGAGCGAGCGTGAAAGTAAGGACCCATGCCATCATCGGCCCTGACCTAAAATAGAGGTTTGCGAACTGTGGTTCATGAACCCCTTTGGAATATTCGAAATGCTTCATGCATCTATATTCCCGTATTATTTTTAGACAAACTCGCAAACATGGCGAAAAATTAGTTTGTTGCTCTGTGTGTTTCTCATAAAACTCCACTTTACTGCATTTCGCACGTGACAGATGATAGATGCGGTTAATGATGTTTCTTTTCTTTTCAGAATCGGAATTATTTATGAAACACTGGTTAACTACCTAGCGATGGACCACTAAAGTGAGAGCTTGTAAGGAACAAAAGGGTCACAATAAAAGATCTTATTTTCACCGGGGTTTTCGTATTCTGGTTTCTCAGGCAAGCGGTTCGTGTACCGTATGAAATCATTGCACTAGAGCAGAGATATTCAGCCTTCTTCAACTCACGACACACTGAACAAGGAGCTAAAATTTCAAGGCACACCATCGGTTTTTAAGGAGAGATTTTATCATTAAAAATTAGTATTAAAACTGTGTTTAAAAGTTCAGTAGGTAAAATTGTAATCATTGTGCTATTTTTTTAAATTGATGTTGACCATGGATTTCGAAAAATTTATTTTTAAAATTTATGTTCAGATTTGTTATTATTCCGAATATTGAAATGAGATATCATTGGAAAAGAAGTCATTTATAAAAAAAAGCATTGATGTATTTCATTGGTCTCAAAAAAAATGTCCCCTCCCCTTCTCTCTCTCACTATCACACATCCCCTCTTGTCAATGAAACAAACTCCTTGGCTTTTAGTCCGCAAGCGAAATATGCCGACCGAGCGACCGCCGCTTGTCAGCGAAATTAGTGTCAAATTTGCGGATAGGGGGTGTAGCGTGGTCAGCGCAACGGATCCCCATGGCAGTTAATCTCGGTTTTCAAAACCGGAGCCGCTACTTTTACATTCTCAGGTAGCTCTTCAATTATCCTCACGAGGCTGAGTGGACCCCGTTTCGGACCCACTACTTATCAGAAAACCTGGTAGCTCCGGGAATCAAACCCGGGACCTCTAAATATGTAGCCAGGAACTCTGACCACTAGACCACAGAGACGGTCTTTCTCTCAATGAACAAACAACACACTGAAGGACACTTGATTCGTTGTCATCATCTACATTACGTTTTTCAATTATGAATCTGTCCACGTCCATTAAGCCCTAAAAATAAAAATAAAAATCAACTAAATTCACAAATAACAAAATAACTACAACGAAATAGAAATAACAAACGAAAATGCATTAGCGCAAACTCACACGGAATAACATATCCGATCCAAACAACAGCTGACTGAAAACTGACGCTTGTTTGGGAAGTGCGAAAGATGGGGTGGGAGAAGTTCGTTGGAGAGATATTTTTGGATCGGGAGAATTAAGGATGGAAGTTCTTGGAATTTTACTATAATAACTTTTTTTCATTAAACTGTTACTGTTTTTATTCTTATCGGTCTTTCATGGAAAATGTACAGTAATTCTAAAATTTACCTGGACGATATTTTATTCCTCAATTTTTTCTCGTTTCTTTTCGACCGTCCCCCAAGACTCCCGCGGCACACACCTACTGAAAATCGCTGCACTGCAGGGATTTCTTTTATTGCTAGTTGGGTGGGACTAAGTCCCTTGTACTGCAGTCACTTCTGGCTTATTGTACCAGCCCCAGATGATAGGTGAGGGTGATTGTGGAGCAATTGGTGGAATGAAGATTGGCAGGGGAAACTTAAGTACTCGGAGAAAACCTGCCCCAGAGCCACTTTGTCCACCACAAATCCCACTTGACCCGACCCGGGATCGAACCCGGGCAGCCGCGGTGGGAAGCCAGCTACTAACCGCTTGAGCTATGGCGCGGCCACGCACTGCAGGGATAATCAGTAACCTGGTTACGGTCTTACACATGGGGAAGAGACTGCAGTACTCAGTGGACAGAGACTTCGGAACAATTCTAGGCTTGAACTGGAAATGTTGATTTGTTCCTGTACGTATTTATGACAATATAGAGACTACAGTAATCATTCAGTAAGAAGAGGTGATGGGAAAACTTCCATTGGCTCTATCAGGAATTGAACTCCAAAGGATCAGTTCTGTTATACAGTGCATTAGCTATCACTGCTCGAGCTAAAATTAAACCAGGGATAAGCAGTTACAGCCGGTCACGGTAGCCGAGCGGTCTAAGGCTCGCTTGGAAACCGGGATCGTGGGTTCGAATCCCACTCAGGGCATGGATGTTTAGTTTGTGTGTGTGCGTTTTCCTGTGTTTGTGTACAGGTAGAGGCCTTGCGACGAGCTGATCACCCGCCCAAGGAGTCCTACCGAATGTGTAAGATCTAGAAAAACCGAAAGTGAACGGAGAAGTTCATGGAGGTAGGCCTAGGCCCACTGTGGCTGTAGTGCCAATGGGGGGGAAAAAAAAAGCTGTTACATTTCCCAGTTTTTGAGTAAATTAACTTCAGGGCGAGAAGGTGTGTCATATTCCGCGAATAACCTCATTTTCCCCCGCACGGCTGAGTACGTAATTCATCAGTTTTCCCTTTACAGTTTTCTGTATCTTATAATAGATTAACATTTATTGCAAATTTATGTTTACTGTTTCATAGACAGTGACCAATAGATACGTATTGCATTGCATAGAAGTAGTAATTATTTTCATTATATTTCTCTAATATTGACAGCATCGAGAAATGTTTCGTAGTAGGTTTTATATATATATTTATGCTATCATCTATTTTTTTGAGAAAATTGATAAAATCTGAACTGAATTTCATTTAAATAGGAATTATATCGGACTACAATATTTTAGTGCCGGTCACAGTGGCCGCGCGGTCGAAGGCATGAACCGTCTTCGCCCGCTCGAAGAGAAGGACCGTGGGTTCAAATCACACTTGAGCCATGGACGTCTCTATGCATTTATTCTGTTTGTATTGTTCTGTGTTTATGTAGCGGCCTTGCGACAGGCTGATCCCCCGTTAAAGGAGTCCTACTGACTGTGTATAGGATTAAGGAACTGAAAAAGCGGCCAAGGTTCAAAGGGCTGTAGAGCCATAGAGAGAAATATTTTTTTAGCTGGTCAAATTCTTGCGAATTTCTCTTCGGATATGCAGTTTATTGGCAATCATTTCGTTGCAATGTTTCGGATTTCGTCAGTAGGCCTTTTTCTTTTGTCCATCCCCGCGATGGAACGAAATTAGACATTGTAATGAAACAGAGGTGTTCAGTTGCAGTTACAACACAGTCACATCATTGGATATCCATGGGAAATGTGAACTGCAACACTGAAGTTAGGAATTCGATCAGTAGTCATCCGAATAAGATACAGCTATACTGAGAGTCTAGAATACAAATGAATGTCTGGTTTTATGTGCTGACAAAATTGTATTGTTAAACTGAACCGAGAAAAATGACAAAGCGGTAACTCTATAGATTTATATTCCGGTGGTACCCACTTCGATCCTCAGCGAGGTTACCGTCTCTCCTTTATAGAAATTGTTCTAACTCTTTGAGTACCTCCAGACGAATTATATATTTTATATACGTTTATTAAAATGTTTAACATGTAAAATGTAAATATCCTTTACATTATGACAAATGACTTATACTGCAGACAATGTTTCTGATAGAAGACAGACCCGTCCTCTCGTCAGATAGGGCGCCCCACAAAAACAAGACCGAAAGTGTCAAACAGTAATAAATATCTGGTCATAAGTCCCAGATTGGGCTCGACACCAAGACTGACTGACTGACTGACCGTAAGTCGCAATGTGACTTTGACTTTGACATTCGTGTTAACAAGAACCCGACACTGTCTATATTCTATATGTCTATATGTTTTTTTAAGATTAGTTGTAAACACATCTTCCTAGTGGCCTCCTTCTTTCTGGTTATCCAACCAAAACCCTGCATGCATTCCTCTCCTCTCCCATGCATGCTACACGCCTTGCCCACCTCACACTCCTTAACTTGAAGGGAGAAATTTTGGATGGCCGTTAAAAATCTTAGTCAAGATATTCGGTACTCGGCCGTGCTCGAACCGGTAACCTCTCGCACTAGAAATGTACAAGTTTTCCCTATGCCATGTCGCAGCTTCAAAATGGTCACGCCGATACCACAAACGACAACTTTTTGTGTAACTTACACTAATCCGAAATTTTGTCTTGTAACTATCGTACTCCATGGAGCTGAATCCTTCTTGAGAAGCTAATAGTGGCTCAGTTAATAACGAAATTCAGCATGTACTGTGGAACTCGAAGGCTGATTACCATGTCTGCCACTGTTCCCTTCCTGAATCGCATGAATCCAGTCCATACCTTTACACTTTACTTCCTCAATACTGTTATTAATATTGTCACGGATTTGATGAACGCGTTGCCAGGAAACAGCTCTCTAAACACGGTCCAACACGGAACAATAGATGAGGCCGTGTTTCCTATGTCGTCCGCGCCACGCCCACTGCTGCTAACGGACCAACGAACTCTCAGTCTGACACGTGACACGTGTTTTCTGTGTGGTCTGAGCCATACAACAATAAATGGGCTGTGTTTTCTGTGCGTGGTCTGTACCGAGAGGATATAAGAAAATACGGGAATTGGGAGGCAGATCGAATACCTACACTGTGACCCTGCGAGTCATAGGAGGCGACGAAAACGGAAGTCTCAGTTCTGAGAGAGTGAAATAAGGTCGCGATTACCTGAGGGACTCGGACCCGAGAAAGACTGTGCTGACAAGAGCCAGCAGCATGTACAAAAGACAGACCCGTCCTCTCGTCAGAGAGGGCGCTCCACAAAAGCAAGACCGTTAACATTCAAACAATAATAAATATCTGGTCTTATGTTATATTTTAGCGTCCTGTTGCACTGATTTAAGTCCATGATTTATTTAATCCGTCTTGCAGTGCATACACTCNTGACGTAGTGAGGGGCGACGTAGCGATGTGGTATCCTGAACAATTTTAATATTTTTAACGTTTGACAATGTATATGATAGATACATATTTTAGTTATTTTAATGTGTGAACATGGCATGCAATGAACTGGTTTGACGTAGATAAGTAAGCACCTGAGGATGGCATTATTATGCCGAAACATGTAGTGCGAGGGAGAGAAGGAGATAAATGAGTGTATGCACTGCAAGACGGATTAAATAAATCATGGACAAATATCTGGTCATTTATTGAATGAGACGAGAAGACAAAAGGTTCTGGACTGAATGGTAGCAGCATTACCTTACATATAATTGAAAATAAGTGTAAATGTATTTTACTGTGATATTAATCTCCTCGTTCACGCACTTCTCTCCAGCCTCCCAGTACTTCCTCTCTTTGCGATACATGTCACAATATAGTCTCCTCGGGACCCTATTTGGAACCAGCATGTGATGTAGCTCCTCTGACCTACGTTAACTAATGCCCACTCCATTTCGATCCTCCGAGATTAAGCCTCATCGTTTATTCATAGCGTAATACATGACTACGCTACATATTGCGCCAGGGTAGCAGGTGGTTTCTGAACGGAGGAGAAGGGGGTTTCCTGCATCGGTTTGCCCCCAATAGATAACACCAGCTCATTTCCTCTCCGCTAGGTGGTTGGCTGTGGCAGGAACACGTATATAATCTCAGGAAACACGTGACAGAATTTCGTTCATCGCACGGACAATATAATAAAACCATTTTGTACACATCAGTGCTTCATCTGTCAGAGCAAGACGGATACAATCCCGGGAATCATGGAGGAGAATTTCATTTTTTTTCCTCTGTCTCAAACAGCCTCAGTTTCCAAGTTTCAGAGTTGGAAATACTTTCTTTTTGTGTGTCGAAGGACACGAAGTTTATAAACTTTAATTCGCCGTACACATAAATATACTAACGCAGAACATCTTAAAAATCAAAATCTACAGAAATATAATTTTTCTTGTAGGTTTGTGTGGGTGTGTAACTTGGTCTCTGATATTAAGGGAAGAAAATAGACTGAGAGTATTTGAGAATAAGGTTGCGGGGAAAATATTTGGACCAAAGAAGAAATAAGTCACAGGATGTTGGAAAAATTTGCATAATTAGGAGCTTCATAACTTATGCTCTTCATCAAATATAATTAGAATGATCAAGCGAAGGGAGATGAGATGGGCAGATCATGTAGCAGGTAGAGGGGAGAAAAGTAATTCATAGAGGGTTTTGGTGGGAAAGCCAGATTGAAATAATCCACTAGGAAGACCTAGACGTATTTCGGTGGATTATGTTAAGTTGGATCGTGAAGGAATTTCATGGGATGGTTTGGATTGGATTGATCTGGCTTAGAAGAGGGACTAATGGAGGGCTCTTGCGAACACAGTAATGAGTTTCAGGTTCCATAAAATGCTGGGAAATTCTTGAGTAGCTGCAGAAATAGCGGATTCTCAAGCAGGACTCAAATCCACTAAGTGTGTTATAGTCATCAAGTAAACAAATGAAAAAAATAAATAAATAATAACGAAATACGGTCTGGAAACTACGATTATATTAACATTTCTTTTATTGGTTTTTTCCTCCTTATTTAAAGACAATGTCAATCGCTCAATTTTCATTCATAGCGTTCGAGTCATAGAATAGTCAGCAAGTACTGGATTGGAGAAGATGTGGAAGGAAGGAGTTTGTTCTAATTTAAAGTTCTATCCTAGCATTTGCTTGAAGTATCCGAGAAACCACACAAAGAGCCTGTCATAATAGGCAACCTCCGGTCCGAAAATTAACTCCGAATTACGAAGCAGGAGGTCTAGATTTTCTGCCGCGATGCTCGGTAAACTCAGTGCAGCTGAGTTTAAGTAAAGGTAAATTTGTCATTGCATTTAAGCATCATACCATAAAAATGTATAGAAGTGGGGATGTAACTTCTAGCTTTTATGATTTAATTAGCAGATGAAGACAAGTGGTGAACTCCACGCTACTGTCACTTTATCCCGGATGAAAGGGCCCCTGCAACCGCCGGTGCTCGGTGCTTCTGGATGCGGTGACGAAGAAAAATCCTAGTCCTACTGAGAACTGAACTCTGGTCGTCCTTTCCATAGCCAAGCCATGTTATTGCCCGGGCTGCTTCTGATCTGGATAGGTCCATATAACTAAAGTGTTAATGTAGGATACGTAAAGGTTATCCGGATTCTCCTGTTACATAAAAGAAAAGGTTATGATGAGCACCATATTCTGTGATGCGACGTCGTATAGTCTGCTAGAAATTTACCCACATTTCGGAGGAAGTTGCTGCCTCCTTCTTCAGGGTCAAAGAATATGCCAACCAAGCAGTACGTTCCTCCTAAACTTCCGTAAACGTCTACCAGATTCTAAGACGTCATGTCCCAGAAGACAACACTCATCATTAAAAAAAAACTCCGCGGTTTTAGTCTGCAACGAACTATACCGACCGAGCGACCGCCGCTTGTCGGCGAAGTTAGTGCCAACTTCAGCGGATAGAGGTTGTTGCATGGTCAGCGCAACGATTGCCCACAGAAGTTAATTTCGGTTTTCTAGACCGGAGCCGCTATTTCCTTGAAATAGCTCCTCAGTTATCCTCACGAGGCTGAGTGAACCCCGTTCCAGACCCACTACTTCTCAGAAAATCTGGCAGCGCCGGGAATCGAACCCAGACCTCTGGATCTCTAGCCAGAAACTCTGACCACTAGACCACAGAGGTGGTCACCACCGTTATAACGCCAGTCCTCACAAAATAAATGATATTACCAATTAAACCAGAGAAGAATATGCCATAGATTATAGTAACAGAACAGGCCAGAGGAATCGTATGAGATCCAACGTACTAGCAATAAAACAGTTCCTTGTAGCAGTCACGTAATAGTGACGTCGTCTATTGATCGCAAAACAATAACAAAACATTTATATACATGAGTCCTGACACCAGTAACTTCCGTAAAGGAACAATGGCATCTGTTTCCACACCAATTTCATTGATTCCCTTCTTGCTGAACTCATAGCATATTTTCATGCTAAGAATGTTGAGAATCAATCTTAGAATAACAAAATATGTTATCTTCTTGAATTTTAAATTCAGTACCATGAGTAAACACATGTAAACACATTCACGTACGCTTATCACAGTCAAAATATAAATATGAGTACAAAATTAAAGGATTCTAATTGTAAGGAAGGACAAACAGAGAATATTACTAACAATCTATGTGAATATCTTTATAAAAAGTGTTTACATTTTTACAATTCTATAAATTGGGTTCAAATATGGGCCCACTGCTTATGAACTTCGTAAATAAAAGAATTCGTTTTATAAGGTAAAATCTATATACTCTTATAAGAAACAGAGCAGACACTGAATATCTCTTTCAAACGGATCCATGTGGGTAGGTGCCCATCACCTATAAAGCAGATCCCGCAATCTCAATTTGTTCTATTTTACAACAGGATATTTGACAGAAAAAAAGTCATACTAATCTATCTCAGAGCCTTTTAGAATTAGCACCGGAACCAAGATCAAGAGGACCAACTCCATAAAGCACAATCCTTCATGAGAAGCTAGTAGTCGCTAAGCTAGGGAAATAATTCCCCTTCCTTTATGGAACCCGAGAGCTCATCACCGTGTTCATGAGTCCCCGTCATTTGTTTCTTCCTTCAGTCAATTCCCCCCCCCCCCAAATCCTATTTTATTAAGGCCCATTTCGACACTATCCCCCCTTGTACGCTTAGTTTTCTCATGTAATTGCTCTGCAAGTCTCATTTCTCCGATGCGTCCTGCTTACCCCGTCCAGCTAATCTTCCTTGATTTGATAACCTTAATAATATTTGGCGAAGAGCAGAACTCATGAAGCTTCTCGTTATTCAGTTTTCTCCTGCAACCAGTTCCCCCCCCCCAACTTAGGTCCAATTACAACAAATTCTCAAAAGGAATTTAATTGTGTTTCCACTGATGCTTTTATGGAAATGACGAATAAACAACCATTTTCTGAACCCGTTTGATTGACGGGCAGTATCTATTATTTTCGTATATAATGTGTGTCTTTTGTCATGAGTTAACAAAGGGGAACACAGTGGCACTAGTGTAATTTCTTTTCTTTGTTTAGCTGAGAAACAGCGCCTGTCCGAGGATGGTACATTTCCGTCTGATACTGATTTAAAGGACGACCTTTACAATAGAAAGGAAACTTCGGAGAGACAAAATGGCAGATCAGCTTCCATATCCCAGGAAGTCCATTAGAAACAAATTTAAGTGTATTGTCAATTATTTTCAGCAAGCGGCCTATTCTTTATGTAGGCCTATATTTACTGACTTAAGCTCTCAGGCCTATGTACGTAAACTACCTTTATACAATGTAAGATTTGAGGTTTTCACGGTAACTATGAAGAATATCGTCTTCTGGAATGTGGTGTCGTTTAGATATTGTGTAAACCGATGTTTCGGTAGAAAGTATCGCCTCCAAATTCAGGGTATTGAGTCAGTGCTCTCCCGGTAACCCTGCCTCTTTTCTCCCCCCAACACGATCCTATACCGGCTCTGGTCTGCTACCTGCTGGCCCGACTCCACAGATCCTTCCCCTCTCCTCTCTATTGATTTCCCACGTGGCCCACTCTTCCTCCCTTTCTGTTCTTATATAGCTGAGTGTTTTCGACTGGTGACTCGGTCTGCAGCCACCTGCTCACTCTGGTTCCTCACTCACAGATTTTTCTACACTGAAGATGGAGGTGATATGTTCTTCCGAAACGTCGGTTTACACAATATGTACACGGCGCTACATCCCAGGAGACGGCATTCTTCATACTTTCACATAAAATTATCTCTCACCCTTTACTCTAAAGAAATAAAATTCAGTTTCTTAAAGTTCTGCTAACTTTCAAAGTAAAAACTTCCGTTCTCTCAATGTGGTAGTAAAAATATATTAAATCTTAACACTTCCTTCTTCAAGCCTTGTTATAAAACGAGAAAACACAGGTTTCATTTCTGGTGGAAATTCTAATAACTACGAGTATATTAACTTCATACTCATCTAAAAGGAACATTTTCCTTTGTGTCTGTAGGCCTCATAGCTTTAATTTGCCACTAATAATTAGTATACTGATGTTTCACATAATTACATAATGTAAATAATTAAACTTCTCAGAGAAACCAGCTCATTCTTTCAGTAACATGAGATACTTTACATACATATATTTGGAAATGGAATTGACAGCATAGGGGAAACGTTGTTACTGAGGGTAAAAAGTAAAATGAAAGATAAGGGATGTTCATTTAATTAACTGACGGTACCGCTTCATCCACAGATATCCGAATTCAAAGCAATTTACAAAAGCAGAAGATCGCTTGTCAGTGCTCGAGGCGGGATGATTTTCCCTTGATTGACTCGAACTGTGAGGCCTGCATTTTATGCTAACCAACTCCGAATGTCATTTAGCGGCTCCGAAAAAAAAAAGTATTAAGGTTCGGCCACACAGGGCGCTACGTACGCTATGTTCGCTATACAAACAGAAAAATATCTCCCTTTATTGCCAATGTGACTGGCCACACAGATTCCGTACGCTACGTACGTTATGTTCCCTATGTTAGCTGCGTCGCAGAGTGTACACAGCGTACGTAGCGAACATAACGTAGCCCTCTGTGTGGCCGAACCTTTATACAGACATTACGAAACGGAGAGGACCGATGTAATGGGACATACATGATTATTTAATGATATATCTGACTTTCAGACGTTAGAAGTATGAGAATAAATCATTGGATTTCTTTTCAATGTACCTAATCCTTTCAGCCGCACTATGGCCTTGGAGTCGACTCAGCCTCTAAAAAAATTAATACCAGGAATATTCTTGGGGGTAAAGGGCGGCCGGCGTGTAGGGCTGACAACCTCACCACCATCTATGAGCCGATTGTCTAGAAAATGTGGGAACCTCAAGATCTCACAACCCTAGGGTCTCCACGGCCTGTTACAGGGATATCTTTACTTATTCTTTTACTTTTAGAAGAATGTGAATGTGAGTCGTCAGGTTTTCTGGTGAAATTTTAAGGGTTTGGGGTTTTCAGGGACTTCATCAAGATAAGACACTCGAGTTTCAATATTGATACACAAGGATGAGAAGAAATGGTTTACAGAGTTTCACACATTTTCTTTGAAGCAACCAGACAAAATACGTCATCCAATCATTCTGACATTAAACTCACTCACTCATGGAGCTGAGCTCTTTGAGAAGCCGCCAATTGTGCAACTACTCAAGAACTTAACAACATTTTATGAACCCAAATGTTCATTACCGTGTTCACAAGAGCCCTCGACTTATGCCTATCCTGAGCCAGATCAAATCCAATTTATACCATCTCATCCTCTCTCTCTAAGATCCATTTTATTATTGTCCACCCACCTACGTCTTGGTCTTCCTAGTGGTATATTTTCTTCTGGCTCTCCCACCAACATCCTCTATGAATTCGTCTTTTCCCCATTCGTGCTACATGCCCTGTCCATATCATCTTCCTTGACTTGATCATTCTAATTATACTTGGAGAAGAGTACAAGTTATGAAGCTCCTCATTATGCAGTTTTCTCCAACCTCCTGTCTCTTCATCTCTCTTTGGTCAAAATATTCTCCTCGGCATCCTCAGTCTATGTTCCTCCCTTAATGTCAGACACCAAATTTCACACCCATACAGAACCACAAGCAAAACTGTAGTTTTTTTTTATATTCTAATTTTTATGTTTTTAGACAGCAGAGGAGAAGACAAAAATTTCTGGACTGAATAGTAGAAAGCATTACCAGAATTCGGTGTCCTCTTAATTTCTCCTGAATCAGGTTTCGATTTGTTACTGTTGTTCCCAAATATCTGAACAGTGCCATTATCTTTATGTCAAGATTTTGTCCTGCATCCCAGCAATGAGACAGCAACATATTCTTAGTTCTCTCTGTGTTTACTACTAGACCAACCTCCTTACTAACATCAATTAAAGTTTCTGTGTTTTTCATTATAGTATTTATATTATCACCCAGTAGATCAACATCATCAGCGTATCCTATTTAATTTCAGTCCCACCTTGTTTTCCTGGACCTTCCTAATGACATATTCTAAACCAAAGTTAAAAACCAATGACGATAAAGCATCTCTTTGTTTTAGACCATTCTGGATATGAAAAATATATTAAACTGGAGCTGTCAAAATTTTTTTTTTGCGACTTATAAGAGCTCTACATATACACTAATTGTAATTCTATACATATAAATTTGGTATTCAAATGTCATCCGTAAATTTTGAATCAAAGTAGACTTTGAACTCTCTGCAAACTTTGAACAGCCAGGCTATGGGCGCCTTTCAGGCCCTAGATAACTCTCGTACTCGAAACTGATGCGCTTGCAGAAGGCTTTTTATGACCCATGATTTTACCTTCTTGCTTTCCCTTTCCTAGTGCATCGGAGGAAAAATATGTTACATAAAAAGATTTTATGTTGCAAATGGAATCGCATTAACATAACGAAACTTATCCTGGTTGCTCCTTTCTGTGAGATTTGCATTATATTTACGGGTTCCAACATAGCCTATGAAGCCTATAGTAAACAGAAGAAAGTGAAGAATTTCAGTGCCTCATTTAAGGAAAATTTCGTTCTATTTACGGTACCCAATAACTCGGCTACTTTCTAGTCTAGGCTCTCTAGACTCCTCTAGACTGTTGTATCACATTAAGGGAGACAGCAGTCATCTGACCCGGAGCCGCGTATTGCGTCTATTTTGGCTTTACTTCTATTAGTCCAAGTCACATTGCGACTGACGGTCAGTCAGTCAGTCAGTCAGTAAGTCTTGGTGTCGAGCCCCATCTGGGGCTCATGACCAGATATTTATCACTGTTTGACAGTTATGGTCTTACTTTTGTGGGGCGCCCTCTCTGATGAGAGAACGGGTCTGTCTCTTACATATGCTGCTGGTCCTTGCCAGCGCAATCTTTCTCGGGTCCGAGTCCCTTGGGCCTCGAGACCATATTTTACTGTCTCAGATTTGAAACTTTCCCTTTCGTCTCGCAGGGTCACGGTGAAGATATTCGACCCCCTACTTCTATTAGCTTATTTCAAGACCTTTCATTCACTGCTGAGATAAAGAAACTATATGGAATGTTTATTGTAACGAAGTGGAAAAGGATGCAGTCAGATATTTTTTTACGGAACTGCAGTTTTATGTAAAAGTTTCATTTGCACTGTACGTATATATTTTTGTGTTGTTATGACTTTTTCCACCCATGTTAGGTGGGCCACTTGTCACCACGGCATGGCGCGTCCTCAGGTTGCGGATGGAGGAGACGCCCTCCAGATGTGGAGGGAAGCTGCGAATATATTAAATAAGCAGTCGCGGTTTGAATTGATCTGGCTCAGGATAGGGACCAGTGGAGGGCTCTTGTGAATACGGTAATGAACCTTCGGGTTCCACAAAATGCTGGGAAATTCTTGAGTAGCTGCAGAATTGGCGGGTCCTCAAGAAGGGCGCAGCTTCATGAGTAAGTAAGTAAGTATGACATTTCCCATCCTACGGTCATTTTTTTCTAACTTGAGATCCATGGAATGTACTGTCACTTATGCAGATATGTATGTAAATAACGGTAATGACGGAACGAAGAAAAGCCACAAAATACCTGTCAGTGTAGATGGTTCTCAGCTGGTGTTCGTATCGGGAACTTCCCGAATTCAAACAACAAGAGATACAATTGTACTAACCCAGCCGATATGAAGCCTGTGATGATGTTGACGAGTATATTAAGTTTCAAATCTTTACGAAATATCTACCGAGATTTATTCATATACACATTTCAAGCTGTACTGCAAGACGTCGTTTATGCAAGTCTACCGTAAGCCCTGTTTTTCTACAGAAATTATAGCTGGATTTGGAATAATTTTCTACACTCAAACGTTTCATGTGTAACGTTACGTTATTTTCAATGAGAAAGCCATGAAAACGGTTATATAATTTGGTTCTGCTATTCGCCGTTATTTTTATGCAGATCATCAAAGCTACAAAACATCAGAAGAAAATGCTCATACATATTACCCGGTCTCTCTTTGTATTGTAAACAAAGTAACCTGTTGCAAACAGTCTTATCCAGAACGTACTCTCTCCCCCTTAAACTCCCAGTCTATCTGTGCTTAAACGCTTGTTACTTTCAGAAAACAACTTTCAGTCATTGTTGTTATAGTTGCCTGTGTAACAAGTGAAACCTTGAATCATAGTTACTTTAATGAGTCGACGGAGAAATAAAGCAACAGTTGAACGTAGCACGCATGGCTAGGGCACCAATGCTGACGTAATAGCATGACGTCAATTCGACGCCACAAGCATCGACCCCCACTAGCAGAATGATGGAGTTGAAAGGGAGGGTGGTTGTAGGGTGAGAGGAGAGGGGAGTAAATGTATGTGATATATACATCCAACCAGAAGGTATCAAAGGGGACATTCTTTTTTTTAACTTCCTTTTGATCTCCTATCTACAATCCATCCTTAACTGCGTATAGTAGGGTAGAGACCGAGTTTTTTTAATAATTTTCTTATATGTATATGTTCTGACATACAATAGATATATTTAAGTAATAATTTGTTCAAAAATTTATTTCCGATAGCTGTCATTAAGATAGTGGGAGCAACCTGTTTAGTGCTATCATTAGTGGTCAATGAAAATGTAACTTTGAAGAACAAAAAGTAAACTTATTCAAATTTAACGTGGTATTTGGATCCCACGAAAGTTATTTTCAAAAACAGCCAAACAGAGAAGAATTTATACTGAATTTGAGGTTATTATATGACGACTAATACGTTCTGGGACATAAGCTCTGCTTTCTGCTTGCTAGTTGTATGTTTGGCTTACTTTTCGACCCTGAAGATGGATGTAGTTTCTCCACAACATCGGCGAACATCTACCGGACAACATGAACAAGATGGTACTCTTCAAACGAGAAAATAATTTAGAAGTAGCCTACTAGTTCCAACTAAATTAATCCTCATAGGTTTTATTCATTTTTTTATTATGTGTTAATTAAACAGTGGGATTATTTAACAAACAGGTGTGCAATCAGAATCTCAAAAATCACTGTTTCTAACATGAAATTTGCTGCCGAGTGTAGAGTGAGAATTTCGTAGCCATGGAGTATTATTTAAATTGTGTTGCTTTTAAAATCAAAATTGAAGAAAAAGATCGCAGAATTAGGAAAGAAAACTTAGCATCTCTGTACTCTGTGAATGTACTCTCAGAAATATGGTTTTAACCTAACCACAATTTAGCAATATGTAAAGGAGAGATGGAACTGCCTCATTTTAGTTCCCAAGCATGAAATCATCAATGTAACTTGAGTGGGACTCATGATGCACTAAAGAAAGCCGATATAAATAAATATCAAGAATTATAATTCGCTCGATATCTCAGGAAAGATGAACCATTACATCTGTAAATCTATTGTCTAAAAATTGTGAAGACTGGAATTCATTAAAGCATTATTAACTACTTCCTTTCTTCATTACCATACTCGTATAGTTGAAAAACACAGCACAACGTAAGATTCAAATGCGCCTCTTCGTCAAAACGTAAACAACTTCATTAATTCAAGATCCAACAGTAAACACTGTGGATTGACATAGTTAACTACAACACAATCTTTCAACTAGTTTTTTAACTGTATGAAACAATATATTACTTACTTACTTACTTACTTACTTACTTACTCATGGAGCTGAGCCCTTCTGGAGGAGCCGCCAATTCTGCAGCTACTCAAGAATTTCCCAGCATTTTATGGAACACGAAGGTTCATTACCGTGTTCACAAGAGCCCTCCACTAGTCCCTATCCTGAGCCAGATCTATCCAATCCATACCATCCCATCCTATCTCTCTAAGATCCACTCTAATATTGTCCACCCACCTACGCCTTGGTCTTCCCTGTGGTCTCTTTCCTTTATAAATAAATACGCTTATATTTATTTATAGATCTTTGTGTCTTTATCTGCAACTTTTTCACTGTTTCTCGCGTTTGATAAAAATCTACTTTTACTGATTTTGCTCTCGGATATATTGTTTCAGCCTCATGAAACAATATATCCGAGAGCAAAATCAGAAATGTATATTTTTATCAAACGCGAGAAACAGTGAAAAAGTTGCAGATAGAGGACACAAAGATCTATAAATAAATATAAGCGTACTATTTTGAAGCAAGTTAACAATTGAGTGAACATCACAGTAACTTAATTATGTAGCCTAGATGGTAAAATGCCGGTCACGGTAGCCGAGCGGTCTAAGGCATGCACTGTCTTCGCTCGCTCGGAAGCCGGGATCGTGGGTTCGAATCCCACTCAGGGCATGGATGTTTAGTTTGTGTGTGCGTTTTTCTGTGTTTGTGTACAGGTAGAGGCCTTGCGACGAGCTGATCACCCTCCCAAAGAGTCCTACCGTATGTGTAAGATCTAGAAAAACCGAAGTGAAACGGAGAAGTTCATGGAGGTAGGCCTAGGCCCACTGGGGCTGTAGTGCCAAGGAAAAAAAAGTACGTGTTAGGTGAACACTGTATAATTCAGCAGTAATTGTATCCTACATAAACTATTTCTTGGAACTAATAATTTTTGTACCACAATGTGCAGACAAATCAAACTGGAACATATCTTAAATGAGGTCGCGCCATAGCTCAAGCGGTTAGTCGCTGGCTTTACACCGCGGCGGCCCTGGTTCCATCCCTGGGTCTGGTCAAGTAGGATTTGTGGTGGACAAAGTGGCGCTGGGGCAGGTTTTCTCCGAGTACTTCGATTTCCCCCGCCAATGTTCATTCTACCAAATTCTGCATCATCATAATCACCCGGGGCGGGCTACAATTTGTCAGTCAGTGGCCGCCGTGCCGAGTGGACCCAGTTGGACTCCACCCCCCACTAAGCGAATTAAAAAAAAAAATATTTTAAATAAAATATTCGCATACTGAAATTTTCTACTGAAATTAAATTAAACTGTAATTAAACACCCCCAGTCTATGTTCCTCCCTTAATGTCAGAGACCAAGTTTCACACCCATACAGAACCACAAGCAAAATTGTAGTTTTATATATTCTAATTTTTATGCTTTTAGACAGTAGGCGAGAAGACAAAATGTTCTGGACTGAATAGAAGAAAGCATTACCAAAATTCAGTGTCCTCTTAATTTCTCCTGAATCAAGTTTTCGATTTGTTACTGTTGTTCCCAAATATCTGAACTGTGCCATTATCTCTATGTCAAGATTTTGTCCTGCATCCCAGCGATGAGACAGCAACATATTCTTAGTTCTCTCTGTGTTTACTACTAGACCAACCTCCTTACTAACATCAATTAAAGTTTCTGTGTTTTTCGTTATGGTATTTATATTATCACCCAGCAGATCAACATCATCAGCATAGACTATAAACGGATGTGTCCTATTTAATTTCAGTCCCACCTTGTTTTCCTGGACGTTCCTAATGACATATTGTAAAGCAAAGTTAAAAACCAGTGGCGATAAAGCATCTCTTTGTTTTAGACCATTCTGGTTGGGAAAATTATCAGACAAATGTTTACCTATATGGACCTTACTAAATGTTCCCTTTAAACACATTTTAATCAGCCTAACTTGTTTCATGGGTACCCCAAACTCTATTGTACAATACTTCCTTCCTAACTAAATCATGGGCTTTCTTGTAGTTTATGAATTGCTGATGCACTGTCTCATTGTACTCCCATTTTTCCTCCAGTGTCTGATGAATGCAGATCAGTGGTTGATCTGTTATGTCGAAATATACACTGATGATCTGATGATCCCCAATAATTTCATCTATATATGGACTTAACATTGAGAGAAGGATATTGGATAAAAGTTTGTATGAAGTTGATAGCAGTGTTATACCACGATAATTACTACGCTCAGTTTTATCACCCTTCTTTTGAACTGGTCTGATAATAGACTCCTTTCCCTGGTCAGGCAATTCTTCTGGTGGTCGCTCGGTCGGTATAGTTCGCTTGCGGACTAAAATCACGGAGTTATGGATCTCAGAATGTAATATTTCACCTCTTGCTTAAATCAGTTCTACAAGAATTTGATCACTACTTCGTGATTTATAACATTTCAACTTTGCAATAGCAATTTCAACCTCAGAAGGACCAGGATCAGGTACTAACAGCCCAGCTGTATCTATTTCATTCTGCCTACTTTTTTTCTTATTGCTAGTGGGGAGGGACTAAGTCCCTTGAACTGCGGTCACTTCTGGCCTATTGTACCAGCCCCAGATGATAGGTGAGGGTGATGGTGGAGCAATTGGTGGAATGAAGATTGGCAGGGGAAACCGAAGTACTCGGTGAAAACCTGCCCCAGCGCCACTTTGTCCACCACAAATCCCACTTTACAAGAGTCGGGATCGAACTCGGGCCGACGCAGTGGGAAGCCAGTGACTAACCGCTTGAGCTATGGCGCAGACCTTCTTTCTGCCTATCATGACTGACCCTATGTACATTCAATAACTGAGAGAACCAGTTCATCCACATATACAAAATATTGTGGGAATCTGTAAGCAGATCACCAGTCTCTATTTACCTTTACAAAGTTATTTCTAGGTTGGTAACGCCTCTTAAACTAATTTATTCCTGTATACAGGTCTTTAATGTTCTTGTTCTTATTGTTTGTTGCAATCTTATCAATTTTATCTTTAAGATATTCCGTCTTTTTATTTCTTGAAGTGCCTGCTGGCTTCAAATCTTATATTGTTCAGATTATCCCCGTCTATTTTGCTTTGATCCTGTAAACACTGCAATTTGACTTGTTTCCTTAGGTCTAATAATTCTGAGCATCCTTCATCAACTCATGGCTTATGCTTCTTCAATTCGTAATAGTCTAGACTCTCTTTGGATGAAGCGTTTATATTCTAATAGTTTCCTACACTCTACTAATATCCACCTCAGCATCGAAGATTTCTGAAGCTGCAAACCTATCTGAGGTTTCAATATGATCCTACTCTTTAACCTCTACCTCGTTTTAATTTCTTGAGATTGAACATCTCCCTATGAACTCTGTGTGTTGCTTGCTTATGTCGCTGTGTCTCTTCCTAACTTTTGCCACCACCAAACAGCGGTGGTAGAATCATGCGATTCTCAGAATAAACGGCAACTATTTCCCTAAACAGCATAACACACTTGTATTTTTAACACAGCTGCAGGGTTTATTCTGTGAAGCTGACACTTGCTTTCTAGATATTTAGAAAAATTTCACACTTCAGCGAGTTAAACTGTAAATTTGGGACATAAATTACAGAAACTCATGGAGCAGAGATCTACTTGAGAACCTACTACTCACTAATGAAGGAGTTCCTTGCTTCTTATGGAACCAGATCATTCATTACTATGTTCACAAAACTCCAACTGGACCCTGGACCACACACTCTCAATTTATCCAAAATCCATTTAAATTTTATTCTGCTATCTACAAAGACACAGGCCTGCCAATGCATAATAAATTCATGGGAATGTTTAACATGAGAAATCAGGGTTTTCATAAGTTTCTGTGTCTCCTATGCTTTGTAATATTCATATGGGAATAAACATTAAACAAAAATGCAAAACTGATTAACCTTTATCATATGTGATCAGGGGCTTCAAATGTTCCACTACTATAGTTTTGGCAGTTAGATTTTAACTTGGCGGTAAGTCAGAAGTGAAGTTATCTCTGGTCTTAATTAATAAGTACCACGGCATTAAGACACCGGAGAGAATGAAGTAAAACACAATCATTCTTAACCTCAGCACTAGATGCTGAGTAGCCAGCTTCATGCTCCTACTGCTTTATCTGCAGTTAAAGAGCCCCTGGTACCCACTGTATAAGCTGATTGGGCCCATGAGCTGGTGTAGACATTATGGAGAAGAGATAATCTCTTGCCCCTGCTAGGAATCGAACCGTCTCCTCAGTTGTCCAGCCTGTAGCCTAGTGACAATACACTCTGGACTATCCCAGTGGTATTTATATTGTACATAGTGC
The DNA here is from genome assembly GCF_002891405.2 of Cryptotermes secundus. Classification (NCBI taxonomy): domain Eukaryota; kingdom Metazoa; phylum Arthropoda; class Insecta; order Blattodea; family Kalotermitidae; genus Cryptotermes; species Cryptotermes secundus. The sequence continues at coordinate 467,494 of NW_019740383.1, read as the reverse complement.
AATGCTAGGTGTACTGCACCCTCACATGCACTGCCACATATCATGATGCACAGACAATAATGATTAATTTTAACACGCTGCAGGTAAATCCTGACTTGGTTACCAGAAATATTCAAATACAATTTTTAGTCATGGTAGAAATGTATAGAAATCATTTCTGTTAAACTGCAAAATGCACAGAAATAACAGTAATCTGTGTATGAAATAACTACACTTGGCAATATGGGTTGAAATATATTTATTTCTTCCATGATGACTACACTTATGTTCGCAATATGAAATATCAATGCTCATATTTTAAAAAGATGTTACCTGTAAAAATGTCATTGTCTTCTAAAAAAATTACATAAAAAACTTACAACAATGATGACATTTTTACATTACCTACATTGATACTGGCACTTCAATTTTATTTCCATTCCTTTGTTGCCATCATTATAGCGATAAACCACACAGCACAGAGTGGATGAAGAGAGGTGCAGTTTTCATTCAAATTTTGTATTCTCAAGTACAAATTTAATTCTATGCCTTGGTGACTTATTACTTTGCATTTCAGAATCTAAATATTACCCAAATGGCTTACAAATTTCACACATTACATTCCATAATTATAATTTTATACCAGTATCAAGTGGCATTAATTTTCATGAACATCATTCCCTTTTCTCTTTTAGAATTAAGCCTAGGTCTCAATTTCAACTTCTTACAAGCCAAGGCATAGCATTAAACTGCTACCATAAAAAACAAGGCCCTTTAACTTTCCTTTTATAATGGAAGAAAATTCATGCCATTATGATAAAGGACCCATAATTCTGATACAGTAATCCTAATTATGCACCTATATTTATGAATTAAATCTGTACCTGTAGACAACTTTCAAAGGTAAGAAATATATATAACACATAAAATTACATGGAACACGTTACAAAATCCAGCCATTTCAATTTTTTTTTTTCAAAAGGGGAGGAAAAAAAGCACAATTTACTAATTATTTTTGTACTTGAACATTATTTTTTAAATTTTTATACTTTCCTGTTTCCCATTTGCTCATCCTGTACTGAAAATAAATTCACACACCACCTGATCAGTAGCAGACTGGCATTGCGTCATGACGCCACAACCAGCTATTACACAATAAAATACACAATAACATTTAATAATATAAAACAATGATCATATTTAAAAACTATTGGTATATTTGTATGGCAATGAGGTAGACCCAGTATAATTGCTATATGTGTTTTACAACTGTCAACGAAAACATTGGTTTATCCTGAAGTTAGGTCTGGCAAGCCTTGGATCAAAATGCTATGGGCAATCAGTCTAAATATTTCCTGTGTCTATAGTATGTTTACAGCAGTTCACCTTCAATATTAGTAATGCAAGAATATTCACATAATACTTACTCTTAATATATCTGATTCAGTGTTCAAAATAAGTCTGTACAGTTCACATATCATCACTAGCTGATTATTAAGTATATATTACAGTTTTTCATCTTCATCATAAACTATGCTGAATTAGGCTTAACCTTTATCATCTGTGATGATGCATGTGTGGGTAGAGCAGGCACAGTGGTGCATTGTTTTCAGTATAAATACCATTACCGCAAGTTAAGATCTGGCTGATAGCACCACTGTACTGGGACACTCTGTTCCCAGATGATAAAGATTCATTGCCTGTTCCTTAACCCTCTGGATGTAACTGGCCTTATTACAGTGCCTATCAAGAACAATTTCAAAACACAGGACTTATGCATATGAGAGAAAATAAAAGTGTCAGGATTGGAAATTTTGATACATCCTACTGCAAAGTTATTAAAGAGTTACCTTCCAAATATGATCAAAAATGTACATCTGCTGTTTATATAATTTTCTTCTTTTTAGGGGTTGGGGAAGAAAAAACAGAATAGAACTAATATGGCAAAAGAATGATTAATAAAGAATACATGATTCTGTGAGTGGCATCATTACATTTAGAACATTTAAAATGTTCTTCGAAGTACGTTACTCTTGAACACTGGTTGAGGTACCTGGACACCATACTAACATGTTTTACTAATGACGAGATAAGAAGTTATTCAAATTGGAGTTAGAAAGATTTCAAATAACCGGCTGTAACCTGAAATTCCAAACACCCCTTAACTAACGGACCATACACACTTAATGAAGTGGGAAAGAACATCTTAACATGACATTCATTTGTTCACATCACAACAAGCCAATAAAATGGCCATCACAGAAAAGGAAGAAAACTTGAAATGCCCTCAAATTCCTCCAATCAGTGCTCTATTACTATACAATTAATTCGTCACAAGCACCAGCTGGAAATTATCTGACAGAATTTCATGCTACTGCACATCTTTGTAACAGTTTCGGGCAGTTGTCCTCAGTTATAAAATTACTGATCCATGACTTGCTAAACCATTCCTGTTTTTAATATTCAACAGTGGTGTTGAATGTTAGAATCCTGTAAGCATATGGTAACAAAGTGTATTTATGTATTGTATCGTTATTATAAAATATACCCGGTTATACATATCTTTTTAAAAAAACATCAGTCGCATGATTCTGCACTGTAAAAAAACCCTTGCTGTTAGTTTAGAATAGGCTATTACCAAACTTAACAATGCGATTGGTATTCGGCTTGAAAACGAATACTGGGTTGCAGAATATGAATGTGTATGTGTGTGTTGATGTACAGTCAATTCCCTAAGCTATGCTTGCAAGAAATTAAATACCTTAATAGGTTAATCCAATATAAAGAAACAAGAAGAGCAGCAACCATATGTTTGCCTGTACATTAAGGCCCAACATGTACAGAAAATTATGTCTGCCATGTTGGACCCTCTTGGATAATTATGACTATCTACAATCAAATGTGGTATTCAATTTATTATAGCAAAACTTACTGGGTTGACTTTACTGCATATTAATATTATTATTATTATTATTATTCACTACGAATATCTTTAAAAAAATTCAGAACACAAATGTTCCATTCCCTACAAAACAATTAAACCTCGTACAACTAATTAAATTATGTTGTACTTTTTATCATATTTGATTCAAAGATGATCGGACGACACCCACGCAACAACTGAAAGTAGTTATTATTCTATAAAATACCTACATGACAAGATGAAGATGTTATGCTACATAGAAACCATGTGGCAAAAATTGTACAAAAACACATTTAGAAAAAATGTTGATCTTCTTTTGTCATTCAAAGTTTTATATAGAGTAATTCATGCTTAAATGTTAATATTTAAAATTTAAATACATTTTTAAATTCTAAACATCATGAATACTGTCTGGATAACTTTAAACGTTTACTTCAAATTTCAGTTATGAGAAATATATGTTCAAATGATGCTGGAACTATTTTTTGCTTCTATTCCACTTACCAAAATATGACAAAACTCTGTTTCAGTAAATTATCAGATTTCTTTAAGGTGCCTGACAACACAAAACAGTAAAACAGCCACAGATTTAGTACACTGTTCAACAATTGTAGCACTTCAAAAAAAAAGCCTTATGAAGTATAAAATAAGACATGAGGGAATGTAAATTCAGGAAATAAAATTGCAACTACTGAATGTGCCACTGAGAAATGCATACTCAAAGAATTATGAAACAAAATATAGGAATAAAATTATCAGTCATGACAAGACAGGCACTTCTTTAAATGCCAGCAGTCTCAGTAATGATAAATTGTCACACCATTTGTCATGCCTTTTAATTAACTTGTGATATCATAATCATTCAGCCATGCTACATGCTACACTACAGCATACAGAAAGACACATTTATAGATAAGACATTGTACTTTCTAATGCACTGCAGCACACAATATATCTTACAACCAGATTTACAGAGTGCCACAAATTTGAATGCTCAACTTAAATGGGCAAAATTTCATTCTAAATTCTCCAATATTTTTCTTATGGTTACACTTGATTTGTTATAAATTCAACTTTATTTTTGTTAAATTTATATGGAACTTCACAAATGAACAACTTTGCACTGTAGCAGCTTTCTTTAGATGTAACTTGACCTTCATTCCAATATTTCATCTCTCATTATCACTAGGAATGCCAAAAATAAATAACCTCACCAGTCAATATACTGGCAAGGTATCAAATTTTTTAGTGTTGTGACCTTGCACAGATCTCCTATACAACCATGAATCCCGTAACATATATATAATATTTAAAATTTAGGGCTCTTTAACTCATGGCAAAATTCAATGAGTACACATTATGTGTGTGGCTTGTCAAAAAGAATTTTGTTGCAGTTCTTATACTCCTTGCACTAAACGTTTACAATTGCATTCTACAATATAAAGGGGGATTACTCGTTTTCTTTTTTAAACACAGCATTATTTAGAATACAAAATATATTAAAATTACACTCAAAATTTGCACCTTAACAATACAAGAATTATGTGTGTCTCTGAATCTGGTCCACAAATCTTTATGACCAAAAACTGGGTGAAAAATGATTATCCTGAGTTTATAAAAAATCATTTGTATTATTTCATTTCATAATTCACTATTAGAGTTGCCAACATTTAATATGTGAAGAGTAAAAATACCGAAGTACCTTACCCTTTATATGTGCAAATCTTAGAAACTGTATGTATAAGAGTTTACTGTCATTCCTAATAACCTGAGAAAAATGTAAAAGTCTTCACTGTTTACTGATGAATGCTGGTAACAAGCAGCACCCATACTGAACAGTATCTGGATTATAATACACTCTTATTCCTTTTGTAACACAGATTTTCTGAGAAGCATTTTTGGCATTAGAAATAAGTATCTGCTAACATAATGTAAAGTGTGAAAGAAAGGAATATTTAGCAGAATACAGGCCTACAGAAAACAAACCATACCAAGTTGAAGTACTTCTAAAACATTGGTTCTCAACCTGTCAAACCGCGGCCGGGTAGATTCTTTTTCCTACAAGACGAGGGCCCAGTGGTTGAGAAACAGTGGTCTAAAACATCTCTGAAGGTACCCTGAGTAGGCAACCTTCCACAAGAAAAGTCCTGTGTTCACTGACATCTCCATATGGCTATTTTGGTTCCCATCATGTATGTTGAAAATAGAATCTAGTAACTTTCTAATGATGCAATAATCTACATTCACTATCTGATGACGGTGCACCCTCAAAGATATTTCAGAAACAGATTACTTACCTTAGACTTGTATGCCTGACAAAAATAAAGCTATCTTACTAGGCTTTTTAGATTAATGTGAAAATGTAAACACTTTACTTACATTATTAATAAATACAATGTGGTTGTTTGACTACTGTCATTACTCTCTGCAACATGGACTGGCTAAACTAGAGAATGCGGCCCATTCACCGTGTTAGAAAAATAATTCAACTGACTTACCTAATTTGGTTCTCTCAAACATATTTCATTTCAACAACCACAATAAGAATAGTAAAACAATAGCATGCAACATCAACAAATACTCACTTTGCAGTATATAACAAATAATGGTAATATGTTTTAGAAAATTAACATAGTGCTGACATCATCATGAAACACCAGACAATGAGATTTATTATAGTCCATATCAATTTATTACCCAAATCCAGAAAATATTGGCAACCCTAACCTGTATGAACTTATGTATTTGACTGACTCTTTACTGGATAGTAAATAGTAATATTACTTGATAATGCCTCATGATTCTATACAGAAAATCAGTTTTAATGTTTGTTATATGAAGAAACTGATTTTCAAAAATACCTTTTTTTTTTTGTTTTTTGTTTTGTAATTTTGAAAGCTTCCACTACATTTTCATCTAACATTGAAGTCTATTTATACACTGATAAAATATACTTATGCTCTTACTCCTGGCCTTCTTTGGATTACAGATGAGCTTTCTTGTTTGTGGTTTCCATTTCCTTACATTGCAACATATTTTCTAAAGTTGCAGCTACAATCCAATACACAAGCATTCATAACTGTGAAGAATCTCCATGTGGTATCCAGTTATTATGCATCCTATAAATTTCATATCTAGAGATCTGTTAATTTTTTTTTATGCATTCAAATTCCAAATCATTTTCTGAAATTAAGCCAAGATTTGCAACAATTAACAAAGATGAGTCAATTTCATCCACTGGTTACCACATGGACTTCTCAACCATGGGAAAATACACATCAATCCCAAATGTTAGTATGGAATTCTGTACAATTCAAGAATACAGTTTATCACTAAAGAAAAAAGAAATCCCATTACCCACTCTGGTTTCTTGATAACTTACTCTTCATTACATAATTCTGAAAGTAAATTCTAGCTACACTCATCATCACCATCTTCTAATGGAGAAGATTTTGAAGATTGAGCTGGTGAATGTTGCAAATTTTGTATATACTTCTTTTGTCCAGAATCTCCAATTATCTGTGCCCCTTTCTTAGGGACATTCCGTGTTATCAAAGGTGTTATTCTTGCTAATGTTGGTACCGCATCAAAGCCTCCACCACTACTGCTGTTACCATTATCTTCTTCTCCATCATTGCTGCCATCACCAGCACAGATATCTTGATCATTGTCATCACCGCCACCAACAATGCTAGCAGCATCTCCTCCTTCAGCAATTCCGCCCTCTGATTCAGCACCTTCCACTTCTTCTTCTTTCAGACTACAGCCACTTGGAGACCCTGTAGACTTCTGTAAGGTCTCTACTATGGCTTCGACCCTTCGTTTTTTCCGAGTTGTACCCACATTGATGGTTAAAGACGGAGACTTTTTGGCTTTTGAAGGTGATTCTGCAGGCTTATTATTCTCAAACTGTTTACGTGCTGGGGATCCTCGTGTTCTTGTTTGCTTTACTCTGGAAGCATTACTATTTGCTCTTTTTTTACGAGGTGGTCTTCCTCTCTGAGGTGTTACTACTTCTGGAGTACTGCTGAGGGAATTACTGTCCTCACCACCCGCAACAGCAGCTAAAGCTGTATCTTCCTCAAATTCCTCTGTTCCTCTTTCTTTCCTTGTTACCTTCCGAGGTGAAGTTTTCTGTCTGTTCTTCTTTAATATCCGATGACGACCCTCTCCAGATGTACTTGGAGTTGCTAAAGTCTTGTCTTCATTTTGTTTTGAAGCTTTCTTTGAAGCAGGTGACTTCTTTGTTCGGGTAGTTTTCTGAACTTCACTTTTCCCTGACGGAATGCTAGAGTAATCTTCAAATGCTGCAGATGTGGAGGGTTGCTTCATGGATCCTGCTCTTCTTCCAGGTGTCCCACCTTTCTTTGGAGACTTCTTTACTGGTTGTTGGGGCTTCTCTTCTTCTTCCTTGGGTGAGGACTGACTTGTTGAATCATCATCTGCCCAAGTAAAATTACAGCACATATTAGAGCAATGAAGCAGGCTTTTATTCTATGTTGCTGCACATACTAAAAATTCTACAGTGTATGTGATTAACAGGAAACAAATGCCCACTTATACAAACATGTTAAGTTCCTGTTCTCATTTAATGTGAGTCATTTTCTGAAATATTGTCACATGTACCAGTGACTGACCACCTCTGTGGTCTAGTGGTCAGAGATCCTGGCTACAGATCCAGAGGTCCTGGTTCAATTCCAGGCACTACCATATTTTCTGAGAAGTAGTGGGTCTAGAACGTGGACTACTCAGCATCGTGAGGATAACTGAGGAGCGATTTCAAGGAAATAGCAGCTCCGGTCTAAAAAACCGAAATTAACGGCCATGGGGATTTGTTGCACTGACCACGCGACACCCTCTAGCCACTAAAGTTGGCAATTACTTTGCTGACAAGTGGCTGTCACTCAGTAGGCAGATTTTGCTTGCAGACTAAAGCCACAGTTTTTTTGTATTAGTGACTTATAGACAGGGTTTGGATGGGTGAATAAATTTAATGGATACTCCCAAGTCATAACTACAATTAACACTTTGCGGACTGGTGGCATATTTTTATGCCCAGAGCTTTTAAACGTGGCAGACCGGTGGCATATTTTTATGACTTTAGGACATGTTAGATTGTAACAAAATACTTATAACATATTTGAAGTCAAAAGTACTGGAAAACATACAAGAATGAAATGGAAATTGTTCAGTCATCACAAACAATATCATCTTGTAAGATTTGAGGCTTTCACGGCGGTGACTATGAAGAAAGCAGTCTTCTGGGATTTGGCACCGTGTATATGTGGTGTTAACCGACGTTCCTCCGAAACATCGGTTAACACCACATATACACGGTGCCAAATCGCAGAAAACTGCTTTCTTCAATATCATCTTGCATTCCATCTTCTGCATTAGACAAAATAAAAACGATATTTCAATTATGTTGACTGGCAACTCTTTCCAAGCCTTTGATATCCACTCCACTATTATTGATAATGATACCTTTCTTATTCTGCCAATAGGTGTCAATATATGATTGTCTTTATCCATCCAGGCATCATGGTATTTACAGAGAAGATGCCTGAATGGTTTGTTGATTGACACACCAAGTGGCTGTAATTGACTCTGTCATGCCACTAGGAATTATCACTAGATCAGTGTTTTTTTTCCTTAACATATTTCTGGGTCTACTGGAGAGATGGGCGTGAAAAGTATCCATTACAAGCATACTCTGTGACTTTCGTAACACACCAAGCTGAAGTTCCCATTCCCGTCCAAGCCAGTCTTCCTATATTTGAAGTGTGTGCGCCCATGCACACACACATATATCTGAGTATTGAGTGAAAAACAATGTTTGTTGTGTTGACAAAAACCTTATCTTGGCATACAGAAAAGATCATTCCTTACCTCTATATACTGTAACGGCTCTGTAAACACAGTCCGTTGCTAGGTTACACAACAATGGAGGAGGCTGTGTTTTCCATGAACAAGGTGACATCACAACATGAGATAACGATCACATGACATGTTTATTATTGGTCGATGTCTGTCCCTTGACTACATAAGTGAGCAGAATTCCTAAGCTGGCAGAAATAGCAGCAGTGGAAGAACACGAACAGAGTGAACTGGGACTAAGAATACAGAAGAGTACAGGTCGGCTTGTGATGATTTAACGTGTGATTTGAGGGCTTCATTCATGTGTAATATCTGGAGTGTGTGATTCAGTAACTGTTATAGCTCCCATGTTATAAACCCATGAAAACTAGTGCAGATAGACTGAACAGATTACTGAGGAGCAATTGCGTAAAGCAGCAATACTGTAATAATTAATTGCAGTTATGATCTGTAGGGGATTAATAAACCCAATTACCAATCCAAACCCATTTCTCAGTCACATAAACACATGACAATATAGTAATTTGGAAGTACACTACTCTCTATCCATACCATTGCAGACATTTACTTCAACAGCCTTTTTCTCTTCAGTAATACACATAAACAAGATTTACCTTCAGTTGGATCTCCGCTAATATTAGTAGGAACTCCTTCTGGAATGTGTAAGCCAGCCTCAGCAGCAGACATGGCATAGAAGCAATGTTTGTATTGTGGATGATCTGGTGAGATCTCATGCTTCTCAAGTAAGTGACGCCGCAGAGATTTACGAACAGAGTACGCCTTTTCACACAGAAGGCACTTGATGTGTTTCACGCCCGTATGAGTCATGAGATGTGCCTTCAGGCGAGCTTGCTGTGAAAATGCCTTTCCACATCTGTATAAAAACATAATTATAGCCATTAACGAAGCCTGAAAAATAGTTACAAATTCACCCTAGAAAAACTTATTTTGGATGCTGGTAAAAACAAATTTATAAAAGAACCCATCCATCCTATTTGTGAACTCAGTAGGTGTGGTCAAGCTCTGAACAGTATAGTATCAGGAATATTATTTTAAGTTTCCCATAGTGCATCTCATGAGCTTCGGCCAGAATTTTTTTTCTGAATCTCCACCAGGCAGGTTACATCATACTCTGTCTATGGTCACCTTACCTTGCTGCCGTACCAGTAACATCTCACAAAGTTGAGCACCATTTTTTTTTAATTTTATGTGTACCTATGCCTTTCACAAGAAAAACAGAGGATGTTTGCAATGTAACAGGCACTGTAAAAAGCTGCAAAGAAAGCAAAGACTAATACAAATTCATCAAAAGGTTAAACACCATGTCCATGACCTTATTCATTAATTCTGCTATTTAGTCATCTAAGGATTGTATCCTTTACAAATATGAAGGTATGACTGTAGTCATTCATACTAACATTGTTTCATCTTTTCCAAATTTTATCAGAATTTTAAGGCAATTAAAGCTAATAAGAAGTAACAAGTTTAAAATCAAAACTACAGCTGGATACACACATTTATATGAATTCATAGGCGTGACTGAAAATAAGAAATGCACAAGAGGCTTATGGTTACGCACTAGAACTACTCCTACTGCCAACATCTGCAACACATGTTCAATCTCAGACCCAGTGTAATACAGAGAAACAACACTGACTCACATATCAAATAAAAACACGATGTATTTTATGATATATACTACACTTTTAGATTAGTTGTCAATATAAACATCTTATAATTTATTTTGTTACTAAAAATCCAGTTTCTGGAAGACTTCAATTTTAACAAACTGAAACCAATTTCCCTCAGTAAAAATTAAAATAAATTTAACACTTTCTTCACCAGCATCTCTGCTGCTGGCTTATCTTCCAGCCAGCCATTTATTTAGCAGTACACTAAGAGTCTGGAGTATTTCACAGTACAAAACATGTAGCAAAAAATCTACACTGCAAAATTCATCTATGTATACCTGTTAGCATTTAGAGACAGAGAAGAAAGTTACCTGCTCAAGATGTTTGTGCAAAGAAAAACTGCCGACTTTGTGAATGTGCAGGCTTAATTTACCCAGACCCATCTATTATAGTTTGAACATGACATCTGTAACGACCAAGCTTATCCTTGGGAGTGAATGTGTTAACACGAAAACATTTATAATACATAAGCATCTGAACCTGTAACATCAGACACTGTCCACACAGAAATATCAAAATTAACAAGAAACTCTGTGAAATAAAAAAATGAAGAATACAGTCTCTGGAAAATTGAACCGGAGATTATATTATAGAAAGATCAATCAGCCAGCAACATACTACCCTAGCACAGCCAACCAGAAGGAGAATACCTAAGTCCATGGAGCCAAAGGTCAACCTAGACTTGAATTCCATTAACTTCATAAATAAGTGATAACAATACTTAACAGAGTACGGGTGCATTGACAGATTCACTGGTATTAAATCACAAAGTCAAAGTGAGATTTTCCTTGCACTAATTTAGCATGATGCCATGTAGATGCAGGTGAGAGTGGAGGTAAAATTCCACACATTCTTAAACTCGGCACTAGAGGGGAAGAGTGAACAGCTTCACGCCCCAGTCATTTTGCCCCCAGGAGAATGAGCACAGTACCCACTGGATAAGATGCAACTTACACCCTTCTTCCTTACTACATGCTTCGACCACACATTATGGCCATCATCAGGTGTTGTCTATCTTGCTAAAATTATTGCCCCATATGTCAAAATTATGTATCACATATGAACATGATATTTTCTAATTACAATATATCAACCCTGAATTAAAATTAATTAACTTCTTAATGTTCTTCATTGTGGTTGTCATCCTTTCATTTAAAATATTCCACAATGAACAATTAAAGAAAATCTAAAAATACAGTGAAACCATCATGTAAGTTTGCTTTGGGGAACAGTGGGTATGAACTCTGTATGGAGGAATATTTTAAATTGGGGAAATTTAAGACTGAGAGTCTGTGATCACTGAAACTAAAAATTAAATGAGGGAAAACCTTAAACTGAAGAATATTAAATGGGGTTTTCATTAAACTAATATCTGCAGGATACATGTATCTTCACTTACATGGGGCAGGTGAAAGTGTGAGATGGTTCATGGACAATGGCAACATGTCGCTGAAGATACTTCTCACTATTGAAGCCCTTGCCACACTGTTGACAGAGGATCTGTGTCTGACGATTATGGATGACACGATGCTCCTTTAGGGCAAAGCTGTTTGTGAATGACTGCAACACAAACATTCAATATTTCTGTGATTACTAATTCATTAATTGTCCATAGCACAATGTAACTTTCTAAGAGGGCTACTCAGAAAGTAATCTTCGATGAGCTGTTAGCAAAACAATCAATGTGAAAAAAAATTTGATTATATAAAAAGATACATACACACTTCAGCTATTTCTCAATGTAGTCACCACCAGCACTGAGTCACTTGCAATATCGGGCAACAAGTTTTTATATGCCTGTGTCAAAGGAGTCTACTGCCGCCTGTGAGCTCAGTCACATTTTGACACCTTCTATGAACTCCTCTTTATGGTTGAAGCGCTGCGATTCCAACCAGTTCTTCAGATAGGAAAGTAGGTGGCAGCCACTTGGAGTGAGATCAGGGATGTAAGGAGGATGGTCAAACAACTTCTAGTTGAAATGATCCAGCAAAGCTCAAGTGCAAGCAGCTGTACGTGAACATACATCGTCATGAAGAGGCACTACACTGGATGTTAGCATTTCATGCCTTTTCTTCTTGGTCCTATGCAGTCTTTTTAGTGTTTCACAAAACACTTTTGATGTTATTGTGGTCCCTTGTTGCATAAATTCTACCATCACCACTCTTTTCCTGTCTCAGAAAACAGCTGCCATCAGCTTTCTGGCAAATGTTTGTTTAAACTTTTACGACTTGTTTGGTAAATGGTATGCATCCATTGCTTTGACTGCCCCTTGGTTTCAACATTGACAAATGAAACCCAAGCTTCACCACCTGTTACTTGCACGATGCAATTGAGCATTTCATCGCCATCTTTGTGGTATCGCTCTAAAAAAGGCAAAGCCAAATCTATTCTCTGCGTTTTGTGCACACTAATCAGAATTTTTGGAACCCATCTTGAGCAAAACTTGTGATACCCTAGCCTAACTCTGAACATCTCACATAAACAGTGCATGAAATTTGTGGAAATTCACATGAAATTCTGAAATTGTGAGGCGCTGTCTCTCGCAAATTTTTTGGTACACTCTGAACAATATTATCGCACGCTGCAGATGGCTGACCACTTTGTTCTTCATCATGAACATCTGTTCACCCATCTTCAAACATTCTACACCATTCTCTTACAGTTCCTTCACTCATTACATTTTGGCTGTAAACCACACATAATTCATGATTAATTTCCATAACATTCATGTTTTTAGAATGAAGAAAGTGGATAACAGTGCGAATTTCACAGCTGGTGGGATTAGCAGTCACAGGACACATCATACCTCACTCTGCAGAGACAAGAACAAACACTAGGTGACCAGATATGTGATGGTTTACAAGGTAATGAGTCATGTGACACTACCACACATGCACAAGCTCTCCCCCACTCTTACATTAGTTGCCTACTAAATGGAGGTTACTTTCCAAATATCCATCATATAAACAATTCAAACAAGCCTGCAGTTATTAATAACACCACACAACTGAAGTAAAACAGGCACCCTTATTAGTAACAGTGGTAGTGGCTGTGGCAATTGTAATTGTACTTTATTCCTGAAAAAAACTTATTATTTAAGTGTTGTTTATGTAAAATTTGCCACAAAATTTTTCACACTGTTACCATGTTTGTAACTGATGATTTACACACAATATTTTGTAATTAACTGTAGGAATGTTTATAATTTAGCTTCATACAAAATGTCATAATCCCAGATCCAACAATCCACAGTCATCACTGTCATACCAAAAGCTAAATAAAAGTATTATGTTCCTGATATGTTGCTCCATATTTTACACATAAAAAAAAATTCTTAGCAAAAGCTGAAGCTTTCAAAGACCCATCACCATGAACAATTCCAGGATCCCATATTACGGACAGTGGTGTCACTCCCACCTCAAAAGTTCGTTCATATTCCATTCTGGAAACTGAAAAGTTTGAGACTATGTTGGCATTCAATGTCATAATGCCAACACAAAAACTTGTGAGTTTGAAAAGCTAAAACGAGACACATAGACAGCATCATGGTCTCATAAGCCTACTTTTTCCTTAAAGAAATAAAAGCTACTGAAGCAATATATTCCAGCTGTTTTAAATGACTATAAAATGAAATCCTTTATGTTCAGACAAGAACCTAAATTACAAATGTTTGGAAAGAGTGTGTCTAGGAAAATATTTGGACCTAATAAGAATGTAGTAAGAAGGCAATTCAGGATAAAACACACACACATAATAGAAGTTAAGGGAAGACTGGCCTGGAAGTGCACAGGAACTTCAGCTTGGCATGTTATGAAAGCCACAGAGTATGCTTGTAATGGATACATCTCATGGCCATCTCACCGACAGACTCAGAAATAGGTTAAGGAACAAAAACACTGAGTGGTGTTCAGCCCAGCAATGAGTGGAATTGGGTGGTTACTTCATTCGTCATTCATCTGTAATCTGTCAAGACGACAGGTCCACAGCCTCTTCCACAACAGTTCCTCCACTTGATGCAATCTACAGCTTTCTCCTTCAAATGAAAATATCCTCTTCTGTCGCCAAGGTCATCCAGCATCTTCTTACGTCTTCTTCCTCGTCTTCTAGTCACTTCTATCCGCCCCTCTATCTTTCCTTCAATAACTTCTTTTAGAAGGCAGTTACAGCGTAAGATATGATATAGTTACTTAGTGAGTCAGTGTGTTAGTGGTAAAGTGAGTCAGCCAGTCTTAAATTCTGAGCAGAATTCAGAGTAACCACAGCGCTGTGACCAGTGATGTTACTGTCATATGTGGACCAAGAAGTAATCTCATGAGATTAAGTGGTTATGGATGGTACCTGCTTCAAACACAGCAATAACCATTACAACATCTAATAGAGTTTTTTTTTTCCTTGGCACTACAGCCTCAGTGGGCCTAGGCCTACCTCCATGAACTCTGTTCACTTCGGTTTTTCTAGATCTTACACATACGGTAGGACTCCTTGGGTGAGTGATCAGCTTGTCGCAAGGCCTCTACCTGTACACAAACACATAAAAATGCACACAGATATCCATGCCCTGAGTGGAATTTGAACCCACAATCCCAGCTTCCAAGCAAGCAAAGACAGTGCATGCCTTAGACCGCTCGGCTACCGTGACTGGCCCAATAGAGTTTTAGGTGGGAAATTTCTCAGAAGACACAGATAGGAGGGATAACATTAAGGTGGATCAAACAGTTTGTAAAAGATAGGAATGCACTGAATTGGATCAGAATCATGTCCAGTGATGGACTTCGAGTATTAATGGCACTGACCATTCGAGATTGAGCATCAGACAGTTGCTTCATTACTTCATATGATTCCACTGAAACGGTTTTCCTAGTGAGAAGTTCAAAAGACAACTGGTTCCAAGAAATGTTTATCCTGGGTAATAAGACTTTTTATGTGTAGAAGTGGGCAGTGTTGGCAACATTTTGGAGATACATGTTGCATCCATCTTCAGGGTCAAAGTGAGTAAGACAAGTGGCTGTACTTGTATATCCAGTGGCTAAACATTTTTGGGGGGAGAATTGCTGGTCCAAAGCCTCTTAGGGAATTCCCTTAGTCCCCTTGGGGTAGGCAATTTGCATTCCCTCTTCAACCCCCCCCCCCGGCACAACTCACTGCTTTCTTTCCGTCACATCCCCATCACAACCTACCTGTCACTAACAGGGTCCCTCTGTAGCCATCCATGCTGCTCAAAAAACAGAAATGGAAGTTAAGCAACACTCAGCGCTTAGTGCATGGATGGCTGACCACTTGGGAACACCATGTACTGATAACTCCTTTCACTGTATCATGTCCATTCTGAAATACTTTGATTTTGGATACATAGAGTGTGGTATTCTATGGGCAAGAGATGATTTATGATCGACTATTTGTGCATGTTATTCATGGATGATGGTGTTAAATGTTGGCCTCAAGTATCATTTGATATGTAGGATTGGAAAGAAATACAGGAAAAAGTAGAAGTTAACAGTACAAAAGCTTCTATATCAAGTGGTGAGACTTCCCATAGGTTTTATGCTAGTACAATACAAAATAACAGTCACCTTGCTGCATATCTCACAGTTGATGAGTCCTTCACCTGTATGTTTCCGAATGTGGTACTTCAATTTCTGAAAACATAAAAAGGATGAAACTGTAAAACATTATGTCAAATCATAAATAATACACTAGAACTACATTTTAATTATCCACAGAACGTTTTTCATGATCACTGCTACAATTACTGTCATTATTGTTTTGACAGTAGAGCATAAATTATAAGTTTGGGAAATAATGTTCTCATGAAAATACTTGAATCTAAGGGTGATTAAATTTACTTATTTACCTACTCATGGAGCTGAGCCCTTCTGGAGGAGCCGCCAATTCTGCAGCTACTCAAGAATTTCCCAGCATGTTATGGAACCCGAAGGTTCATTACCATGTTCACAAGATTAAATAGGTGAACAATTTAAGATTTCATAAAATGTGTAATTTAAAAAGAGCGGCCACGCCATAGCTCAAGTGGTTAGTCACTGGCTTCCCACTGCAGTGGCCCGGGTTCAATCCTGGGTCTGGTCAAGTGGGATTTGTGGTTGACAAAGTAGCACTGGGGCAGGTTTTCTCTGAGTACATCGGTTTCCCTTGCCAATCTTCATTCCACCAATTGCTCCACAATCACCCTCGCCTATCATCTGGGGCTGGTAGAATAAGCCAGAAGTGGCCGCAGTACAAGGGATTTAGTCCCACCCCACTAGCAATAAAAAGAATGTAAAAAGGACAATCAATATTATTAGGATAATGAAATCACTGTTATAATGGGCTGGAGCTGTAACCCAGATGGCTAATGGAATGCATACAGAATTTTGATGGGAAGCATCACAGACTTCAATTACTTACACAATCAAGAGACAAATGGAAGGATATTTGTAGGGATTTTAGGGAAACATGTGGGAGTGGTTGCAACTGGCTCAATACTGTGACCAAAGGCATGGTGCTGAAGCTCCAATTCTACCACAAGACAGATACTGCTGGTTTTATCACTACCACCACTTTACTACATAGAATCCAATGTTCAAATTTAAAAACAGATATGTGAATATGCGTGCATGCCCGCACACAAATAAATGCAGAAATATCCATGCATATGCATTGTATCTGTACTGTGTGTGCTTTCAGATCTGGCCATTCTCAACAGAATGTGCAGTGCATTTTGTTGAGTCCAGTAAGTAAAGTAAGGACTGTAGCGTGTGTGTGGGTTATAGTAGGGTCTTAGTTACAGTATTTTACACTCCCTCCGTCCCACAACACAGCTCTAATGCTTCTTACCACAGTTTCCTTTGTGTGTAAACTAGAAACCAGGTCTAAAAACTTTGTACACATAATTCAATTGGGCAGAGTTCTTTCTGAGAAACTAACAGTTAATTCTAGAGGGTTCTGATGATGGTGGATGACACATAGAATTACTGGGTTTTTTGACTAATAATTGCTCAGCTAGTCAAGATATTTCCAACCTTTTACACAACACAAAGGTTCATTACTCTGTTCTCAAAAGCCTGCAACTGGACCCTATCTCGAACAAGATGAATCCAGTCCACAACTTCACACACTTTTACTTTCATCATATGCCTATGTAACACATACAACCATTCATTAATCAGTAGTTTGGCTACATACAGTATACAGATTTCATCTGATTTATGTATACTTCTATTGATGTGAAACTTCTTACAGTACCCTTGAGGAATAAATAAACAATCTTTTGGTTCCCAACTGAAAACCACTGAAATAAACATACCTGCTTCTTGGAGAAAGTCTGCCCACAGTATGGACAGCTGCATGTCTCCTCACGAGTGTGCACACGAATATGAGAGTTGCATGCTCCCTTATCAGAGAAACACTTCTCACAGTACAGGCACTTGTATGGCTTCTCCCCTGTGTAAGCAAATAATTGACACAATGTAATGACAACCAACTTGAAGAGAAGAGCTAAATTACTCAGGAAGGCTGCAATACTGAAGATATTTCTGACAAATGCTGCAACAATCAATGAAACTAAAAACACATCTACCTGAAGAAGAAATGACTATCATATTCCCATACACTTCTCTCCCTGATGAATGCTGCCTAAAATTCCATTGTGTGTTATAGTCTAAAGCTACAGAAAGATGGTAAAAAGGCAGTGAGTGATTGTATATAGCAACATGATGCTCATACACAATACAATGGACCATCGATAAAACATGGGTTTCAGGTGACAGCTTCTGTACCTATGTTAACTGACAGTTACGGTATGTAATGGCACTGGGGGACATGATCACTGCCACGGTATATCCGAATCTACGGTACAAGGAATGGTATACTGAGGGTCTGCTGTATTTCATTACACTGCAGATTAGTGAAAATAAACCTCCTCATGACAAGAACTTGCCCTAATGTCAAAATTTGGTTTTACTAGAGCATGATGTAACTACTATGATTAAAGCATATATGAAGAGTGAATGAGAAAATATGTCATGTCCCAGAACTTTATAACAATTAACAGCTGCAAATACCTCAGAAATAGGTTGAAAAATCATATAGACCATTAAAACAAATGAACCTGGAAGAGAACTTCATCACTTACCAGTATGAATGCGAATGTGTCTGACCAAGTTGGACCTCTGGACAAACTCCTTTGGACAGTGTGGACATTTGTGTCTTGGTCCATTGTGAATCAAAAGATGTTCATTATAACTGTCCTTACGCTACAACAAAAAGTAATTTTATCATTACTTAAATAACCTGAATATTAGTTAATTATATATAACTCCTAATTCCACCTCATAAGGGGGTGTCATGCATTTGCCTAAGCCCCTTATGAGGTGGAATTAGGAGTTTTATATAATTACAAATTTTAACAATTTTAATTGATTTTAAATGGAGTGAACTATAACGTGTAAGATACTAAACACACAACAGCTGAGTGCAATTGTAACACAAAGTTAATAGAAAGTCCGTCGAGTGTAACAATTTGTAGGTCACTTTTTTATTATTATTTCTGCCTTACATGTTTCGGTTTGACACAACCATCATCAGAGGCACTTGCTATAATTATGGAAACACTGTCGCTGTTTTTGATGTTCACAATTATGTTTGTCGTGTAGACGTTGTTACGATATGTTGACGTGTAAAAGCACAAAACATGCTAAGATAGTTGAGTACACTCTCAAGTTCTCACTTTTCATCCGAACCTATTTTAAGTTAAAACGCTAAAATGTTAAAATATTTGATATAAAATGCTGAACTCCTCCTTGTTAATTCATCCCGAATTCTGTGTACTGCAGTACACAGCACACAGCACACAGGAACATATCAAACCATAAGCCATACAACCTCAAGCTGTCTCCCATCTTCGGGATGAATTAACAAGGAGGAGTTCAGCATTTTATATCAAATATTTTAACATTTTAGCGTTTTAACTTAAAATAGGTTCGGATGAAAAGTGAGAACTTGAGAGTGTACTCAACTATCTTAGCATGTTTTGTGCTTTTACACGTCAACATATCGTAACAACGTCTACACAACAAACATAATTGTGAACATCAAAAACAGCAACAGTGTTTCCATAATTATAGCAAGTGCCTCTGATGATGGTTGTGTCAAACCGAAACATGTAAGGCAGAAATAATAATAAAAAGTGACCTACAAATTGTTACACTCGACGGACTTTCTAGTAACTTTGTGATTGATAGTGTAACGGACCAAAATGAAACAATTCAAAATAGCAATTGTAACATTTTAATTATGAAATGTTAATTTATGTGCATGTGGAATAGACAATGCTCAGTTCACTGTATCAGGTTTGGCATAATGGGACACCTGAGAATAGCCGTTTGGGGCCAAAACATGTTGTGTTAATAGCGAAAGCAAATGTGAATGAAGAAATAAATAGTTACATTATTGATGGAAAACTGTATGTGAACAAGGTTGAATACAGTAATGCAACAGGATGCTTAAATGCATACAAGAGAGTATTTAGGAAGCGCGAAAGGCTCCACACACTGTTTTGTACAGCAAATGTTATTTTGAGAGCTCAGCAGAATAGGATAACACAATTTGAAGAGCAAGTGAACATTAAGTTCTGCACATGACTAAAGAGGACTTAATCACAAATTTATGACATGATGAGGAAAGTATACACGGATAATGTCATGGTCAGGCTGCAGTGTGCAAATGATTTAAGCATAACAAGGATGGCCGACAGTCACTGGAGGGTGACGTACAGAAGGGAAAGCTATGAATAACTTATAATTAAGAAACAGCAGACAAATGAGTATTGACAATGTGTCGCATGGCATGTGCCATGACGTATTGTAAAATTACTTTAACTTTTTCATTTACAATAACTCTGCTCCTAGCTTACCTCACAATCCGGCCATTTTTAGCAGTACACTACAGTATAAAATATTTCACTGTACACAAATGAATATCAAACAATTTACATACATCCAAGGAATCACAAAAGATAGCTTATGCACCATGTATTGATAAAAGAAAGTATTATGATCACAGAGTGCATTCTGAAAGAGAAATATTTTATCTTGACATAGTGTCACTACCAAACCTTGTTCATATATGATAGCCAGGACAAAGAACCAACAACCAACCAGCCTTGGACAGAGGAGTGAAAATGTTAGCATGTATCATGTGTGAGAGCACTTTGTTCCATTAAATCTTACAGGGGATCTATACCAAAACTAATCCCTTCATAGTGGAGACATGATTTTCACAGTCCATAGTGATCCAGTCATTCTGAACTAGGTTATAATGAGTTTACCTTTTCTACCCACAACTAAAACATCAAACCTCATTCTGAAAAGACAGTCTTATCACAACAGCAATGTTTAGGGAAAGGCCTGCAGGGCTGCTTAAAGTACTGGAACAGTTGCTGGCAGGAATGTATGTAGAAGAAAGGAACTATTTCAAAGGCACGATGGAATACAGCCCACCATAACCCCATATAAGTTAGCACAGAAAGAAGTTCACAAACTTTAGACCCAATCACGTAAAATACTACAACAACCCCTACCCCCCATTTAAGGTTACCTTTCTTTAAAGCAGTGAATCTGAACATCAAACCAAGGATAATCTTAAATGGATGTAATTTAAGACAGAAGTTATTGATTTGGGATCACTGAAATTGAACATTAAATGTGGGAAAACTAGGAATCAAGGAACTTTGAACAGGGGTTCCACGGCATATTGAAGGAGCACACTGAACCTCACCGTGAACTCCTTGCCACAATACTGACACCTGGACACCCCTGATCCTGTATGTAGTTGACGATGACCATACATTCCAGACTTTGAAGCAAATCCCTTCCCACATTCTGCACAATGATATGGACTCTCCCCTTCATGGTCTACTTGATAATGCAGCTTCCTGTAAATCCAACAGTTGAGTTTAGTTTAGTTTAGTTAAGTAATATAGTGTACAGTGAAGAGTACTGTCTTCTGGGAGGTGCTGTTGTGCACCCACGTAAGTTTAACAACACTCCCCAGAAGTACCAGTATAATTCTAACAGACTATATGTCTCACATCCTGGAAGACAGTAAGCTTCATAGTCACCAGTGTGAGAACATTAAATATATAAGTATAAATAAATAATAAAGTATAAATATATATGTATATAAGTTCGTTAATGTAACATACAATGGACTGAAAAAATTCCAATGAGGATAAATGACAGAAAAATATGCAATTTTATTTATTTCATTTACTCATAGTTTATTTAACAATGCTGTAAGTAACAAAAAAACTGAGTCAAATGACCGGACAATAGCAAATAATGAATTGGGAAGGATGGGAAAGGTAGCTCTCATGGCCTAACTTTAAGGTACTACCTTGGTACTGGCCTGGATGGACTGAGGAAAACCATGAAAAATTCAGTCAGAATGGTATGTGTCCTGGTTTGGATTCAAACCAGGCAACTCAGAAGCATTACCATTCGAGCCAACTTCCAAGCTTGTTAATTAATGTATAAGTAACGGGAAAAATCATTAATTCCAAACACATTAATAACAATAATAAATATACGTGTGCCATCATTCCTATCATCCAGAACAGTCACTGTCTTTGAGTCTATCATCTATCATCAATCAGATGCACTGGCACCGTGTACAGATTCACAATAAATGTCGAGACCTTGTGTAACTACTACTCACAGATCATCTTTCAAAAACATAACAAAAACACTTCACTGTCACAGGTTCTTACTGTACCAAACATCAGACACATTTACTTCCTCAAACATGATGGATGTGTGAGAAGTATATTTTCTTTTCAATTATATGACAAAATTC
This sequence comes from Cryptotermes secundus, assembly GCF_002891405.2. Classification (NCBI taxonomy): domain Eukaryota; kingdom Metazoa; phylum Arthropoda; class Insecta; order Blattodea; family Kalotermitidae; genus Cryptotermes; species Cryptotermes secundus. Next base: position 445,177 of record NW_019740383.1, on the reverse strand, counting down.
ATGAATTATTTCCACTAGAAATAGAATGATGATAAATTTTAAGACATCTTTTTAAAATATCTACATTATGTTGACTGCTGGAATGAAGGTTTCAAGTTCAAAATCAATCCCTCTGATGGCGTTAAAATCAGACTCTTCCACAGAAACTCAATGCTTATTAGAGTGTCCCTGATTAAACTTCTCACTATGTAAGTTTTGAGGTTTTCATGGCAGTGACTATGATGAATGCCATCTTCTGGGATGTGGCACCATGTAGATATTGTGTATCGTGATACGTTCTTCCAAAATGTCGGTTTACACAATATCTATATGGCACCACAGCCCAGAAGATGGCATTCTTCAAACTTCTCACTGTTTAAACAATTTTCATCAGTATTCATACAATGTGTTGTTTTTTGCTACAAGGAGCATCATTACACTCCTTAACCCAACTACACACTACAGCATCTTCCTACATAAGATGACAATTACAGAGGCAAAGAAGTTCTCTGTTGCTACAGAACACAATTCAAAAATAGAGAAACTGGATCACTGTTTTTGTTTGTTTTGTAATTTACTTAATGGCACCATCCATAATTCAGACTATGAAGCATCAAGAGACTGGATGAGTGAATAATTAATTAGCAAAGATCTTGAACAAAGCAGTAATGACCTACTTTTAAGAGACCCCATCATTTTCCTGGAGGATTTTGAAAAAACAGAGAATTGCTGGCCAGGACAGTTGGCTCCTGGTCAATATATAAACCAGGCACTACCAGAACGCAAGTCAGAGCACTACTGCTTCGGCCAACTTGTTTGGTCAATGGTTCTCATCCACAGACAGTTTAAATTAGTCCATGTTCTCATGCACTATTTTTCTAGATTTATCTCCATATTACCTTAGTATATTCTTAGGTCTTTGAAGTCATCTTCTCCCTCAGGGTTATCTGAACAAATTTCTTTATTCATTCTTCATTTCCCGCATGTTTACTACAAGTCCTGTCAATTCCCAACCCTTTATTTAATTAATATTAACTGAAAAGTACAATTTATGAAGTTCCTCACTAAGCAAAGTCTTCGATCCTCAATCTTGAACCTCTTAAGCTGCCCTATAAAATTAAAAGTATATTTACCGTACCTCTCATCCTTAGAGTCAAATCTCTTTTGACAGATGCGGCAGCGGAAGCCAACTTTGGATGCTGCACTGTGCTTCATGCGAAAGTGGATGGCATGTGCGCGTTTACTCCACAATACTTTCCCACAAAGAGTACAGTCTCGCCGGCGGGCTTCTGAGTGCACATTCTGTAATAAAAAAAAAGTATACATCTTGCAACAAGTACTACCAAACACAGATACAGCCACTTTCAAGCCACACACACGTAATAAAAAATGTAAAGCTATCCCTGTAACAGGCCAGGGAGGCCCACAGGGTTGTAAGACATTGAGGCTCCTACATTTTCTAGACAATCAACTAACAAATGATGGTGAGGACGTCCGCCATACGCCCTGGCTGCCCTTTACCCCCAGGAATATCCCTGGTACTCATTTCTGTTAGATGGTGAGTCAACCCCAGGGCCATAGTGTGGCTGGAAGGATTAGATCAAATGAAAAATCCAATGACATCATTGGGAATCGAACCTGTGACCTTCTGGCTTGTAGCATAGTGCCTCAACCAACTACACTACCACATAGCTCCAGCATCAAATCCTAAAACCAGGTAATTAAAGAAATTCTATGTTTAAAGGAATATAATGAACTCCCTGATAAACAGAATCCAAATCTCTGACACTATTAATAAGAGTGCCCATTTTGTACCCTATCCAGTTATTGTCCTCACAATCTATGCCTATGTGTTTCATCTTAGCACATTTATAGCCATGTCCCCATACAGGAATCTCCCTGACGGGCCAGAAATTTTTCTGTAATGACTATATTTCAAGCTTGCTAGTTTTAAAACAGAACTGAACAACAACAAGTAAAAAACAATTTATAATTTCTCTATGTTTTGACTCCTTCCACCTTCAACAAGCTACACTTGGAAGTTTCATTGCATCTCAGCAACATCTGAAGAAGAAAATGGCATTTACACACAGCAGTAACAGCCAGTCACTTGATGGGATTGATACTGGCAGACAGTTAACTTCAAGCTGTCAAGTGATGGGACTGACAGGGAATGTGTGGATGCTATCCTCCTCATTTTCATTTAGCTCCCTTGTATTAGTTTTTTTCCAATGTATTTCTGCACCAGAACATTAAACGATTTTCATTTTCCTTGTCTGAGTTACCTGTGCACTAAACCCATCACAATCTCCTTCATTTGAATACCATAACAACAAAGGTCAGTGCTATATAATTTCTTCCATTTCCAACAACTTCATCTTTCGTTAGGTCAAAACATTTTCCTCCACAAATTGTTCTCAAAGATCTGTGCTTATTTTCGTCTCAGAGTATAAAGACTGTTTGACATTCAAAGGAAAGATAGAGAACAAGTTTTTTTTGCAAGTTAATCTCTTCAATTCTCACACTGACAATGAAACTGAAGCTTATATAACACTCACAGCAGAATGGACCATCATCATATAAGACATCAATTAAGTTAGTGGAACTGTACAGTTCTGAAAAATATTCTCATAGTGATAAATACGAATATTATAATCTGAAAGTTCGTGACAATGGTATATTAATACAATTAGTATGTTTTGGGGCATTATCCATCCTCCTTATTTTTATTTAAAACGTTCTGTCTCTGTCCCTGTCTCCGGGACTAGCTCTATCACTTGGGCCAAACCGAGTAGGTTTTTACCTGCAGACAGAGACAGAATCGAGCCTTCGAAACATTTTAAATAAAAAACAGGATGATGGATAATGCCTAAAAACACAATAATTGTATGAATATTAAAGTCTTGTAAGATGAAATTCTGTGTACTTTGGAAGAGAGGTAACAGTGTTTCAGGTGAAACTTCTGCTTTCTCAGGGAAGATGAAGGTAACAGGTTTCTCTGAAATGTTGGTGCTTATCTACTGAACTACACAGTGCTATGTTCCAGGAGACTGTAATGTCTAAATGACACAGCTGTTTCCACATTTGCTGGACCACTGAAATAAGATGTTATACCATACACAGGTAACAAGGTACTACTGTAGAACAGAATGTGTGTGTACAGTAGGAAACTTCATTTTTTGTTTAATGAACCTGCTGTACATGCCATACTTACACTATGATAAAGATAACAGCTCTTCTACACCCAAGCATAATGTTTCAATATACCATCAAACTCATATATACGAGGGGGTACCCAAAAGAAACCGAACTTTTTTTTTAACTTATTTATTCAAATTTTAAGCACAAACCTTCAATCCCCTTCAAAGTACTCTCCACTTACACTAATACACTTGTCTAGTCTTTTATTCCATTTTTCATGAGATGCTTGACAGCGCCTCCGTCGTTTTTTCTTTCACCTCAGCAACACCAGCAAAATGCTTTCCTTTCATGTCTCTTTTCATTCGAGGACTCGGGACTCTTCTTTCAAAGCACAGCATGCTTCCACACGACCTTGTTTTGTTCAGCAGTAAGCAGTCATGGCACGAATTTCGCAGCCACCCTTTTCATTCCCAAATCTTCTGTCAAAATTCGCTGAACTGAGCTCCAAGTCACTCCCAACAGCTCCACAATTTCTTCAATGGTCCGTCGTCAATCTTCCTTGATGATTTCACTAATTTTTTCAACATTTTCATGTGTTCGGGCCGTGAAAGGATGACAAGAACGAGGTTTGTCATCAATTGACATTTCACCATTTTTGAAACGGGAAAACCACTCAAACACTTGAGTTTTCCCCATAGCATCGTCCTTGTACGCCGTTTTTAACATTTCAAGAGTTTCTGTTCCACCTTTCCCGAGTAAAAAGCAGAATTTCACCGCCGCACGCTGTTCACGAAAATCAGTCATTGCAAAAATGACGATCACACAAAACAGTTGTCACTATAAACTCTGCCGAAACTAGTCCTTACCTTCTGAAGCAACGGTAGTTGGCTTATCGACTCAGGAATGTTAACTCTATGCGCTCATAGCTGCAAAACACGGTACTACAAAAGCTCTGCCCACAAAAAAATTAGTTCGGTTTCTTTTGGGTACCCCATCGTACAAATCTATTACAAGAACTAATCTAAAATTATTATAATTATGGAAATATTACACTTCCAGGATTTTGATAAAGGTAAGCTATCCTCGTACCTAATTAAGCAACATGATGACATATGGAGAAGTGAAGGTATAGCTCCATAAATTCTCAACCTCAGTTCCAGAAGGAAATGGGCAGTCAGCTTCAAGCTTTAGCCATTTTACCACTAAAGAATAAGCACAGATGTCACATGTGGAGGTGAGTTGGAATACCTCCACCTGCCCTGCCCTGTGAGCTGTAGAAGAGAAAATGAAAGGGAACCCAGTGCCTAGGGCATAACTGGGCCACCCTGTCACTGGAGGACATAAACACAAAGACCTGGTCCTCGAGGTTGGGGGTTGAACACAAGGCTGACAACCTTGCTCTGCAAAGAACTACTGTTGTAACATCCAAAGTGAAAACTAGACAGTCTAATTCAAGATTCTATAGGCAATTCTGGCAGAATCTTCTAAGGAAGGCTACAGCTGAGAAAGGGTTGTTTCGCTGATGATGATGATGATGATGATGATGATGATGATGATAAATGAGCACTGGTACCCTAGCTGGGAAACTAGGTGCACACAGAATTGGTATGGAAGAAAAAATTCCTACTTCTGCCAATAACTGAATCTTGGTTGCCCAGCTTACAGCCTGTCACTGTACTGATTAACTATTCTGATTCATATTACATTCCCGTACTGGAATATTCTGATGGGGAACAAGATGTAAATATATAGGGTCAGAGGTACTCACATTGGTGGATATGAAGAGTACATGTCTAAGGGAACAATGCTGCAAAATGTAAAATATATGCACACAGTTATTTGTTATCAATCGCCGCTGTGGTCTAGCGATCCGCGTTCCTGGCTACAGATCCAGAGGTCCGGGTTTGATTCACAGGGCTACCAGATTTTTTCAGAGAAGTAGTGGGTCTGGAATGGGGTCCACTCAGCCTCCTGATAATTGAGGAGCTATTTCAAGGAAATAGTGGCTCCAGTCTAGAAAACCGAAATTAACAGCTGTGGGGATTCGTTGCGCTGACCATGCGACACCCTCTATCCGCAAAAGTTGGCACTAAACTTCGCCGACAAGCAGCAGTCGGTATAGTTCGCTTGAGGGCTAAAATCACAGAGTTTGTTTTTGTTATTTGTTATCAGAGCCTGAGAAATGGGTTATGCAACTTCAATACAAACAACTTTCTGCTGTAAGTAAACAAAGAACACACATTCTTAACTCTATAACTGCCCTACCTTAATATGTGTTTTAAGAGTCTTCTTGGTCTTAAGCGTGGTGTTGCAATGCAGGCAATGGAAAACCAAGGCAGTGGGATGTGAGTCTCGGAAGTGGTCTCTCATTAGCGCTATACTTGGGAAAGTAAGAAGACACATCTTGCACTTATATGACACTGATCTGAAGATGGTTCGATCAACATGGGACTGCTTCACATGACGATTCAAACATACCTAAAGACATAACAGCAAACAACAAATTCAGTAACAGATAAACTAAATTCTTCACATAGTCAAATAATAACAGACAACTACAAAGAATACAGAATGTGGTGTGAACAAATAATTCCCAGTTTACCTCTGGGGGTGGGGGGGCAATAATTACATCTACTCTCTATTTTATGCTGTCCTCTTCAAAGTAGTTCCCTTACAACTTGCTGCAGTGAGTTCAGTGACTGACCATTATTGGAAGTATTTCCAGAAATCCACTGTTCAGATCTCAGCAAGTCCAGCCAAAAATTGTTCTTAAATCATGAAAATGTAATCAGACTCCCTCCCCACTCAGCACTAGCTACAATTTCAGAAAAAGGAAAAAGTCATGTGGGGAACTGAATCTCTCTTTTAAGTCCTTCCTAAAGGTCCTAACATGCACTGATACAATTCTGCTTTTGCGTGTCAGTAAGTAGAAGGACAAAGTCATGCATAGAGACACAGCCATTTTCATAAATGGGTTTCTTGATTCACATCACACTTTCCCGTTTTTCTCACGCATGGATATACTGATTTCTCAACATCACTACCTCCTGACACTCCACTGCTCCCAAACTGGAAAACCAATCAAACATCTGAGTTCTGCCCATCGTTTTATTTCTGAAAGCATGCTTTAACAGGTTGCTGTAGCGGTTATGTTTAGTTTGGAGCAGAACTTGACACACATATTCGGGTCTCTGAAAACTTCACCTTTTTATAAAATGCAGATCATAAAAGGCACACTTCACAAGGCGTTACTTCTGAGTGAGGCATGCTTACTTACTTATGGAGCTGAGTCCTTCTTGAGGAGAAGCCAAATCTGTAGCTCCTCAAGAATTTCCCAGCATTTTATGGAACCTGAAGGTTCATTACCATGTTCACAAGAGCCCTCCACTGGTCCCTATCCTGAGCCAGATCAATCCAATCCATACGATACCATCATCTCTCTCCAAGATACATTTTAACATTGTCTACCCACCTACACCTTGGTATTCCCAGTGGTCTCTTTCCTTCTGGCTTTCCCACCAATATCCTATATGCATGCTTCATCTCCCACATTCGTGCTACATGCCCTGCCCACCTCATCCTCTTTGACTTGATCATTCTAAATATACTTGGAGAAGAGTACAAGTTATGAAGCTCCTCATTTTGCAGCTTTCTCCAACCTCCTGTGAGTGAGGCATGCTTTTAAATGAATGACAAACAATTTATGCCTGGCAGGGGAGCTCTGTCCTAAGTGCAGCCAGGCCGGACACCAACTGGTCACACTCCGTGAGATCTAGCATTTTCCTCCAGTGGTGTAATGGTTTCTACTGTTTACATTACATACATGTAATACACAATCTGCCACACATGTACGATTAAATGCTGCAACTAAACAAGCAACACAATAAAAAAAAAAAGACAACAGCACACAATGTGCAAAGTGTGAGTACTGACTGTTCATCATATGATTATGATAATGCAAGAATTTCACAAGATGTGAAATTTTCTTAAAACAATATGTTTTAATCTTTTATGTGTAACACAGGCAAAAATGAATTTACATTAGTAAACACTGTCGAATACAATTACTGTACTATAATGCTATAAACTTGTCTTTAAACGCTGGGGCTCAGTTCAAACGGTAGGCAACAATCAGAATATACTGTACAATGTAATGCAAGCACCAACAAATACATAAACATTTATAAGTACTCAATACAAAACTAGCAAAATTCAATGAAAGAGGATAATATTATAATGGATTTTAATGAGGTAGGATGGGAGGCTCTGGACTGAATTCATTTGGCTAAAAATAGGTATTCAGTATTCAGTATTGAGGGGGTGGGCTTCCCCATGCACTTAGACCAGTTATTCGTCCATTGTGCGTCCCCCTTTTAATTTCTACTGTCTCCATACCCTACCAGTACTGGTGCTTACTATCAGCCCCTTTCTGCCAGCGAGGTTCCAACCTTCTACTTGCAGTGGTATCTAATAGTTAGTCCCTTTCTGTCAGAGAGGTCCCCCCTCCTTTGGCAGTGGTACCTAATACTTCCCCCATCTACCAGAGGCATTGGAAACTACTTTGGGCAGGAAACTTTTTGGCCAAATTTAGCTCAGAGATATCCTAGAGACACGAGGTTCTTTTACATGCTGTAAATCTACGACACAGGTCCCACAGCTTAAAGTCCCTCCCGGAGGACTTGTTCCCTGAATTTTTCCGCCCTTAAAAATTCCACGACCTCCGCCGGGTTTGACCCCGCGTACCTTAAGTCATGAGGTGGGAACGTTACCCCTAGACTACGGAGGCCGCTAAAAATAGGTATAGTGGCTGGCTCTTGTGAGCAAGGTACTGAACCCTCAACTAGCTAAGTAACTATTAGGTTCTCCAGGACTCTACTCCATGGAGTTAGTTTAGTCAAACTGTTAAAATTCAGCACAAAATTCCATCTAAGGACCATACGAAACACTGCAATCCCTATCAGCAACTTACCATATTTACCAGTATCAGAATATCACACAGAAGTTACAACATTTCATATCGATTCGAGAACAAACATTCTGTTTGCATTTCCCATATTGACACCACAGCTACACATTAAATGACTCTTTTTATTTAACAATGTTCTTCTAACTGAAGAGTTTATACAACACTGACTGAAACTGGAAGACAATAATGAGCTGTGGATACATAGGGATTTGGAAGAGGGTGGCCATGGCCTATTGAAGGTACTATCACAACATTTACAAGAAGACACTGCAGAAAATCACAAAATCCTTAGTCAAGAGAGTGGGTACTCATCCAAAAACTGAACCAAGTACCTCCTATTTCAAGCCAGGAAAGACTATTGTGACATGTTGCGCCAAGCCAAGCCCCCCCCACACACCAGCAGTGACGCGGCGGGTGAGTCAGCGCTCCCCTCCCCCTCCTAGCACGGTAACGAAGCCCGCCCCGCCACTCCCCTCCGCGGTGACGTCATGTGGTGACGTCACGCGGTGACGCGGAACTGCTTCCTACTGTGACGTGGAACGTAACAGGCAATCCTGCGGCTATATAAGTGAGTTCTATGGTGGCTACCAGCGAGTTCTACTGTAGCAGCCGCCTAATACAGTTGTACGGTGACAGCCGCCGAGTTATAAAGTAACAGCCAGCCGACTACAAGTTGGAGTATAGCAGCCGTCGCGGAAAGAAGATCCGGACGTGAGTGCGACTGTGTAATTGGGAGCGTGTGATACAGTGATACAAAGCTCCCCTACGGTAAACGTGTAGACTACTGAAGACAGAGTGAACTGATTTGCGCATAGGGTTATAAAGTGTGAAACCCCGCAACAGTGTTAACAGATTAATGCGATTAGGGTTATAAAGTGTGAAACCCCGCAACTGTGAGATAAGTAATTGTAGCCGATAGTTGTAGATTGTTGAATAAACCAGTTAACGATCTCTACGGCGTCTTCAGTAACGAAAACACGTTACACTGGTGTCAGAAGTGGGATCAGTAACGTAAACACGTTACACTATTAATTGTAAAGTGCCAAACTCTAATGGTGGACCATGTGAGATTCTGATTCAGTTAAGAGGCAATATCTGACCGATCAAGACTACTGAAGATGGAAGTTGCAGGTTTCTCAAAAACACTGGTATCTTTCTACCAAATTACATGGCATCACTTCCAAGAAGACTGTAATCTCAAATCAAAATAACTGACCAATTTCCATGACATTTGCTACAACCATAATGCCCCTGCAGACTTCACATATTCATATTTCTTGACACCCTTCTACCAACATCAAAAACATTGGTCCATGTGAGCCTGAGATGACATGAACAACAATGCCAGTCAATACATGGTCTTGAAACTGAATATGATGACAGATCCTTGAAAAGTATGTAGTTTATTATGTGTGCATTTAACGAAAATACAAAATAATAAGTTCATTGTAAAAATTACTTCTGTGTGATTATAAGTAATGAAACACTGTAATCCGATATCTGGCTTCCCATCACGGCAGCCCGGGTTCGATCCTGGGTCTGATCAAGTAGGATTTGTGGTGCACAAAGTGGCGCTGGGGCAGGTTTTCTCCGAGTACTTCGGTTTCCCCTGCCAATCTTCATTCCACTAATTACTCCACAATCATCCTTACCTATCATCTGGGGCTGGTACAATAGGCCAAAACTGGCCGCAGTACAAGGGACTTAGTCCCACCCCACAAGCAATAAAAAAAACAGGATGACAGGATGAGAAAAATAGTTAATAACCTCAATTGTAATATAAGACTCAGGGCATCTGGAACACACTTTAAATCTGCTTCAATACTGATATTCATTCAAGTTTCTGCCCCCAACTTAAACATCTGTATCAATAACATTTCTGTCAGTAACAAAAGAAACACATGCACATTATAACTTTAAGTACACGATAAGCAAAGGTAGATAAGGTGTAGTTTAAGGTGTGTACTGTATGACAAAATAAGACTATTAGAGTCCATCTATTCTACAATCCAGGGTACTCAATACCTCGCACAGGAAACCTTAACAAAAGAAAGATCCCATGTATGTATGTTTCAATTTCCAAATGATTTATGAATACTGGAAGTTGAAAATGAAATTAGTAATGTTCTAATGGCCCCATAAGTTCCTTTTTCACTAAATAACAATGCTGCACCCTTGTTCTGGCAGCAGATGAAGTACAGGAAGCAATGAACAACAGGGCTGTGAAATGTCTACTGTAGTCTATGAAAACAGTTTACTACTCATAAGATGTCAATGTCAACACAGAATGAACTCTTCAACCCAATTTACACTTCGGTTTCATCTTTAAGGGTGTTACATGCTTCAGCAAGATGACTGAAGCTATATTATGGAGCTCAACTATATCTGGCGCTCATCTTTCATTAGACATAATCTTCAATTTTTATGGTGTAATTATGCTAAAAAATATTTCATGCTACAAGCTATTTTTGTCATAACATTTGGTAAATATGACATTCTCACAGCAGTACATATGTCTTCTGGGAGGTTAATTCTTACTCTTCTATCCTGATTATCGTTAAACATCTCCCAGACTACACAATATCACATCCCACAGACCATAATCTTCATAGCATTTTCCATACTAATATTTCACTGCATTTAAACTAATTTTCTTTCAATATAACTACAAAATTGTAATCAATATATCAGCAGAAAACAACCTGACTCGAGGGAGAACTCCACTGGGACTGTACATGTGTTTTGTATTTATATGACCTATTCCACATGCTACAGTCATTTTGACTAACTGTGGATCCATGGAATGCAATGTTATGTTATGTTATCACTTCATGACCTAATACAACATCGAATATAATTTACAAGCAGAAACAAAACATACCTTGCTAGAGAAGAGATGGGAACAGATGTAACACTTGAAGAAGCTGTCCATCTTGTCCTTGTGAACATCAACCTGATGATCGTCACGATCCTCTGTGCGCCAGAACAGCCTAGCACAATAACGACATCTGTGAGCCAAGTCTTCAATAGGATTCTCAGATAGGTAATTTTCTCTGTGGTAGGTAAACACATGCTGGCGCATGGCTACCTTTGATGTAGAATGGGTAGCACAGTATGGGCACTGGAAGATCTTAAAAGATTCAGCATCAATGATCTTCTGTTCTTGCTGATGTACCTCACTTAAATGGTAACTTAGTGATCCTTGAGTGCTGAAAACCTCTCGGCATCCTCTCATACTGCAAACAAACTCTTTTGGTGCACAGTAAGCAGATATTGCAAAACCATGAAGGGAATTCAGGTGATCCAACAACTGCCTTGGACCTTCCTTCATCGAGAATTTCCCATGACAAATTTCACACTCTATTCCTTTTCTTTCTGATTTATTCCCATTACTTTGGCTACCACTTTCCTCTTGAGGTTCATGCTTTACTCTGCCACTGGTCTTGTTTATATCCAATTCCACATCCTGTGAGGTATCATCTCGAAACAGCTCTTGCATGGACCGTTCAAGTATATCAACATTCTCCAAGTTACCATCTCTTTGGTCTCTGCTGCTTCTAATTTCTTTGCTATCGGATTCTTCCTTTATCTTGCTTGATGAAAATATGGTACTTGGTTCATCACTGTCAGCTTCCACACCCACAAGATCATCTTCATCATTAAAGTTGTCACAGTCCCCATCATCATCGCTGGAATCTGTGAGGATACATTCCACCTCTGTTGGGTCAATATCAGCCTCGCCCATCTCAGTTACTGGAAGTGCAGTATTTTTCTTTGACTTCTCTGTTACCTTTGTTTCTTTGACAGTATATTCTTCATCATCATCATCTTCCGTCAAATCTTCATTTTCACCAACCTCAGATGCCATGTACTCCTCTTCAGAGCTCATTTCACTCGATGAATCAAAGTTGACATCATCAGTCGCATCTCCATCAGTCTTTTTTCCGTCCCCTCCACTATTTTCCAGTGCATTTCCATTTTTTGTCTTTGAATTCTCTATAGCAGATGAATCTGTTTTTTTCTTCCCTTCTGCTACACCATCACCCTTCTTTTCTTTAGCAGAATTTGACTTCTGATTGCTGTTTCTTGCTCTACTTCCCTGACTTTCATCCTTACTGCTGAAGCATGCTATTGTTTCACTCCCTTTAACATTAACATCTGCTAGCTCCGATGCAGCTGGAATGGCATCCCACATTGAACCCTTGCTGATGTCCTGATTTGCAACATTTTGCTCTGAACCTTCATTTTGTTTGGTCTTTTCCTTCAAAACCACGGGACTCTCTATGCTATCACATGGGGGGTGTGTTTCTAATAGTATCAGTGCCAAACGCAGGGTAACTTTATGATGCTGAAGGTGTTTGAAAAAGGAGATTATGTCTTTCATCAGTGAGGTAATATCTGCATCACAAAGTGAGCATATAACAGAGACAGAAGTGTTGTAGGTCTGAATGTGGAAGAGATCGGTCCCCGAGAGATTGGTATCCATATTTCGAATGGCATGACCCGAGTTAGAACATGCATGTTCCAACTTAAGATGAGCCACAAACTTGGCTTCCCAAGTTGACACAAGTGCTCTGCAGTAACTACACACACGCACACTGTGGTCTGTCAAATAATGAGCAGAAAGCTGAGATTCCTGAGTGAACACCATATCAGTTAAACATTCTGCAACAAGGCATGGAAGACTCCCATGTTCCCTTGCAACATGGGAGTTCCGTGATGTTTTACTATTAAATGTCCGGTCACAGAACTTGCAAAGGGCCAGGCCAGTATTATGGCGACAGAAGAGATCGTGAGCGAGCTTTGGCACTTGGACAGAGTATGGATTTGTACACACGGTGCAACGACTTGGGGTTGTTAGTGAAGGTGAATTCGAACCACGGCGATTTTCTTTAAGTTGATGTGATTCTTCACTGCCTGCAGAGATCCCTGAGGTTTGAGAGGCATCTACATTGGAAGTAACATCCGCTGCTGAGGCCACAGAATCCAATGATTGCTGCTGGGTTGAGTTTTGTACATTTGACGATCCAGGTGCTGGAGTTCCCTGAACCGAAAAAACAATTCCTTCTGATGCAAGAAGCTGGATAAGACAGGCCAACGACAGACGGTGATAGGAAAAGAAATGACCAAAAGTTTCCAGCCTCTTTCTTTCTTTACCACAAAGTTTACAGACGAAAGTCCAGATAGAGTTTCCTTCCTGCCCATTCCATTTATCAACAATCTGAACTCTTTCCCCAACGTCTTGCTGCAGAGAATCTCCACAGCTAACAAAATGTTTTCGACGTACATGGACCTCATAATATGATTTAGGTCTCACAAGGACACCACAATATATGCATGTTCTAACATCATGTTCACTCTCATAATGCTCAGCCAAGTCTTGTGACGTCGGAACAGATGATTTACACATGTCACATTCCAGTGGAAGATGTGACTGCCTTTCATGTTCCACTAGCACACTCTCCGATTCAAACAGTTGAGAACAAAAATGGCAATGCTGCATTGAATGATTCATCACTAAATGAATGACTAATTTCTCACGAGAAAAAAACCAATCATTACATATCTCACATATAAATGGTTGTTTGCCGGATGTTGAAGTGCCAGAATCCTCTCTCTGTGACGAAAGCGGCTCCTTAGATCCTTTCATTACCCGAGGCATACTACGCATGCTGGCTGTGCTACCCATGATTGTTCCCTTCTGCATTTCATCTAGCATTAATGGCTTTTCCACCTCTGAAGCAGAAGTTCCATACAACCAGTGTTTTTGTGTATGCCCCTGTTGGTCCAGTGGTAACATTACACCTGGGGTTGGGCTGGATGACAGGAGGTGGGGAATCATTAATGGATTTAAAAGTGAGGAGGATGATGGAAGGTTAATATTGGATGGGTTCTGAAGTTGTTGTTGCTGATGCTGCTGTTGTTGCTGTTGTTGCTGCATCAGGACAGCCAACTGAGGTAACTGGAGACCCATTGCAAGGAGTGGATTCATAATGTATGGGTTCAGTCCACCTGGCATTTCACCAGTGGATGCAATACCAGAAGAGAAATCCTTGTTGCTCTCAGAGTTCCTATCACCATCTTCACTACCACTACTAGACCTCCTCATTCCTCCTGCAGTCAACTCCTCTTGACCGCTATCCTCTGCATTATCATCAAACTGTTCAACATTTGTTGCATAGTCCTCATTTGATCTCTTTCCCCAGTTAGATAATCCACTACTATCTCTTGAAGTCTTTGATGATACTTTACTCTTCTTTGGACGAAACAAAGGAAAACTTGTCCGTTCCAAATTTGTTCTATCACTCCCCTCCTCATTGTGACTCATTCTTTTCAGTTTAACTTTAGTATCGAATGCATTTACTTAATATTTTTATTAACACTTCTGCATACAGCTTATATGCATTCCAGGTTTTAAGCAGACCTACTATGCACTTGCTTAGTTCACGTAATTTGATTTCTGGATTGAAAATATATATTTATGTACAAAAGGTATATGTAGGTTGCTTATATTTGAAAAAGTTCTCCTTTCATGGTATGATGTGATGCACCTGATTTATTAAGGGGTTTTTCCTTCTTTGGTATTTCTTCAGTGGAACTGTAACATTTAACTGGTTATTCTATTGTTAACAGTAACATAAATTTCTCTGTCGATGAAAATCGAACAGAGACCTATTGTATAATTATGGGGTATATATGAAATATTGTAGTATGTGTATAGATATAATAATATATGGAAGGTATGTCTGTGTAGATAAAATATAACTTGTATGTATTCCTGTAACTATTTCAACATAAAACTGTGGATAATCTGAAGGAGTTAGTAAGGCATAACCCGTTGTTACTTGTTTAGTTGTACTCGTTTCTTTTAACTGAGTGATTTCCTTAGTGATCAGAATGCTGTGTATTTTGGACTAGGATGTCCATAAATATTCTTAAAAAAATGTTACTGCTTTATCCCTGAGAATTCTCTATGTACATGAAGGAATTGTTCTTCCCCCAGTTTAAATCTTGTGTTTTTTCACTATGAAAATTCCATTTCCAAATGTAGTGTATGTCTTCCCTTTTTAGCCTTTCTTCATTGTCATGAGATGGAAGTTTCCGGGACTGCAATGGAAATACATTACATTAGCATATACCAACTAAGAGAGTCTTTAAGATTTACTTCATTGAACCTATCCAGAGTACACTTCATTACCAGTCAACAGCAGCTCTTTATTGAATTGCAATTACTAAGGCATCTTTGATAAAACGAATTAAATAAATATTATAAAACAACATTATAGCTAATTCTATCATTACTCATCTAATTAGTGCAGCTAAATAACTATCTCCTGAGAAGATAATGACAGGGAGCCAACCTTAATAAGGTGTGTACATAAAAAAGTCACTAAACACAATGTACAACGTTTATGTTGCCTATACTGTTAATTACGTACTCAAAACACAATGCACGTGCACATATTCTATTATTAAAATAGACAAACAACATACACATTCATCGAGGGCCTGGGTTCAACTCCTGTGCTTGGCAGCCATTATTATTGTCAATACTCGCAATGTACATGTAAATGATCGACCGGGAAAAAGATGAACAACGACTTCAAAAGGGAATGTATTAAATTAATAATACACGTAGTCTATACAGAATTACAATAATAAATCACTATACTAACCCGCTTAAAGGTAAACATTCAGCTATAACCTCCCTCAACCCTACGCTTTGACCTTTGCCCCACACAACAAAAACATCCTAAAAAACATCAGCGCCTTATTTGATTGTGTGGTGAACGTGCTATCTGGCGGAAGAATTTTTTATTCGTTTCATTTGTTTATCATTGAATATACACTTATCTCCAAGACGCTTCACCTATCACATCAAAGATGATAGGCGAATGTTCATTAATATTATAAATTTTATTTGTACATATTAAGTTATTTAGGAAAATATATATTTGTTTACAATAGCGATTGTAGAATTAATTTACAAGAAGAAGAGGAATGTCCCACGGCACCACAGTCACTGTTCTCTAAGGCCTAAACTTCCTTCGCGGCCATAATGCAGCAATACCACTATCACCCATAAAAACTAGCTCTATTGCAAAGAGTACTTGTGAAGCTAATAGCTGTTTGGTTACTGAAGAGATTATTGGTAGTGTATGGAACTCAGAGGTTCATTAACATATTTACAAGAGCTTGTTATTGAGTGCTGATTCCGGTCCACGCACTCATGTTCTACGCGTTGTTTGTCTCTGTGTATAGCTTTATGAAAATGAATAAACGGAGGCTGCTTGAGATCAGGGTGCTAACCAATATATTTCGACCGAAGAGGATAGTAATTTGGGCCCGAAGAAATCTATAAATATAATAATTATGGGCTTTACAGAGTGTACTCTTGGTGAAATGCGAGGACAATAAAATAGAGGAGATGGGAGGAGCATATAACACGTCTGGGACAGAACATACATACATACGAAGGTCAAACAAGAAAACCTGGCAAACCTAAGCTTATTTTAGATTTATTTTATTACTAGCCTCCGAGATGCGCCTAGGTTTTCCAAGTTGTGTTCGTTCTTCGGGTTTTCCTATTAGAACTTCGTATTATCTATGTTCTGTCGCAGACGTGCTACAAGCTTTGCAACTCTTATCCTCCTCTATTTAATCATCCTTGCATTTGAAGAGGACGAATTGTGAAGCCTTTTATTATTAAATTTCTTCCATCCCCTATTACTGTCCTTTTCGGTCGCAATATTTCCCTCGGCACCATTCTCAAGCAGACTCAGTCAATTAATTTACATGAAGCTACACATATAGACAGGACATGTAGATTATACAAATAAATTAGCAGGAATAGAGATATTTAATGAGGCTGTAGTGGTTTGCCTGAGTTTTATCAACGCAAGTTCGAAAGCTCGAAAGCTTCGAAAGTGTGTTCAACATGGAAGAAAGTTGTTATGTATGAAATACCTCATATTCTATGTTTCGTTATTATGACCTATTGCTTGTGTGTTTATTAATAGCTATATATTATGCATTTGTGTGAATAGTTCATCGAAGGTAAAAATTGTTCACATGTTAATGTCGAAGCCCTAGCAAAGAGTAGTGTTGGTCAATTATGTAATCTAAAATATTCCAATCAATGCCTGAACGGTGGTGACGTCTGCCACCAGGGGTTTTAATTTTTGGTGGTGATCACCTGATGGTTGATGATGTAGAAAGCGTGAATTCTATTAAGAGAAGAATTGGCGGCTTTAAATGTTGTATACATTTGCCTGTGTTATAGCTGTTTTGTTCAGTAAACATTATATAGCGGATGTAAGGATTGAAACTTCATTGACTTAGAAATATCATGTCAGCATTGTATGCCTTAAAATTCGATATAGAGCTTGTTTCTGTGTGAGATCAGGTTTGTTTAGCAAATATATGAAGATAAATTGTTTTTAAAATAAAATTTGAGTGTTGCTTTCTGTGGAAAACATTTCTCTTCCTTAAAGCTCTGTGACTGCACTTGTAGGTTTCCTGCATATTATGTCTATTAATAGCAGTATTTTTACTAGTTTTACTAACATTCAGTCGTAATATTTCTGTTATACTATCACTTATAGACCATTTGCTAATCAGTGACTCTCTAAATACCTGCCTTTGCTTGGTAACGCAACCAACATACACGTAGGCAACAATAGAACAACTGGGTTATTCAACCCGTTTCTGAGCAACGGCCCTGTAAACACGTGCCAATGCTTGTAGTTTGAGTTGCATGATCATTTGGTGGAGGAATTTTCAAAGGAGTAGTGAAAGGACATATTATCGAGGTCGGGGAGTGAAATGGGGTCAAAGAAGAACAGCACTTCTGCAGCAAATAAAAGCAGTAAATCTGTGCAGAATAATTTAGGACGCAAGAATCATGGGAATGCATCAAAAGTGCGTGGTTGTTCCTCTTCTGGTGACATGGTAGATCAGTCAGAATATCTTGGTTTCACCAAAGATCAACTTAAAACAGAACTGAAGAGAAGAGGTTTAAAGACTTCAGGAAGCAAGACAGAATTGGTATGACATTACATTTCTTGTCTGTTTTATTACTATATTCAGTATTTTTCTTTTTGGTAAATTATGAATATGATCATAATTTGGGACTTTATGCATGTAAAGAGGAATTGTGTTTTGTGGTAACTTGTGTTAATAATGCATGATTTCTGTTGAATATTCAGGTATTGTGATGGCATGTTTTATAATTGTAAGCATACAAACTGCAGTATACTGAAAACTGTCTTCATTGGTAAATTAAATAGTATGTACAACAAAAGCATGAAAATAATTCTGGAATGAAAGGATACATTTTTGTTGTTGAAAGCCAGAGTGAATCCATTGTTAGGTTTTTGTTTTGCAGTTTCATATGAAAAAATAGTGTAGAGTGCCAAATTTTATGAGTTGAATATTTTTCATACTATGAAAAAGCTTTTTTAAAACATTAATGCCCCCATAGAGACAGAATCTCTTGTGTCATACTGTGAAGGCATATTAGGGCTTGGAGATAATGCTCCACACATTTGCACATTTGAGACCTGAGCCCCAGAGGGAGATGACTTGTCACCTTTGTGTTCTTACTGTCTTATCCCTGGGAAAGGACCCTAGTAGTCAATAGAGAGAAGACTGGTTGGGCCCCAGATTTGTTATGGACATGGTAATGAAGTGAAAAATTACTGACACTGCTGGAAACCAAACTACAGTTATCCATGCAGTAGCCAGTAACTTTACTGAATTGTCCTGCTTCATGTTATGGACTGTCATGGAAGCCACTGCACTTTCCATATCATATGTTAGCCAGAAGTCATTTGCAGTAAATAGCGCCTCATTGGTGCACAGTGAAGAAGCTTAAGCTGCAGCTGCTGTACCATGAAGCAGTTTTGAAAGTTTCATTTATGTAGGCCGTGCCATAGCTCAAGCGGTTAGTCACTGGCTTTCCACCGTGGCCACCCAGGTTTGATCCCGGGTCTGGTTAAGTGGGATTTGTGGTGGACAAAGTGGCACTGGGGCAGGTTTTCTCCAAGTACTTCAGTTTCCCCTGCCAATCTTCATTCCACCAAGTTCTCCATCATCATAATCACTCGTGACAAGCTACAATCAGTGGCAGCCGTGCTGAGTGGACCCAGCTGGACTCCGCATCACACTAAGTGAAATAATTCATTTATATATGGGAGAAAGGGGTTATCTGTATGTATAGAAAATGTATGTGTATGTGATCTGACAATCATATAAATAGACTGATGTTTACAAAGGCAAAAATAATAAGGATCGAAACATGTAAGGGAGATAAATCCTCAAGTGATAAAACTTAAATAGTCACATTAGACAGTATTACAGGGTTTGTCCGAAAAGTAATGTCAGTGAGTCGATTAAAAAACTTTTATGGATTAGATCGGTGCAACACATTAAAAGGCTTCAAAATAGGCTTCTTCTGCGTCGATACATCGATTCCAGCGAGATTTCTAGGCATCGAAGGCGTCATGGTAGGCCTCCTCCGGAATGTCCTTTAGAGCCTTGGTGCAAGCCTCTTTGACTTCGCCAACTGTCCCAAAATGATGTCCTTTCATGAGAGTTTTCAAGCGCGGAAACAAAAAGAAGTCTGGGGAGCCACGTCAGGACTGTAGGGCGGCTGGGGAACCGTTGGCACCTTTGAATTGGTCAGGAAGCGGGTCACGAGGAAGGCGGTGTGGGCTGGCGCATTGTCATGGTGAAGTTTCCAATCGTCCGCGATGTCGGGCCGGATGAGACAAACACTTCGTTTGAGTCTCTTTAGCACTTCCATGTAGAATTTGGCGTTGATGGTTGTACCATGTAGTACAAACTCACATTTTCGTCGGTGGTGCTTGTTGATGGCCGTCCAGCGCGGGCTTCATCGTCGACCTCTTCACGGCCTTCTAAAAAGGCCCTGTGCCACCGGTAGACCTGACATTCCGACAAACAATCATCACCGAAGGCCGTCTTTATCATGGGAAAAGTTTCCACTGCAGACTTGCCAAGTTTCACACAAAACATGATGGCAATCCTTTGTTCCAAGGAGCGCTGCATTGCGGCTTGCACGGGAGACAAAAACGAGTTTCACGGAAAAGCCTTTCGTCACTCTCAGGAAGTTCGGAGACGACTAAGCGACCGCGGGTTCATAAGCTGACTTCCCCCTCCACCGATCCCAACCGGTCTGAGAGTGCTGCGACATATAGTCACTTCACAATAAAATAACTGACATTACTTTTCGGACAAACCCTGTATTTTTGCCTTTGTAATTGTTAGTGTGACAGACCAGAATGAAAAAAAAAAAAAAGACTGATGTTTGTGTAAAGCAACTGACAACACTGGTGAGTTGATACATATTTGATCATATATTTAGCTGTTGAACAGTTGTTTGTTGTGGTTGAACAAAGTATTTTATTGGCACAGTGTTTTGTTTCTTTATAAAAAGAAAAGGGACTACTGACTAAAACTTTCAGAAAGATTATTTGAAGAATCCAATCATTTGTCCAAAGTATTAATTCATGATGAGATGTGGATTTTGTAGCCCAACACAGAAACCAAATGCTAGATACTGAGGAAAGTACAGCTGCTAAAAAAGTCAGAATCATATTGATCTGTTTTCTCAGTATCTGGGAATTATCCATTACAGTTTATTCCACCAAAACATGCAGTCACTTAAGGTATGATTTGGGCAGCGCCATAGCTCAAGCGGTTAGTCGCTGCCTTCCCACCGCGGCAGCCTGGGTTCAATCCCGTGTCTGGTCAAGTGGGATTTGTGGTGGACAAAGTGGCACTGGGGCAGGTTTTCTCTGAGTACTTCGGTTTCCCCTGCCAATCTTCATTCCACCAAATTCTCCATCAACATAACCACCCAGGGCAAGCTGCAATAGGCCAATCAGTGGCCGCCGTGCTGAGTGGACCCAGTTGGACTCCACACCCCACTAAGCGAATTTAAAACAAAGAAAAGGTAACATTTCAAGCTTTGACGGCAACTAAATGTGCTAAAGTCTTCTCGCACAATCAGCCATGTCAGTGTTGAGTTGAAAACCTATGTTTCAGTGATCTCCATCATTGGAGCCAGTATGGTGAATGATTGATTGATTGATTTCGTCACTGTAGATCATTGTACATGATATAGGACAAGTCAAGTTAATTCTGAATATTAACAATTTAATATATGAGTAAGATTAAAATTACAATAGTTACAATTGTTTACAGTTGATTACAATTTTGAATTAGTTAGATATTCTTATTTGTGGAGAATTTGATGGAATGACCCCATAAAACTGATATATATACCATTCTTTCAATTCAGTGTATCAAAGGTGTTTTGCCTTTGAGTTCTGGAATGCAAATTACAGTGCATCCATCAAAATAGTTAAAGAAAAGTCATTGACTAGACCAGTGGACTTTGCACTCAGACAGCACTTTTCCTATAACACTTTTTAGCTAGAAAATAAATACTAGTGTTGGAACAGCAGCATGGTGGACTGAGTGCTTCCATGTCACTTCATTATGTTCTAAAAACTGAGAACCTCCTTGCAAGAGCATCATTTTGAATCATGAGACATTCAGAGCAATCAGAAAGCAATAAAGAAAGAACTTCTGGAAAATTATTTACAGGCATGGTGGGGTCATTACATGGGCATATAGTATCTAAAGGTGAAAACTCAGATATTGACAACACACACACTTTTTGTGGGCTACTGACACATTCCTGGGGCCTGCGGTAGCTTAGTTGGTTGAGGCACTATGCTACAAACCAGAAGGTCGTGGGTTCAAGTCCTAATGAAGTCATTGGATGTTTTTTTCAATTGACCTGATCCTTCCAGCTGCACTGTGTCCCTGGGGTGGACTCAGCCTCTAACAGAAATGAGTACCAGGAATATTCTTGGAATATTCTTGGGTGTAAACGGCGGCCAGTGCGTAAGACTGACAACCTTGCCGCTATCTATGAGCCGATTGTCGAGAAAATGTGGGAACCTCAACATCTCACAACCCTAAGGCCCTCTACGGCCTGTTAACAGGGATAGCTTTACTTACGTACTGACACGTTCCAGTTATTTGTCAGACCTCGTATTAAAGTCTGATTCATTCCTCTATTTAAGTACTTTTGAAAATCACTAGATGTATATCATGTCTAGTTTTCATTTGTGTGTAGTATTCATCAAATATTGTAGCAGGGTAGGTATAAAGGGTCTGTAAGTTATTGCATGTATCACAGGTTACATTAGTTCATCTGTTAACAAAATTGAAGCAGAAAATATGTAAGACAGTAGGTTAACCACATGGAGGTTTGGATGATGTGGAGACAATTCTTGCCCCTAGTGGAACTCACACTCCAACCCCATGGTTGTCCAGCTCACAGCGAGTCACTATACTGACTAAGACATCCTGGCTTTCTGTTAGCTAAGGTGTGTTACTTGTGTTGAAACTGAAAATTGGCGAGCCATAACCACTATGCCATAGAAATTAGAACTTCTGCTTCACATATCAAAGTTCCTAAATTCAGTTCCAGTGCACAGCTGAGAGTTACGTGTTTGTCATAGGACAGATATGAACATTTTATTTTCCATTATCAGCAGCAATAAGAATATGATGTACAGTTAACTTTCCTAGCTTCTTTGTATAATAGGACAATGAATGGACTTGTATGGAATATTGCAGAAATTATTGTACATACTTTTCTTTCCCAAATAAGAGAACTTTGTTCTCAGGTTTGTTATTCAAAATGTGTGGTCACTATTCTGGTATTTATCAGCTGTCTTTATCAAGAAATGGACTTTAGCCTTGACACAACTGTAGCCCTATTCTGACCTCTTTATGTTAATATTCTGTCAATGAATGGATCAGTATATGACAAGTATGAAGACGGAAGGGGAAAGAAAGCGGGAGTATGTTGCTATTGAGATTGATTTTCATGACATCTTCAGTGTTGATGTATGTGTAGCACTTGCTTAAATTGAAACCAAAACATATACTTTTAGGTTACAGTCTCATAAAATAAAGTATTGCAATGTGGTAAATTTGTTTAGTTGTACTTAGAGGTTATATTCTGTATATGGAATGCTAGTTGAAATTGTTGCACATTTGTTGTTTTTAGTTAATCCAGTAAGTAATATAGTGACATAAGAATTTTGTGTGTGCATTTTTGTTCTTGTGAGTTCTCTGCCTTTATACAGTATTCTAAATGTTTTTGTAAGCGGTAAAATTGTATATGTTTTGTTGTTCTTTTCCCATCACAGAATGTTCATTCATTGTGAAACTTGTTTCAAAATGTATTATCAGAGGCTATATGCTCTTATTTGGTTGGTTATTTCATTATTTTACAGCTTTGCATGAACTGTTTGGAGGTTATATAGTAACATATGATTGTGATTAACTGCTGGGGAAGTGTGACCCATTTTTTGAAGTACTGTCTTGATGTAATGAGCTGGGATAGTTCAGTTGGTATAGCAACTAGGTTACAGGCTGAACAACTGCAGAATCAGTGTTTGATTCCTGGCAGGAGTAAAAGATTTTTTCCTTTGCATAACTTCAAAACTGGCTCTGGATTTCACTCAGCCTCGTATACAGTGAGTTCCAGAGGCTATTTACCAGGGGGTAACGTTGTAAGGCTGTGAAGCTGACCACTCACCTTCATCTAATATTGAGGTTAAAAATGGTGGAGCTGTACCTCCACTCCCCCAGAAAAGACCTTCATGTAGCAGTGCTTAATTAATTAAGCCCAGGGATAATTTTACCTTTTACTATCCTGACATATTCCTGGAGGGACTGTTGAAATCTGTAAACTTGCCAGAATAGCCTGTCCCCAATTATAATTTGAACTTAGTATTTTCAAAATGCATTGTTAGCCACTCTGCTACTCCACTTCATGGTCCCTTGCTATCTTATTTTCTTTTTATAAGTTATTTATGGGTGTATGATTCATCCAATGGGAAGCCAGGCAGGTTGGTGATCTCAGCCAGGACACCAGCTGTCTTGACTCCGATTTTTCATGATTTTCATCAGTCCTTCCAGACATGCCATGTTGGTACCTTGATTAAGCCACGACAACTTTAATCTGAATCCTTTCCAATTTGTTATTCATCAGTCATTCTATCATTTGACTGTGTAGTTTTGGATACTGATAGCACCATAAAATAAACCACAGAAATAAATTAAAAAGGAAATGTATCTTTGAGTGTAAAGTTTCTTTGTACAGGAAGTACCCATTAACAGTTTTTCATCATCAAATTTTTGAACATATGAACCATATTCTAATCTTTTACTAAGTTCTACCACAAAGTGAATATACTTTTCTGCATGAACTGCTCTTGCATTACACACCAACAGATTTGGGATACTGGATGAATTTTGCAAGAAACAGTTTGAGAAGCTTTGCTTAATAGATGTAATCGTTATGGCATGGGGGTTAGGCAACCTGTCAGATTCCAGGTCTGCTATTTTCCCATTCATTTGTAAAGTTAATAATGTAAGGTAGAAGCAGGATAGTTCAGCCCAGAGCCTTTTGTCTTCTTGTCTGCTGTCCAAAAACGTAAAAATTAGAATATACAAAACTATAATTTTGCCTGTGATTCTGTATGGGTGTGAAACTTGGTCTCTGACATTAAAGGAGGAACGTAGACTGAGGGTGTTTGAGAACAGGGTGTTGAGGAGAATATTTGGACCAAAGAGAGATGAAGTGACAGGAGGTTGGAGAAAACTGCATAATGAGGAGCTTCATAACTTGTACTCTTCTCCAAGTATAATTAGAATGATCAAGTCAAGGAGGATGAGGTGGGCAGGTCATGTAGCACGAATGGGGGAGACGAGGAATGCGTATAGGATATTGGTGGGAAAGCCAGAAGGAAAGAGACCACAGGGAAGACCAAGGCGTAGGCGGGTGGACAATATTAGAATGGATCTTAGAGGGATAGAATGGGATGGTATGGATTGGATAGATCTTGCTCAGGATAGGGACCAGTGGAGGGCTCATGCGAACACGGTGATGAACCTTTGGGTTCCATAAAATGCTGGGAAATTCTTGAGTAGCTGCAGAATTGACGGCTTCTCCAGAAGGGCTCAGCTCCAAGAGTAAGTAAGTAAGTAAGTAAGAAGCAGGATACTTTAGTCAGTATATTGACTAGGCTACAGCCTGGATGAGTTGGATTTTCAGCAGTGGCAGAGAAAACATTTCTTCCCCACAGTATTCAGATTACCTCTGGGGCCCACCCAGTCTTCTGTCAGACATCAGATGGGACCACAGACTCTTTCCTTGATGGTAAAGTGGTTGGGGCGTGAAGCTGATCCCTCATCTCCATCTTGCACTGAGGTTAACAATGTATGGCGCTATACTGACTCCTCTATTTAGCATGGTGCTTAATTAAGCACAGGGACAAATTTATCATTTAATAGTATGAACACAGTGTTTCAGTGTTCAGATTGAGACCTCCCGTTTTATGTCACCAAGTTATTTTGTAGTTGATACTGATGTTTTGGAGGAACTAGCTGTCCCCCTACTCATCTCAAACATGAAGATGGAGGCAGAAAGTTCTGAAAAACGTTAGTGTCTACGTACAGATCTGCACTTTGTCACAAGCCAGAAGTGAGTTTGTATGTTGTATGAATATGTAAGTCAGCAAGTAGAGTCCTATTTACTCTACAAACCAGGGTACATCATGCCTTGTGCAGGTAACCTTATGAGAGAAAAGATCCGTGTAAGTATGTTTGAATTCCTCACTAGCATATGACTATGAGAAGTATTTTGAAAATAGAATTAGTAACTTTTTAATGATGATCTAACAGAGTGTATCACCCAATGATGACACTCTCATGCCCTTAGTATGTAAGAGCATACAAGGTATGCACTTTATTAGTTCCAGCCATGTAATTATGTAGGGTATTTTCTCCTTGCATGTTTAGTGTTTCTGATTAATTTAAATAAGAAGGAGTTCACTGTTACTCAAACCCTTTCACATCTTTCTCATGCATTGTGGAAGTGCTTAACTGTAGACTAACAAACAATTAAAAAGCTGTCAGAACAACCACTGCATAACCTTGAATGTTTAGCCCGTAGAACAAAGAACTTTCTCCCTGCCACATCAAAAATGAATCATTTATATTCAAATATGGATGTATTCAGGGAATCTTCCCCAAATCTATAAAAGTTATTATTGTCTTTATTAATGTGTAATTAACAAAGCTTTCCATCATTCAGATTATAGAATATGAAATTAATAGAATTATTAATGGATAATAAATTGGAGAAGCTATAGAAGAAGTGGTTTTGGTCTAATTTGAGGTACATAGAAGAAGTGGTTTTGGTCTAATTTGAGGTACACTTTTGGTATTTACCCGGAGGGCTGAAGAAAACAATGAAAAATCTCAGTCAAGACAGCCAGTCCATGGGCCAGGATTTAATGTCGGGATCTCTGAAGTATGAAGTAGGAGTACTAACCACTTGATAATGTTCCTCAGTCAGGGTAGCGAGTCCATGGGCCAAGATTTAATGTTGGGACCTCTGAAATATGAAGTAGACGTACTAACCACTTGATAATGTTCTGTTATGATTTTCATGTCCCATTGTTTCATCTTGTTCATTATTTATAAAACATGTTGCCATATGTAACTATGTAAATTATGTATGGGACAACATTAGTTGATCCATAACAGATATTGTTGCTTGTGATTACTGCAATTTGCCCTCAGAGTTTGTTACTGAAAAAGTTTGTTGATTTTTCAATAGAGTAGATCAGCCTGCCATGAAGTTGGCAGCCAGTATGGAACTGTATGAGCATTTAATTTCATATTATTTGTTGCTTGTTGGTTTGTTTCTATGGGAACTTGTTTACGAAGCCGTTGCTTAGAAACTGTTTGCATAACCACGCTGTTCTGTCATTATAGGCGGTTGCCTAGCAATAGCTCAGATATCGTTGACGTGTTTACCAGTCGTTACAAAGCAATGCATGTACCTTCTCACGATCGGTGCATAGCGACGGTACTACATGCTACAATATATACCTTCTCAAATGTCAGAAATAGCCAATTATATTGTGGTATGTACGCTGAACGCCGGAATATTATTAACGGAGAATACGCCCCTTGTCAGGTTACAGAACTGCAAACATGCGATGACATGATTTAACATATATCCGTTGCTGCGCAGCGGCCGGTAAGCAGCACGTGACCACGGAGAATGTTATACATGTAAGAATAGAGGAATTGTGCGAAGCGGTTTTCTCTGTTGGGTCTGTGCAGAGGCTATATATGGAGAACCAAAACGGTAACACGCATGGAGGCAGGGTCGAATACCTCCACCGTGACCCTGCAAGTCGCAGGAGGCGACAAAGATGGAAGTCTCAAATTTGAGACAGTAAAATATGGTCACGAGTTCCAAGGGGCTCGGACCCGAGGAAGACTCAAGGGACTCGGACCCGAGGAAGACTGCGCTGGCAAGGGCCAGGAGCATGTACAAATTACAGACCCATCCTCTCGTTAGGGAAGGCGCCCCACAAAATACAAGACCATAACTGTCAAACAGTAATAAATATCTGACATCAAGACTTACCGACTGACTTGACTGTCAGTCGCAATGTGACTTTGACTTTAACACGTGCAATTCGCGGACTGGTGTGCGTCTGTCAAGGCTTCCAGTAGCGTGGAGAAATTTGTTCTGCAGGCACTGCAGTTTCAAGAGGTGAACTTTCGCTGCATACTCCCAGGTGAGACAGTCATAAATCATTACTGACCTAATCAGGGCTGTAAAGCGTGAATTTAATATTTGCACTTAAACGCCCACTTTTGAATAGGGAGTAGATCCTTACGTGGGCAAGGCCTTGGCTACAGTCCTTTTGATATGGAGTCTCCACACGTGTTATGAATAAGGAGAAGACTCGCATAGGAAGAATAAGAGGCTTAAACTTGGTGGTGGTGAAGCCTACGACCGTTCAGCTGACTAGTTCAATTTCGGAGTGGTTAAATTAGTTAAGGCATAATCCGCTGCACGAGCCTGTATTGGCAGAAACCCTCTGTATGTATTGTGTAAATATTATTTAGTGCCGTGCAAAGGGTGCACAGTACCCATATGGACTTGGACTCTTTGATAGCTTGGATGTCCTCATACTAAAACTACGGTGCAACAAACCTAGCGCCTCCACTGAAAGACCGACCCCTCCCCTCGTTGAAGAAAAGGCCCCAGTTCTCAAACACGTACATGTCTAGGAGAAAAAAAAAGTCTTGGTCAAAAGTTTCGACGAGACCTGAAGCCAAGAATGATTGTGCTGGCGAGGACCAACAGCAGTTTAACCAACCGATCGAAGACTCGGTCGGGTGGTTATCAGTCTGCAGACGAGGCAGAAGTGAGCACTAACCAGTGGTAGCCAGTGGAGTGGTCAGGAGTTGTGACCATGAAGAACTGAGTTACGACACGGTCACCTGCCGATAAGGACATGAACACGGAAGCAGAGGAATCTACGGCGTTAGGAGCCGTTATTTATGGACAACCCGTGAAAACAGCAGATTGAGCAGACGTGTATGTGCTGTAGTAGAGTGTAGTGAATTAACGATAGCGCAATGATTACGTGTAATTACGAGTTATATGTGTTCAGTGAATGCGACTACCAATTCAAACCCCATGTCTAGTCACTAAACACGTGACACTATTAAAGAATTGAGTACCTCGCGATAACATATTGTGACATGTCAAACCGTTGTCGGGCAGCGGGATATGGAACGAGGTGTTTGTCCGTGCCGTGCCGAGCCGAACCGGGCCGAAGCGCGCTGGTTGCTACTCAGCGTTGCAGTAAACA
The DNA here is from genome assembly GCF_002891405.2 of Cryptotermes secundus. Taxonomy (NCBI): domain Eukaryota; kingdom Metazoa; phylum Arthropoda; class Insecta; order Blattodea; family Kalotermitidae; genus Cryptotermes; species Cryptotermes secundus. The sequence continues at coordinate 416,293 of NW_019740383.1, read as the reverse complement.
TCTCTCGGCAGCGTTTTCTAGCAACGCCTCTGTAAACATGGCGATCACGCAACAGTGAAGCGAGGTGCGTTTTCCGCTGCCCTACTAAGAGTTTATAAGAGAAACTGGAATGCCTAAGGAGGTCAGTTGATGTCTAGCAGTTACGAGTTGTTGAGTTGTATCAAGTGAATGGAATCAAGACAGTTGAAGTCCGGAAGTGACTACAGCAAAAAAGTAATTGGGATACTGAAGTTGTGAGTTATGTAAGTGTGGATAAAAGTGTGCAATAAATTCGCTAGATCCAATACCGGCGTGAAGTTATTTGTCGCGTCACACATGGTCAATACGTGACAGTATGTACATTTACAGCTTTTGACAACATTACTGGATTTGGTATCTTCAAGACATAATTAACTGATAGCGTCAAAATCCATAGATACAAAATTTTATAAAACCTTCTGTACAGAATTCTTAAAGAAATCCAGTACCACTCAGCAGTTGCAGTGGTTGGAGTGATGATTGTGATGTGTCTGTAAGTTATTCTTTTGTGTTTTAACTTGATCGTCTAGAAGTACTTGGTTTTAGAATACTGTGGAAGGTTTGCTAAACGACTGGACTTTTCTGTAGTTCTAAAACGTCTTTTTTTTTTGTCTTTGAATAGTAGCTCACCTCATATTCTACTTTAAGTGAGATTAGCCTGCAGGCTGTGTGCATGGCTGACTAAGGAAGAATGAGAAAGAATTAAGTTGCTGACCTCAATTCTAGAACCGTAAGGAAATGGAACATCTCTCTGTGTGCGTGCGCGCGCATAGTGAAAAAGCGTTTGATTTTATTAAATAATCAAGATCATTTCATGTGTTCTTCGTGTTAAATAATACTTCATGTACTTTGTTCTGCACTAGTGTTTATGAAAGAATTGGTTTCTTTCTTATACGAAGGGGGACCCAAAAATAACCGGAACCGACCTGTTGCGCGCGCATGCTTTGTACTTACGAGTTGTGCTGCTAGGTGGTGTTAGCTGGGGGTCTCCCGCGACTGTTAGTGAGCTGGCGTCAGTCTGAGTTAAGTGGTTTGTCTGTGGTGCTCTGTTGTGTGCGTTCCTGTTTCAACCCTTTGGCGATTAGTGAGATGGCCGACCNTGTCTGCAAAATTTGTTCCTCGCTTGCTCGGAGATGACCAAAGAGAAAACCGCGTGAATGTTTGCCGCGACTTGAAGAGTGAAGTGCAGAACGATCCAGAATTTCTTAAAAGAATTGTGACTGGCGATGAGTCTTGGTGCTACGGGTACGATCCAGAATCAAAGCAATCATCAAGCCAGTGGAAAACTCCAACTTCACCACGACCGAAGAAAGCGCGTCAAGTGCGATCCAATGTGAAAACAATGTTGATTTGTTTTTTTGATGTGAATGTGAAGGGGACTAATATACAGTTCAATAAAAATGCAAAAATAAAAAATAACAAAAATAAATTCCGGTTATTTTTGGGTCCCCCAAAAATGTTTCTTAAAATGTTTTTTTTTTTTTAATTCTGTATCATAATTCGCGTAGGCGCATTCTGAAACAGTGCAGGAGGGTTAATCAGGCGGTGCTTTCATACATCCATTTTCAGAGGAAAATTGGACGAAATATGAATATTGTGGCGTATTTGCTCCAAGCAAGAACTATGGAGCCAGAGAAACAGCCGTTGCTAGGTAATGCCCGCACGCAAGAATAGATAGAGAAAGAGAGTTACTTTACGACTGGCAGTTTGCTGCCAATCGGTTTATCTTGGCGACAAGCTCCTTGAGACTCACAACCAATAATTTTTGTTTCCAACTGAACTCTTGTGGTCATAGTCATTATGTAACATCCTCTCAGATGAGAGGATGGGTCTATCGTTTAGAATTCTTGCTGGTTCTCGCCAGCACAGTCATTCTCAGGTCCGAGTACCGCGGGACTCATGACCACATTTTACTGCCTCAGATTCGAGACTCCTCCAACCTGGAGCGCCAGGTCCCCGTATTTATATCTCCCAGGAACGGTGGCCCGGTTATATACCCCCAGGCACTGGGTTCCGTTTAAGTCGCCTCCTACAACTTGCTGGGCTACGGTGGAGGCATTTGACCCCACTCCACACGAGATGCAACAGTAGAGGAATTGTCACTAAACGAGGTGTGACCCATACAGCCATTGCTGTAGAAGAGTTGAGTAAACACGTTTCCGCAGAAACGATTGCACGCAACAATAGAAGAGCTGTGTTATACGTGCGGTCCGTGTCGAGGGTATTATAAACAGGACAAAGATGATCGTTTTAAGTCAGTTGAGTTTTGAGACACCAGCCTGGCAGGATGTGAGCTTGGGAGCAGATGAATCGAGAGATGGAATTGAATTAAGGAATTGAGGCATCAGAGTTATTGAGTGCAGTTCAGTTGAGCTGAGCGTCTGGCTGTGAAAAAATGACTTCATGTGTGCTGTAGTTGCCGTGAGCCTGGTATACTGCTTAACATTCGTTACTAGGAAACATCTAGTGCAGGTAAACTGAGAAGACTAGTGTTTGCAGCAGTGAACTATAAAATTCGGGGATTAGCAACATTAACGCTGTATTACTTGTAATTATGAGTGGAGTGTGTAAAAGTAAAAAGTAAAAAAAAAAAAACAAAAAAGTGAAACTGTCCCTGTAACAGGATGTGAAGGCCCATAGGGTTGTGAGACGTTGAGGGTCCCACATTATCTAGACAGTCGGCTCAAAGATGGCGGTAAGCTTGTCAGCCTTACGTGCGACTGTGCTTTACTCCCCAGGAAAATTATTTAAATAATTACTGGTTCTCATGGACATCATCAGGACTTGAACCTGCGACCTTCCAGGTTGTAGTGTAGTGTGTAAGTGCAATAAATCAAGACATCCAATCCAAACCCCATCTAATAGTCACTCCCAATATGTGACAGTGTAAATATAAGAATGTTCGGGATTAGAGACCTTAACGAAAATTTATTTACCAAATCAAATTTTGATAGAAATTGGAGAGCAGTTTTATGTCAAGACTTAAATTTGGATTTATGTCAGTAAGCAAGTTGCCTCAAGCAGGAATGCTTGTGATTTGTATCTGGGAGATATCCAGTTCGAAATTTGGCTGGAGCACTGAGTATCCTGACTCAGGGTTTTCTGATTTATGATACCTACAGGCAGATGCATGGATGGTACCTTAAATTAGGTCATGAACACGTCATTGCACATACTATCTAGTCCATCTTTCAATCATTCGACACTGCATGGCCTGGCTTAACAGGCAGCATCGTTAAATGAATTATGAATGGATTCATATCAATAATTATTCAGTAGCTGAAAAAAATGTATGAAACAGAATTGTAGCTGCTAATGAGATGTGTTAATTGTGCTGTGGTATTTATTTAACTCTTTGGTGGTTAGTGTTTTCCTGATGGTTAGTGGCTTCCTTGTAAAACAAATTTTGAATTACTATTTCCTCACCTGTTGCACATCGACTTACATGGAAACCACTTTCAGCAAANTTTCAAACAAATGCTGGACAAATAACATTTTGAAGAAAGCAGTCTTCTGGGATTTGGCACCGTGTATATGTGGTGTTAACCGACGTTTCGGAGGAACGTACCGCCTCCATCTTCAGGGTAGAAGAAAAAATATAAGAATTCTGCAAGCATGAGAACCGGTAAAAGCAGTCTTATATTTTTTATTCTACCCTGAAGATGGAGACGATACGTTCCTCCGAAACGTCGGTTAACACCACATATACACGGTGCCAAATCCCAGAAGACTGCTTTCTTCAAAATGTTATTTGTCCAGCATTTGTTTGAAATGAAGTTTTTCACAGGTGTCCAGCATAAATTCATTAACTTTTTATTTTACATACATACATACATACATAGTTCATAGTTACATTGATCCGTTGTCCGATCCGGACCGGATATAGTACCTGTCATAAAAAGACTTGATTGCAAAGAACGATTGAGTCAACAGTTACAAACAAATTACAACTGACAAAAGATACTTCTACAGCATTAGAACTACCAAACAAAGTGGGTGAAATTATCAACTACAGCTTAGGCACATCGTCAACAGTTACAAACAACAATACATTCATTTATCCAGCAACATTTTTGCTTGAAATGTATTAGTCTATTGAATAAAAAGCATTTGAAATAAGAAAGTTCAATGTATGCCTAAAAATATTCAAATTGTCTTTCAAAATTTGTATATTCTGGGGCAGATTATTATAAATTATGATCGAAGAGTACAACACACCCCTTTGAATCGAAGATAGTCTTACTGAAGAAACATGTAACTTTTCAGACTGTCTTGTGCATATATGATGACTAGCATTATTTGATAAATATTATGATTTCTAACAACAGTCATCATCATAGCATATATATGTAAAAAAGGTACTGTTAAAATACCCATTCTCTTAAAGCCTTCTTTACAAGAGCTTCTAGGACTCATTCTTAACATAACCCTAATTGCCCTTTTTTGGGCCACAAAGATGCTTTTCATTGCTGGGGAAGAACCCCAAAAAGTAATACCATATTCAAGTTGTGACTGATAATGAGAAAAATAGACCATTTGTAGGACTTGCTCACTAACAACGAACAGTAACTTCCTCAGCATGAAACATGCTGTATTCAATTTTTTAATAATTTTTCTTTTAAAATTATGTGTTAAGGGATTAAAATGTGCCTCAGTTGCATCTGCTTACATCTCTCATGATTCATTGTTCACAATCATACTGTCATATCTCATTTAACAGTACCTACCACACCAACCTGTACACCATTGTAAAATAATGGAATAAGCAACAGGTAGAGAAAAACACATATTCTGTATGTGTGTATTCTTGTATCTGGATAGTGAACTAAGTGTCTAGAAGTTATGTTCATAGTTATTTAGTTGGCATATTAGTTTGGTAATAAACGCATTTTGTAATGTTAGCTGGTTATAAATACCAGTATACTGTTTAATTTGCAAGGGGGTGTTAAAAATGCAATTTTGTGTGTTATTAGGTCAGTGGTAGTGTATTTTATTCAAGGGGATATTGCACTTGTAGAATAATGTGTTGTGGCATGCTTAGCCAAAGTTGCTCATAACATACACATAGTGCAACAAGACCACAAGGATAGTCACTTTCCTGCACCATTATACCTGAATTTTTGTGCGCAGTACAAAACTTTGAACAGCTGCTCAGTAACATTTTAGTTCTTTTTTTTTTAAATTGCAGACCTGGCGTTCTAGTTATGCAAGTTTTGTTTCAATATTGTGTTCATTGATGTTTTCTGAATGTCATCTATTGCACTCTTGACTATTTTCACATTTTTTTTTCTTTTATTATTATTTTGAGTTGCAGCCCTTGTGTTCCAGTTGTGTGAATTTTGTTTCTATATTGTGTTTCTAGGAATTGCCTGAATACCATCTACTGTACTGTTGACTGTTTTCACATTTTTTGTGCTGGGATCTGTGGGATGCATGTTTATGTCCATTCAGGAGGTCTTTCCAGCATTTTTTATGATTTTTGGCAGTCCATACATGCAAATACCAAGCTAGTCACTGAAAATAGGCCATCTTGTTACTGAAATTTTGCTATTCATGATAATCAAACCATTACTTTATNCTTTCTTCATAGTCACCGCCATGAAAGCCTCAAATCTTACATTACTTTATTGTTTGATGGAAGTCATTACATTCATACTGTGGTCATATGGGTTATGATGCCATGGCGTTGGTCAGTGGGTACCATTCCACCAGACTGTACTGTAGCATAGCCCAGATCACCACATATGACTTCCTCATCTTCATGAGAACCTCGGATCTTATGTATATTATTATTTTATAACCTATTACTGACACTCAGGTTTCAGATGATGGTTTTGAATTATTAATTGCTTAATAGTACTGCAAGTTATGTTTGTTAAATCACAAATTCTACTGAGATTACATTTTTCTGGGATTTGGGAATGAAGTAGTGTGGTAGGTAGGGCTGTTCTTCCTATTGTTATGTTATGCGTTCATTTGTTGGCATACTCGTCAATTGTGTCTACTATTTGTTAAATTATTTGCTTATTAAAATTGTTCTGCTGTTCTACAGTCTTCTTCTTCTTCTTCTTCTTGCACTCAACAGATTTTGGGGAAATTAATTGAAATGTATGACTGGATATTTATTTTTGATTATGAACGTGTGCAAAAAGTTTTCTTAATAATATTTATTGTCTGGACTGTTAATTCATATAAAATAAGACTTTCATGTCTTAGTTACAGAGATTGGGTCTCAGTATGTCTGTGTCCCGAATTGGTAATTCTACTGTAAAGCGAAAAAGTGATGGGATGACATCATCAGGACATAGAAATGGTAACACTCTTACATCACAGGCAGAAGTCAATACTTCTAAAATGGCGGAAAAGGCAGAACGTGAAGCTCTTGTTCTCTGGAGACAGCCAATCAGAACTCTGAATTACTTTATACGAGAACTATTCTTAGATCTCTACATATATGGAACCAAGTGAGTATATTTTTAAGAGATACATTTTATATGTATGACCCACATTAGTTCTCTGATGACATTTTTTTAGGCCGGAGTTTCGTTCTGATTCCAAACCATTTAACAGCACAAAAATATAGGGCTTACTCTTACCTACTGATGGAGCTGAGCCCTTCTTGAGGAGTCGCCAATTCTGCAGCTGCTCAAGACTTTCCCAGCATTTTATGGAACCCGAAGGTTCATTACCGTGTTCAAAAGAGCCCTCCACTGGTCCCTATCCTGAGCCATAACATTCCAATTCATACCATCACATCATTTCTCTCTAAGATCCATTTTAATATGGTCCTCCCACCTATGCCTTGGTCTTCCCAGTGGTCTCTTTCGTTCTGGCTTTCCCACCAATATCCTATATGCATTCATTGTCTCCCCCATTCGTGCTACATGCCCTGCCCACCTCATTCTCCTTGGCTTGATCATTCTAATTATGCTTGCAGAAGAGTACAAGTTATGAAGCTCTTCATTGTGCAGTTTTCTCCAACCTCCTGTCAATTCATCTCCCTTTGGTCCAAATATTCTCAAAATCCTGTTCTCAAACACCCTCAGTCTATATTCTGAATTACTGACAGCATTGTAAAATAAACCACAAACCATTGACCACCTGGTTAAGTAAGAGTCTTTTTTTTTATTTTAAAAGCTAATTTTAGAATACAAAGTATAATTTAATTATGTTTAGTGATTATTTACATCTTGTGTTGACAGACTGATCCAGTATCGCTTGGCTCTTGGCATCATTCTTCTAGTCACTATAGTTTGTTCTGTATTGGTTAATCTAGGTGGACCACATCAACAAGTAAGCGATACTGAGTATAAGTTCAGATTGTTAAGTAATGCAGTTGCTAATGAATGTTATCATCAGTTGATGAGTTATTGTAATTATGTTACAGTCATTAATTTTGATCAGTTGGCCATACCAGAAGCATGTTTTGGTAAGACTGAAGCCTGTTACTTGTTGCAGTATTGGGACTCTGTCCGTAAGCAGACGTTGTGGTGCCTGTACTGGTTAGGTTTGGGCGTGTTATCTTCAGTGGGACTTGGAACAGGTCTGCACACGTTTCTCCTCTACCTGGGGCCTCACATTGCCACAGTGACATTGGCAGCCTATGAGTGTGGCAGTCTCAATTTTCCTGAACCTCCATATCCAGATGAGTAAGTTTAACTCTGATTCTTTTAGTTTTTTTTTTTTTTTTGCATACTATTAACCAAGTTTATATTATTTAGTTGGAAGACATAATTAATATAAATTGTACATTTAAAAGGCCAGAAGATTAAGGTCATTCCACTTGTGAGGAAATGTTATTCTTATATGATTCTTATAATGTTGGCTTGTAGCAGTTACATGTCTATACTTAATTTCCTGTACCACATGAAGTGCCTGGATTATTGTTTGCTTTTAATCACATACTCAGTTATAAATACAGTGAAATTTATTTCATCATAAATTTCAAAGATTTTTTTCCCCCACATTTTGCTTTCGTTTATGTAAATTCTTATTTGAAATGGTTATTATGATAAAGATCACTTTGTAGTTTGCCCACCTGTAAAAGTGAAACTATTTTTCAAAAGAAATTTTATAGGCCCCCATGACTAACTAACTAACTAACTTCAGTGATCTGAGAAGCTGCCAGTCATGGAGCTACTGAAGAACTTCCCAACATTTTATGCACCCCTAAGCTTCATTACCATATTCACAAGAGTCCTCCAGTGGTCCCTATCATGAGCCAGATCAACCCAGAACATACCACACCATTCTTTCTTTCTAAGAATTATTTTAATATTATCCAACCATATAAGTCTTGATCTTCCTAGTGGTATCTTTTCTCTGGCTTCTCCACCAATATCCCATGTGCTTTCCTATTAATCCCCATTCATGCTACATGCCCTGCCCATCTTATCCTCCTTGAACTAATCATTCTAATTATACTTGGCAAAGAGTGCAAGTTATGAAGCCCCTCATTATGCAGTTTCCTCCAGACTCCGGCCACTTCATCTTCTTTGGTCCAAATATTCTCCTCAGCATTCTGTTCTCAAACACCTCTAGTCTGTGTTCCTCCCTCAATGTCAGAGACCATGTTTCACAACCATCAAAACCATAGGCAAAATTACAGTTTTGTATATTCTAATTTTTATGTTTTTAGACAGCAGACAAGACAAGTATTACCCAAATTCAGTCTCCTCTGAATTTCCTCCTGAATGAAATTTTGATTTCTTACTGTCATTCCCAAATATTTGAACTGTGCCACATTTTCAGAGGATCTGTTAGCTGTCTTTGTGTCGTGATTTTGCCCTGCATACTGATGACAAGGGGGCCCACGGTAACATAGTTGGTTGAGGCACTATGCTACAAGCTGGAAGGTCGCAGGTTCAGGTCCCAATGAGGTCATTGGATTTTTTTCAATTGACCTAATCCTTCCGGCCACACTATGGCCCTGGGGTTGACTCAGCCTCTAACAGAAATGAATACCAGAAATATTCTTGGGGGTAAAGGGCGGCCAGCACATAGGACTGACAACCTTGTTGCCATCTATGAGCCGATTGTCTAGAAAATGTGGGAACCTCAACATCTCACAGCCCTATGGCCTCCACGGCCTGTTACAGGGATACCTTTACTTTATTTTACTAGTAACAAACAGCAACATATACTTAGTGTTCTCTGTGTTTGCATCTAGACAAACCTTCTTTATTGGCCTCTTGCAGGATTAATTGGTAAAAAAGGATAACTTTTTTCACTTAACTCTTCATGTTTTAATAACTCAGTCTTCATTTTCACACTCATCTGATTAGTCCCATATAATATTTCCTCTGTTACTTTGTAAGGCTGTAATGTTATACTGCAAATCATGTGATGTGTGACAATCACTGAACTATGCTGAATTCATTGTCATCCTGCTTGCTTCGTCCTCCAAATTTCAGTTTTTATACCTGCTGGTATCACTTTGGGGACAAAATTCTTGTTGATGTCATCATTTATATGTAAGGACTGAATGCATGAAATATATGGTGATTTAATTTCTCTTACTTTCATGAAAGTAAAAGAAGGTACATGAATTATGAGGTGAAATTGGGTACGTTTTATGCAATTTGATATTGATATGGCACTTTTCTTTCTGCAGAATAATTTGTGCAGATACAGTAGATCCAGAATGGCAGGCAAGCATCTGGAACATCATGTCAAAGGTGAGAATTGAAGCGATGATGTGGGGTGCAGGCACAGCCTTAGGGGAGTTACCCCCATACTTCATGGCCAGAGCTTCTAGACTGTCTGGTTATGATCCTGATGATGAAGATGATCTCAGAGAATTTGAGGAACTTCAACGGAAGAAAAACAACCCTGAATTAATGGTAAGTTTCATACATATTTATAATTATTTAAGAAGAAATATACCCTTTATTTCATTAATGTAGATGGTGCTATTATGATGTGACATTTTCTGTTTGCAGACATATTTGGATCGAGCGAAGCTGTTTGTTGAAAGATTAGTGGAGAAAGTTGGTTTCTTTGGCATTCTAGCTTGTGCCTCTGTGAGTACAACAAATTCATAACAAGTTCATAACTGGTGTTTAGATAAATGAAGTACATGTATGTATTTCTCACTATTTCTTTGCCAGAAAATATGCATATGGGTAAATTAATTAATTATTATGCCACATGTTATTGATTGAAACGCCAGGAGCTTAGGCTGATGGTTAGTGTTTTACAAAAATGTGTAATAACATATTTTGCATTATTTGCATTCAATGCCAAAGGTTTGGAAATGTTTTTAATTATTTTGTACTTTTACTAAGGGACCAGAATATGATCAGACAGTAGTTAAGGGTGAACATGGTAATTAAGATTTAAAAGTTTGTGACAATAGTATATTAATACAGTTATTGTGTAAGGTAAAGCTATCCCTCTAATAGGCTGTGAAGGCCCATAGGGTTGTGAGATGTCGAGGCTCCCACATTTTCTCTAGACAGTCGGCTCACAGGTGGCAGTAAGATTGTAAGCCTTACACACCAGCCGCCCTTTACCCCCCAGGCAGATTCCTGGTACTCATTTCTGTTAGAGGCTGAGTCAGCCCCAGGGCCATAATGCGGTTGGAAGGATTAGGTCAATTGAAAAAAATCCACTTCATTGGGACTCAAACCTGCGACCTTCTGGCTTGTAGCATAGTGCTTCAACCAACTACGCTGTCATGTGCCCCCACAATTATTGTGTTTCTGGACATTATCTATGATCATGTTTTTATTTAAACACACGTTTTGGAGACTGGATTCTATCTTCAGGTGAAACCTACTCAGTTGAGCCCAACTGATAGAGTTACTCCCTAGCACCAACACCAGATAAAATATTTGAACCAAGCACAGCATAAACCATCTGAAAGAGTTAAGGCAGGCATTATAAACGTTAGAAACCCCCAGACATACGATCTAGCACCTATGTCCATGCACTATTTCATGACTGTTGTTAAAATCAGAGTACTATCAGAATAGAAGACGTCAGTAAGGAGACTAATTCGGTATATGGCACCACCATAAAAACACAAGTTTTCACACATAATCCACAGTGGATGCAGATGGAATTTTTGTGAGAATCATTATCAGCCATAAACACGATTCAGGACACTATAATAATATTGTGTTGACTAACAGTTGTTTATTTAATTATCTTACTGTATTAATTTATTAGTCACCCATTTTCGTTACTTGTACTGTTCAGTAATTTGATGTTACGGATACGATTAATGAATACAATTACAATTCAGAAATCCAGATAAGAAAAATGGGACAATTTAACATTCAGTGATGTGAACAAAACCTGTTTCAGATTCCTAACCCATTGTTTGACCTGGCAGGGATTACTTGTGGACATTTTCTTGTCCCCTTTTGGACATTCTTTGGTGCAACACTTATTGGTAAAGCTGTGATAAAGATGCTCATTCAGAAAGTGTTTGTCATCATTGCATTTAATGAAATGCTGGTCGAGAGGGCTGTTGCTACATTAGCGCACATTCCTGCTGTTGGTTCTAAACTTCAAGAACCATTCAAACACTTCCTTCTGAAGCAAAAGTTGAAGCTACGTAGAAAACCAGGAGAAGAGGTGCCATCGGTATGTACTATCATATCGCATGATTCTGTAAAATTAGATGTGTTCTTTTTCTGAGGTGTGTTCTAACCTGTATTCATATTTGTAGTGAAACTCCATTGTAGTAGTCTTCTTGGGATTCTGTATGTTTAGTTGGTATTTTAAGATATGAATGTAATGGACTCAAATCTAGTGGAAATGTGTGAAGTGTATTGCTGAGTGCACAATTATGAGTGGGGAATCAGCATGTTTTACACACTGATATATTGGGTTTTCGGACTTTATCCGTCATCCTGGTTTTTAAGATAACTAATAAAAACACGACGTTTCGGAAACTGGATCTGTTTCCGAAACGTCGTGTTTTTATTAGTTTTCTTAAAAACCAGGACGATGGATAAAGTCCGAAAACCCAATATATCAGTGTGTTATACACCATCGTCAGAATCCTATAGTAACTACTAGCATGTTTTACAACTTAACTGTATGATTGTACATATCATTTACAAAATTTGTATACATGTACTGCTGCTACAATATGACCACATGAACTACTCATACAGTAGTGCAAAGTAATAATACAGGAGATGATTTTAGTTATTTGTTGGCTTGTAGTGTTCATAGAAAGTAAACAAGTGCTTATTATACAAAGTGCTAACATGTTCAGGGTAAAGATGCAGATATCTACACCATCGCTAGATGCTCCTAATAGGTCACTGGAGAGTTATTTACATAATGTTTTCAGATTTTCTGATTGTCTCCCAAGTATTATATTGAAAATTGTAAAAATTAAAGCTAATACCGTATATTGGCTAGCTCTTAGAACCACTTGCGATGTACTGCCATATTCACTCAGAAAATTTGTCATGATTCATTTTTTATTCTGGAAAATCCCTGACCTGACAGTGTTGCTGCATCACGTACATACTCGCCTATGAAATGGTTAATTATCTTGTGGTTTAGTGGATAACACTCCCAATTTATATTAAGTGAAGGTAAGGTAAAGTTATCCCTGTGCTTAACTAATTAAGCAGTATGCCATGAAGGCGTAGGGGGAGTGGATGTATAGACGAAAGAAGTAAAAAATGTTAGTTACTAATATTCTAAATATGTTCTTTTTTCAGGAAGGAAATATACTCTCGTCAATTTTTGAGAAGATTGTGGTAGTAATGATCCTGTATTTTGTGGTCTCCATCATCAATTCATTAGCCCAGAGCTATCACAAGAGACTACATAAACAGGCACGTTGTTTAAAGAAATCTGCAGATTGATGAAACCATATCTTATAGTTGCCATACCAAAATTTGACATTAGTGACTTTGAAGGGAATTTGGAACAACTTATTTTAAAAAGCTGGATTTCCATTCCAGTAAGTGTGATTCCTTAAATAGGATTTCTGCATGCACTCTTCATCAGTACACAGGTTCTGTAAGCAAATATTTTCATGCAGTGTTTGGAGTGAGTTATTTCTTTTTCAGACATGATTATGTCATTTGTTTTCAGGGATGTATATTTCCCAAGTTTGTACTTAATATCATGGAGTTGGGTTTAATACCATTCTTTTGGTATGTACGCATGGTAAGGAATTGTACAGGATAATGTATTGTTTCTGCAAAATCTGCATTTGAAGACAGTGTATTGTACCTTTCTAAGCAGATTTTCTCGTTATAGTGTACACTATTATAAAATCTTCAGGCTGTTGTTTGAAAATTATGTAGACTTTCTCCCCTGAGTGTTATTTCCAGAACACGTCCTTCATATTTATTGCATACAAGAGCAGCATATAGGTTTAATATGAAGTGGACAACTGAATAACATACACTCTGTTTTCTTCTCCATATTACTGAAGAAACCTTGTCCACAAATTACTGCATATGTGCTGCTTTAGTAATGTCATGTTTTAATTAACTGATTACTATTAAGTTTGATAATTAAGTACTGGTATTTGTGATATCTCTGTTACTTCTGTCAGAATTATGTGTATATTGTGGCATGTCTTCTAAAAGCCAGAACTATGAAGCCAGTAGAGACAGTTGTTGCTAGTAAATGGTGCAGCAAACATGCCTGTTGCTAGGCAATGGCTTGGTAGCCATCACGTGATTCCTCAACAGATGTCCACACAACAATATAAGAGTGGTTAGAAGCAGTGCCAAGACTGTATAACAAGGAGCAGTCTGCAGTATCTTGAGTTGGAGGAGTATGAGGTTGGTGTTCGATGACTGCCAGCCTGTGAAGACATGAAGCTGGGAGCAGAGGAATGCCCACTGTTGGAAGATGTTGCCAAGCATTACAGTGGCTCCAAACACTAGTCTGAGTGGCAGTGATTTGCAGTGTTGTTTAAAAGAACAATATATCTGATTACCAATCCAGACCCCATCCAATGTCTCTAAAACCATGACAATATGTCTAGGGTTAGCATTTTTAGTTCTGAACAGTACATTGTATTCCTAGTTCCATATTTCTGGAAAAGACACACAAGATAACACAACAGGAAGAACAACCTGTCTCTTCAAATACATATGCACATAGAGAGGACCATACGTTAATAACCAAAGCCACGATAACAGAAGAACGGAAGTTTCAACTGTAATTTTAAACACCTGATGATGACAATATTATAGTGAAAAACTTTTAAAAACTTGAAAGTTATGTGATGTCTAAAAGTTTTAAAGTGAACAACTTTTAGGAAGTTTTAGAGAAAGACGTGTTGCACATGAGATGGTGGAACCAGCAACATTTGATACTAAGTGATATGCTGCAGGATGATACAATATAATATTGGTGGAGAGAGATATGAAGAAGATTGAATTCAGCAAAATTTATGTAATAGTACAAATCCTATAAATATTATGTTTTTGGACATTATCCATCGTCTTGTCTTTATCTAAAAGCCGTCCTGTTTATTTTTCAGAACACAACATTTTGGAAACCAGATTCTGTCTGTCTTTAGGTAAAACCTACTCAGTTGAGCCTAATCAATAGAGCTAATCCCTATCTGTGGACTCCTGTGCCAGCTTCAAGATGGGGTACATAAATCAAACAGCACAAACCATCTGTGAAAACTAAGAAAATATTAAATTATTGAAACTCCACATGTATGAGGCCTTGCACCAGAAAAGTATCTGAAGCATCAATAATTCAGTGTTTTCTTAGCTCTCGCAGATGGTTTGTGTTTCGTTTATGTACCCCATCTTGAAGCTGGCACAGGTGTCCAGAAATAGGGACTAACTTTATAGATTGGGCCCAAATGAGTTTTGCAAGAAGACCGAGATAGAATCCAGTCTCCAAAACGTTGTGTTTTGAAAAACAAACAGGACGATTTTTAGACAAAGACAAGAAGATGGATAATGCCCAAAAACATAATATTTATACTAATGTACCATTGTCACAAACTTTCAGATCTTAAGTACAGATCCTCATTTTGCAGTGTCAGGTTCCCCTTCCCATATTCTCCTTTCTCTTTATTACTGCTGTTCCATGTAAGTTATTGTAAACACTGTTATTATGGATGGCATAACTGTCTCGCATAAGAACCAGGGTTACTTGATCTAATCACCCATATTTTTAAAAGTCATTAGTACTCTTCTGCATATACTAAACAGTATGGTCTTTCTGGTTACTACTGCATGTGTGAACAGTATGTTTCCTGGAAGTGATGATATCCACCTAGCAGACTATATGCTATCATAGCCCAGACACCACAATAGTCACATGTTTAGTGCCTAGCCGGGTGAATAATATTAAAATGGATCTTACAGAGATAGGATGGGGTGGTATAGACTGGACTGATGTGGCTTAGGAGGGCTCTTGTGTACACAGCAATGAACCTTTGGGGTTTCATAAAATTCTGAAAGTTCTTGAGTAGCTCCACAACTGGCAGCTTCCCAAGAAGGGCTCAGCCCCATGAAGTTAGTTTAGTGACTAGACATGGGGTTTGGATTGGTAACTGGATTTATTGGACTCTTGCAGATCATAACTGCTTGCAATAACAACAGTTCACAGATCTATATTCAACAACTGACTACAGCACACACTCTTTTCTGTCTGCTGTCTTCACCAGTTTTATTTTGGTAATGGCTCCCAGTGCCGTAGATACCTCAGTCTGTGTTCTATGGCTCCTCTCCTCACTGGATGACAAGTATCTCACAACTCTTAATGGCCATTGACTGGCCTCCACCGCCTACAGACTGACTGTCTGCAGACTAACTCATGGCCCCAAGTGTGTCCCCACCTTCTCAAATGCAGCAACTCACAACTAACTCTCATCTGGCTGGAGGCTCTAGCTATACAGGGTGTTTCATGACTTTAGGGCATAACTGCAGGAGGTGATTTCCTAGGTCTTTGTGATCAAAAAAGTTCATATAAACATGTGTCCGATTTTGGACGGTTACAGAGTTACGACCATTTTAAACTCAAAATAGAAGGTAACGATTACTGACAATAAACGGAACAAAATAATAAACCAGCATAATACATGATACATTTAAAGTATGAATGTAAAGTTAACTTCGTGAAATTGCCTATAATTTTAATTTATTGGTGCTTAAGCTGATTTTCGAAAATGCCACCACTGGCTGCAACACAGGCTGCCGCTCAGTTGTGAACCGCGCTGGATATACCAATCCACCCCACTGTAGGAACATCTCAAGTGTCGAGACAACGAGAACGCTCTGTCTGTAGCTGGCTAAAAATAGCGACCCGACAGCTGACAGACGCGGTTCACACGAGGGCGTGTACGGGAATGAAAAACGGTCATAACTCTGTAACCGTCCCAAATCATACACATGTTTATATGAACTTCTTTGATCACAAAGACCTAGGAAATCACCTACTGCAGTTATGCCCTAAAGTCGTGAAACATCCTGTATAGCTTCAAGACAGACTTCACAGAAAATACTACCTACAACAGTTGTTCTGTTGTTGCATGTGCATATCTGCTGCCAAGGAGACTTGTTTACAGAGCCATTCAGTAGCAACAGCTGGCTTTTTAGGTTGCTGGAGTGTAGGAATGGATATCTTTTCCTCTTCCACAGTTCTGGCTTTGAGCCGTCATGTTACAATATGAATCTTCACTGCTGTGAAAACTTAAGATCACAAATGTGAACAGTAGCATACAGAATGATTCAGAAGGCACACAAGTGACACATATTTACCGGTACACTTTCGAGATAGTATTCAGTGGAACTTGAAGTAATGAGAAGTTAACATCCTCATTACTAGGCTATTATCAGCAATTGTTTTATCATGTAAATACACGTAACAAAATGTTACCATTAAATACTAAAACAAAGATTAGTAAACTATTATCATGTGCTCTGTGAACTGCACTTGAGGAGAGTAATATTGACATAATTTGCAGATCAGCACTTAGTATATTAACTTATAATATTGAGCGTAAAAGAAAGTTTAAGAAACAGCGAAAAAATACTTGTTCAGGGTTTGGTTAGAAGGGTCATAATACAGTTAAGGTTTCCTGTATTTTCTTACAAAATGTGTGAACCAAGTACAGACACACATGTTGTATTAGACTTGTTAGAGTCACTAATTTCTTATTTATTTATTCCTGTTTAACTTCATAATTTGCTGTGGTTTCTGCAGACAGTACAGTAATAAGTATCAAGATATGCTGTAGAGCCTGTAAATGAGTTCTCTGAAAATGCTATTAAATGCCAGTCTTGTTCACTGTATACCTATTTTGCAACATAAATTGTAGTCTGTATTGCAACTTCTTGTGTAAGAGAGTAATGAAATGAGATTTAAAAGGTGGTCCTCAAAGCACAGAATAGCATGACTTGGGTAAACAAATGCAGTGCATGGCCATTTTATATTCTGGTGCTAAATTTTGAAATTTTGTAAAAGCCTTAACAAAGTATCTAAGATCTGTGTATTTAATGCTGTTGCATCAGAAGCCCACATCCTGTGCTTGTTATCCTCAGGGAATATCTTGAACTCATTTCTGTCACAGACAAAAGTTGAAAAGCCTAAAGTAAAACTACACAAACTGAAAGGGATATATATTAACGAGGATGTAATCTCGAGTACTTTGCAGTTTTTGAGCTCATGTGTAGTTGTAATGAATAGGTAAGTGGCAAGTTGTTTAAAGAAACATCCAAGGATTTTTTTATAGTAAAGGAAGTATTTGATATGTCCTACAAATTAATGACTGTACCCATTCCCTTAGTAATTCCATTTTTTCACACGAGTGTTTCAAGTAAGTAGTTGAATCGTCGTGCTAGAGATGGAAAAGTTAAGTTTTTGATTATGTTTTGCATATACCCTGAAAGAATGATAGATTACATTTGTATGAACAGATGAGTGCCCCTTGAATGGAGTGATTATGAATACTTGGATATACGACACTACAAAAGGGTGCCTTTATTTTTACCTGTATATATTATGTTGTGTGATGATTTATTTCATGTTTCCTAGCACAAATTGTTCCAATATGTTTTCCCATTCCATTGATGCAACAATTTTTTAACCATTAATGCGTTCGAAACTATGCTGTGCAATAGTGTAGCGCATACAGTACATGAATTGCTATTCTTGATGTACAGCAGGATTGTGTTTGGAGGTAAAAGCAGTATCTTGTCAAAACTAGTGATGCTGAGAGAAACAACTGTTCAGTGCTATGATGAAGGAAATTGCCGTGGTGATATGCAGAACTTTGTTAAACCAGCAAGCACATTTCAAACAGGAATTAGCAGAAAAGTAAAGAGTTTCATGTTTCCACATACTTAGGACTGTGTCATTAAAAGTTTTCTAGTAATTACCAAGACTATAGAGACAATGCATGATCCATTTCCCATGTAGTGTGTAAACCTTTGTCTGATGTCAGCCAGTGTCCAATGTCACACTGCTCATGCATATGTCCTTTTCACTGATACAATATTTTGATAATGCTACAGAGGGAATATTGCAGTGTGGCAGTGTATTGGCTAATAATAATGTATTGTTTTATAAATTTAGTGGAGTTCCTTTTAAACTTTTAAGAGTTTAACTTCTGTATTAGCAACAGGAATAAATTGTGCTCTGAAATTATATTTTTGATTTAATAGCTTTGGGAGGGTTGACAGAAGTCTTACACTGAAAAGGTAGACATTAAATTAAATTTGTTTGTTGTCAAGTACATCTGTAGGAAATGGCCATTTCATAGTTCTCAAGAAATTAATTTTCTCTTTAGTATGTGTAATTGTGTATTCTCATTGATACTGCTAATATAAAACATTCAGACAATTGTATTAATAAAATTTATGCATCTTTGTGTATTCTCAATGAAATACAAAATTTAAAGGTGTTCAAGGTTTTAGGTGAACAAACTATTACAGCTATTAAAATAAGTTCTGGGTAAACTTTTTAAAGCCTACTTTTCTATTGCAGACTTTCAGTCCCACAAATCTTGGCACTAGTCATATTCAGATAACTGATAATCCAGCCATAATGTTAAATTTAGCTTATAAGCTATGTTTGCTGGATTCATGCATACATGTTGTAGGATACAATCATGGCAAAGTCAGATTTGTACTGCCTGCAATTGTGTTACAAATTATTAGTTAGCATTCAGTACAGAGTCTGTCTACATTAAATTTGTCTGATACAATCACAAAATTCTGCATCATTGCCATGTTTATAACTGATGATTTATAAATAAAATTTAATGCAGACTTTGTACCGTGTTAAGCGATTCATCATTTACATTAATCAAACTGAAGGCTAAATATGTATAGATTTCATCCAGCTGCCAATTTGTTTTGCATTCTGTGAAGAAAATGACCTTTTCAGAAGTTGCATATTTTTTAAAGTCAATGTCACATATCAATTCAGGATCCTGGCACTGGTGCCACTCCTGCCACACAAATTTGTGTCTGCCATGTTGTTACCGGTCGTAGGAAATCAAAACATTTGGCCTCTAATGGTACTGTTGCAATTAAATTCTGTGAAAACCAGTAGGTTGGTTCAAAATGTGAAGTGGGGGGCACATGCAGACAGTATGGTGTTCTCTTAAGCTTACTTCCTTTCCTTAAGAAAGGAAAAGTATTTTAAAAATAATAAAGTGCTACCAGACTATGTTGTTGTTTGGAAACCATTTCAAGCACACTATGTTCTGTTCATGAATACATAACTGTGTTTGAGTTTGAGTGGAGGGTTCCTTGAATTATTCATGCAAATACTCTGGACTCAGCTTTGAATGAAGAACTGAATGGATATAAATGGCATTTGTTTCAGATATTGGTTTTTGAATTTCTTTATTTTGACAGTTTGATGAAACCTGATGTCTCTGTTAAACATACTGTGCCAAATTACATATTAAATAAAGGCAAAGATGACCTGTGCTTAATTAAGCACCACACCAGGAATTGTGTATAGGTGAGTGGAGGTATAACTCCAGTTTCTGATAACCTCAGGTTGTGGGGTAAATGGTTAACAGCATGTTCCAACTACTTTATCCCCAGTACCCATTCGACAGGACACTGGGTAGACTCCAAAGAGTGTCTGGACATATTGACAAAGAAAAATGAAGTCCCAGCTCTCTGGCCATCCAGCCCATAGCCTAGAGACTATACTGACTGAGGTACCTGACTCACCAAATTACTGTTCAACAGGGATATATAAGATGGCATGACATTCTGTAGAATCAATTTTGAAGCTTGCTATCTTTTTGGAAATATATGTTCGGTTCAACACATCCAGTGTTAAGTGTTAAGGGCTGAGAAAAATGTAATTATATGGACCAAGATTATGCAGTGTTGGGCTTGAAACAGCCTAAGGCTGTGAGTGTATCTGTCATCATTACAACTCCTGTCTCAAAGATGAAGGAAATAATGAGCATGACAGAAAACCAGATACCAGATGGACAGTTTATCACACAGCTCTATATTCTAGCAATGGCTCCACTGCACTCCTTTGTGGGAAGGGTGTCAGGTGGCATTCAGGTTACATTTAAACAGGATACTTGGTGGTACCCGCGAAGCTTGAGTTTGAACTCTCCCAGATATCTTCGTATTCAATCAGCATAGCAAGAACTATATTAATGATCTTAAGCTCTTCTTCCTCAGATAGGGAGTGGACAATTTTAGAATGGATCTTAGAGAGATAGGATGGGATGGTAT
This sequence comes from Cryptotermes secundus, assembly GCF_002891405.2. Classification (NCBI taxonomy): domain Eukaryota; kingdom Metazoa; phylum Arthropoda; class Insecta; order Blattodea; family Kalotermitidae; genus Cryptotermes; species Cryptotermes secundus. Next base: position 395,600 of record NW_019740383.1, on the reverse strand, counting down.
GGATTGGATATATCTGGCTCAGGATAGGGACCAGTGGAGGGCTCTTGTGAACATGGTAATGAACCTTCGGGTTCCATAAAATGCTGGAAAATTCTTGAGTAGCTGCAGAATTGGCAGCTCCTCCAGAAGGGCTCAGCTCCATGAGTAAATAAGCGAGCAATCCATACATTTACACTGAAAGCTGTCTTATAATTTACTAACATTTTCAGTCATTCAGGAAGGTTTACCTTATAGAGTAAGCAAGATTTTGTACTTCTTACTGCAGAGGGTAGTGAAATGAAATATAAAGAAGGTTCCCTTTATTATCTGGAGCCATGGCTAATCAACTCATAATCTACTTCTAGACAACTGGGTTGACTCCTAGATGATCGACCCTTCTCACAGAACTCTGTTTCAAAGGTTTATATCTGCAGAGAGCTGGGCATCTGATTTTGAGTCATTAGTTGTACTTTTACATAGTCTTCTCTAACTTTATCAAGGTTTCCAAGGGGACTTGAATTTTGATATTTTCTTGTGTATTGCAAACTATGCAAATCATCAAAATGATATCTGTCAAGAATACCTGTTAAGTGTTGCACACTTTGGCATTAGTTGTTTGCACTCCCACATGTAATTTATAATTGGAATGAAGTGAACTGTACATTAATGGAACAAGCCTACAAATTGAAAATGTAATATTTATCTGAAATGTGCTCATTCATTTATAATTTGCAGTCAGGTTTCTCTGCATAATATTTGTGAAGACACCAATGTAAGAGAAATGTCTTTGTATTTCAAATTCTGAAGAAGATTTGTGTTTAATGTTTTTGACCCAAAATGTTGGAATGTTTGTACTCTACCTTCGCTGAAGTGGCTGTGCCACTGCCAATAAATTTAATGAATAAAACTTTACTGTTTTACTTTTACATAGAATCAACCATTTTATTTCATTGCATTTCAAAAACATGTTTCCCTTTTCATACCTATATTTACTGAATTCCCAAGAAACCTATAAAAATTATTTCTTATATATGAAAATGTTAAACATTTTCCCATACACAAATTGGTATGGCTGTTTGAATGATTTATTATACAAAAAATGGCCAAACAAAAAATATAAGAAAGCCATTTCCACTGACTGCTTCATGAATAATTTTATTCTCATATATCTGTACAATTTATACATGGACTTCTTTCAACTGGAAGCCAAATTTTTAAATCCTCTTATTTATAAGGTGTTACTCCTCCATCTCATAAAAAGTGTTGAAACATAATATTCATATGCACTAATACCTTCCTGTTTGATGTAGTTGGTATATAAGTTTTCTAATATGCAGATGATGCTTTAAAGGCAAAATGAAATAGAAACCAAGCAAGGGCACACAATAACCAGGTGCCAATCTATGGCAGTCTACGTTGCCTCATGTTTTCATCGGTACAGATGATCAGCATGGATGTTAGTTGCTATTTCAGATTCCCATTTGTCACCATTATTTAACAACTTCTCTTTGTTATACAGAAGTTCTTCATGGGTTTCTGTTGAAAACTCAAAATTAGGACCCTGAAAATAAAGTACATTTATAAATTAAACAATTGTGACTTATTTGCATACTGATTCAGTTAATATGTTATAACCACTTTAATAATATTACTTACTTCTACAATAGCATCAACTGGACAAGCTTCTTGACAAAATCCACAATATATACATTTAGTCATGTCAATATCATATCGAGTTGTTCGCCTGCTTCCATCAGCCCTTTCTTCAGCTTCTATGGTGATGGCCTAATGAAGCATAAACAGGTTCTACTTACAAATAAATCAGTACTACATACACACACGATTGTTTTCGTACTTATCACGGTCAAAATACAGCAAACTGAATCCAATTACTTAATAAGGCTTTCATTCTGTGTCATACCTGTGCTGGACAAATAGCTTCACAAAGCTTGCAGGCAATACACCGTTCCTCTCCTGAAGGATATCTCCTTAATGCGTGTTCACCTCGGAAGCGGGGGCTTAGAGGCCCTTTCTCAAACGGGTAATTGATTGTAGCTGGTTCTTTGAAGATATGTCCCAAAGTGACTCCTAATCCTAAGATGATACAGAATTATGGCCTGCTTTTTTTCCCCCATGTATAATTATTAATTTCATGCCAAAACTGAGTACATTTACCTCTGAAAATTTCTGTAAAGAGCATAGTCTGTGCAGCTCTATCGGTAATATCCTTCATATCCATGCTGCGTTCTTCGTTGTTGACATATTTATATGCATTTCGCGTATTACATACTACAGGTGTCCTTGTCAGACAGCTCAAAATTTGTGGGACTGCAAAATAAGGCAAACTGTGGTATGTAAATTTAACACAATGGTTCATAAATATTTATACAAAATCAGAAAATCGGAGTGCTATAATTTGGCTAGCAGAAATCCCTGCCTTATACTCTACAAAGGCCGAGCCATAGCTCAAGCGGTTGGTCGCTGGCTTCCCACCGCGGCGGCCCGGGTTGGGTCAAGTGGGATTTCCGATGGACAAAGTGGCCCTGGGACGGGTTTTCTCCGAGTACTTCGGTTTCCCCTGCCAGTCTTCATTCCACCAAATTCTCCATCATCATAATCACCCGGGGCTGGTACAATAGGCCAATCAGTGGCCGCCGTGACGATTGGACCCAGTTGGACTCCACCCCCCACTAAGCGAATTTATACTCTACAAACCAAACAAATAATGAATAAAATAATTTAAGGCATATGATTATAAATATGTGCTTAGAATTTTTAGCACATTATTTACTAAGTTACCTGGCTTGCTGCAGGAATACAACTTCAACGCCATATTAAACAATATTTGGAACAAACAAGATCGATCAAAATGGTCAACATTGTATAAATAAATTTACCTGTGTCGAAATAATGACGCTGGTGAGACGAGATAAATGTAGAAGCACCGGAAAGAAAGAATGACCCGTGAGCGTTTACCAAGATAAGCATGCTGTTTCAGTCCTAGAAAACATGATGTAGAACGATCTAGAACGACCTAGGACGACAGAAAGAACAGTTTAATTAGTATAGCAACGTGACAGTATAATCCTTGTCACAGCAGAAGAAAGAATTACCCGCCTGACTGATTGTCACATGAACACCGAAAAACTCAGCACTTCCCAGTAAGAGCTCCTGAGTTCATAATCCGCACAATTCCCTAGAGATGGAGACAAACCATAATTGAAATACTCTAATAATGAGGAGACACAAACGACAAAAATAGTGAGGAACTGTTTTAAAATGCTGTCCTGAAAATTCTTCCCAGCTTACTCAGCGAAAAACCTTAGATAATATGGCAGTACACAGATTTCGTTACAAAATGTGGTACCTAGAGAATTTACAAAATCATTAACTGCACAAGAAAATGAATACATAAGCACACTGTGAGCAATTTAGAACGTTATTAAATTTTCCCCAGTGAGGACATTCAGATCATTCAGATTGTCATATAATCTGATGGTGAATTGTTACAGTGTCGCCAACATTTCAGTGCTATCTAAGGGGTAAAGAATGTGTTAACAATGGTTAAACGACGAAGGATGACGAATGACAATGTTAAGTTAAATGTGATGTTATAAATTCGTAATATATTTATTAGAAAACAATTAAAATGGCCACAGATGAAATAGAGTACAATGCATACTATCACACTTTGCAGGTATTGTGGTTATTTCATGTTGTTAGAATGAAAACCCAAGGTAAAGAATTTTTAGTGAATGTGTGAGTGGTAATAGAGTTAAATGCTATTTTACAGAATAAATTTAGAAGGAAATATGAACAAGCTTTATCTAGATGCTGGATGATTTGTGTTCCATGCTCCAGAGCATTACGAGGGCTTAACATTACAGAGGAATTTGTAGGTATGTAGTCTGTTATCAACAATTTAACAGGTATCCTCGACCTTGTTCATCCATAGTTCTTGTCTGCTACTGGAGAGTTGTTACTGTAACTCCAAGACTGGTTTAAATTGGGATTCATATAATGCATAGGGATAACCAGACACACAAGTTTGATATCCCCCTGTGAAGAGTTGTCCTTCACTCTGCATTGATTTTTTTTCTGTTCACCATCCAAGCTACATATATTAAGGAGATCATTTTCCTCAAAACAATGCAAATTTCAGTGTCTGAGGCATTTAAGATTTTACACTGTTTACACAAGATGTAAAAACAGATGGAGGCTAGGAGATATTTCAACTTTATTAATGAAGAATTTCAACTTTATTAATGAAGAAATTGCTGAACATTTTTATTTTAGCCAACTCATGTATTGATTATTGTATTAAAATTTTCAGTTGAATTAGATTTGCAAACATGCAAAGATCCTGGAAGTATTCAGGATGTTAGAGTCTGAACACTGGAGTGCAGTGTAGTATTATGTGTAGGTTGACTTGCATACCCTCCCCCACTACTCCCAGTTTCCGTGTCTATGTGTTACTATATGAAACACTTTGTTTACTGTTTGTGAGACCAGTTTTTATCACACACTTCTTGATTTAACTGTAATAGGTGCAGATTTTGGATTATGTAATTCAGTACTGTGTAATTTTCTCTAATACCGTGTTACTTAGTGTCTCTTAGATTTAAAGTAATTTTCTCTTCATATTGTTCCTGGTAATCTTTAATCTGCGAGTCTTCTCTCAGAGAGACTGTGCTTCTACACCCGTACAAAAGAAGTAAAACCATACTTCTATGTATTCTAATCTATAGATTTTAGATAGGACTTGGATGAAGAAGGATTCTGGATAGAGTAGTCACAAGCGTTTCCTCATATTGATATTTTTTTAAATTTATTGTGCATAATTTCAGTTTATGTTAACTATATAGGAGTCGGGATAGCATAGTCAGTATAGCGACTGGCTATGGCTGGGTGACTGAGTCGTCGGAGTTCGAGTCCCAGTATGGTGAAGAATTTTCTTTTCTCCATGTCATCCAGACTGGCTCTGGGGTCGACCCAACCTCCTATCCAATGGATACTGGAGGCTTTTTTCCCTGGTTAAAATGGCAGGTGCATGAAGCTGACCACTCACCTCCATCTAGTGCTGAGGTCAAGAAAATGTGGATCCATACATCCACTCCCCCATAAGCCTTCATGGCATAGTGCTTAATTAGTTAAGCACAGGGACAACTTTACCTTTCTTTTTCCCCGTGGCACTACGGCCCCAGTGGGCCTAGGCCTACCTCCATGAACTTCTCCGTTCACTTCGGTTTTTCTAGATCTTAATATTAGAGTCAATTTTACCAACCACACAACATACTTTTATTATTATTACACTACATGTTTCGACCTCAAGAGGTCATCCTCAGGTGTACGAACACAGCTGTATAATTATGAGCAATGACGTTCGTTTTCTCACTTATTCGATCCTGTATCTTATTCAGGCCTATGCTCAATAATATATCAAGTTCCTTTCACAAAACAAGTTAAAATATTATTCTAAATGTCAAAAGTTAAAATTTAAAATTTGTGAATCGAATTTCAATTCAGATCACTAGTTATGCTTTCACTTTCACTTGTTATTCAGTCACTCTCTACTTACGCTCATCACTGCATCAAGTTCACATTTACTAGTTTTACTTGACGCAGTGATGAGTGTAAGTAGGAAGTGACTGAATAACAAGTGAAAGTGAAAGCATAACTAGTGATCTGAATCGAAATTTGATTCGCAAATTTTAAATTTTAACTTTTATCATTTAGAATAATATTTTAACTTGTGTTTTGTGAAAGGAACTTGATATATTATTGAGTGTGGGCCTGAATAAGATACAGGATCGAATAAGTGAAAAGACGAATGTCATTGCGCATAATTATACAGCTGTGTTCGTACACCTGAGGATGACCTCTTGAGGTCGAAACATGTAGTGTAGTAATAATAAAAATATGTTGCGTAGTCAGTAAAATTGACTCTAATATTAATTAAATACACAACAGGATGCAAGAAACAATTAAAGTTTTCTAGATCTTACACATTCGGTAGGACTCCTTGGGCAGGTGATCAGCTTGTCGCAAGGCCTCTACCTGTACACAAACAGAGAAAAATGCACACACACAAACTAAACATCCATGCCCTGAGTGGGATTCGAACCCACGATCCCGGTTTCCAAGCGAGCAAAGACAGTACATGCCTTAGACCACTCGGCTACTGTGACCGGCCAACTTTACCTTTACCTGTGTTAATTATGTATTTGAAATTTTCCACATTTTTAAAGATTTATTAACCTCTCTCAGAGCTCATTTCTTAAAAGAAAGATGCCAGTAGGCTAATTTGGTGGAGATTAATTATCTTTAGCACAATAAGAAAAACTTTTAAAAAGGTGAAAAGGATGCAGTGTTGAATTTCATGTGCAAGATTTCAGTTGTATGTTATTAATCTTATTGTTTTCTTTACTTCTTATACTTACATTAAAGTTTTCTAAGAAAGAAACATACATTTTAATGGGAGGATAATATTATCATTCTTCAAATAATGAAGTGGGAGGTGTAGACTGGATTAATTTGACTCAGTGTAGAGACCAATGGCAGCATTTGTGAACATGTTAATCAATCTCCTGATTCCATAATTGGGAGGTTATTTCTTCACTAGCTGAGTGACTTCTCAAGAAGGACCCTGTTCAATGGGGTTACANCCCCCCCCCCAACTCTGGCAGAAGAAGGTAGCACTATTGTCAGATTGCACCTCCAAACATTGAAGTATGGAAATGTTAGGAACAGTGTGGTGATGGAACAGTGCCTGCAGATAAAACATAACAGGTGGCAGTGGTGCCTGGCCATCATATGATATATGATATATGATAGTTGGTCAATGCAGTTTTAACATGGACAACACTGATGTCACTGTCAGCTAATGCTGTTTTGAGGTGGACTGGGATGGGTGCTGATATAAGGGAAAACTAAATTGTGATGAGACTGTAGTTCGTTAGCTTTCAAGAAAGGTGAGGTGCCATACATTTGTGTTATGATTGTGTTGTTAAAAGTAACAGTTACTTGAAAATAATGTTCTCTAATTTTTATTTCAGAACTCCATATTCTCAGACCATCACCTTCGTTTTCAAGGTATGCTTCCTGTTGTTCTTGCATATATTAATTATTTGATGCTATTCAGTGTCTGGTTTATGGATATTAATTTGTAGGTAACTTTAATTTATGAATTAATTTATTTTCAGCCATTATGCTAGCACAGATGAGGGTAGCAGCCATATTTTTGAGTTAAATGGTGATTCACTCATACTACACAAAGCTCCTGTTCAAATTGCAGAAAAATATGCAGTGAAAATATTGTCTGTTGAAAGTGGATATAACAAGGTAATTTAATGTAAGATAGTTTTGTGCTTAAACATCACACCATGGAAGCATATAGGTGATGTGGGGATAAAGATCCATAGATTCTTAAATTTTGCACTGGATGGAGAAAGTGGTCAACATGACAATCTGTCTGGCACTAAAAAATAAATAGGAAATTGAGTTAATTTGAAAATTGTGGTAGAGAGAAATCTATCAGGTCCTCCAAGGAATCATATCCAGGGTATGCAATCCATAGACATTGACATTACTGTGCAGCTATCATGTTTACTGTTTCTATTAAGCTGGACTGGGCTTAACCCTGCTCCCCGAATTGATCTGAGTGACTCATCATTGTGGTCAACCTGTTAGCACTCCTGTAATATGTTTAGAAGGTACCAAGATAACTATTACTTTTACAGTTTCTGTGGCAGTAGAAACTTTAAACCAATTCCTGACATACTGGATATTCTTCAGTAGCAAGGTAATTTTGATCTCTTTCCTAGCATGCTGGATGCTGTTCACTAATAATATTAATTTGAGCCCATTTACTGGCATGCTAGATATTCTTGAGTTTCAAGAGTAATAATGAACACAGTATGCTGGGAATTCATGACTTGTAAGGTGATTGTAATCTGTTATGTAGCATGCTGGGTGTTCTTCAGTAGTAACATAATTTAGGACCATGTACTGGATTGCTGATTATTGTGTAATTGTGAGATTAATTCCAACTCATTTCTCAGCATCCTGGGCAGTCCTCAGAAGATAATTTTAACCTTTTTCCTGACCAACTGGTCACTTTTTAGTGCTAAGATAATTTTAACCTGTTTCCTAGCATGCTGGATGTTCATCGATAGTAAGATTAATGTGAACCCCTCATATGGCACACTGGGCATTAAAACGTACCCATAATTGCAGAACATTTTAACAAACCATTTATGATCAATTTTTTGTCATTATACAGGAAGTCTAGTTGAAATAGTCAGAAGAATTTAAATTTCACGAGGTATAATGCCCAATTTTTCAGTTTAAAAGTTCTCATAGTTCAGATCTTATCCTGAAGATCTCAGCAGTATCCACAAAAAAACTCATTAGTTATGGCATGGACTCCTACAAAAGCCAGGATAAGGATAACTGAGCCTTGGCATTATTTTCGGAGACAAGGGAAGGAGTTAATCTTCCTTCCCAGAGTTATGATGAAACAGAAACTAACAAACTATTTTTTCTTCTTCTCCAGGAATATCAGCAATATAAGATTTTGATCACAGATAAACCACTGAGTCCAAAATATCAATCACAACCAGTAGAAGATGATGGTATACAACTGAGAAAAATAAATTCACTTGCAGAGTAAGATTGTGTTGTACTACATTATACTAGTAGGACAACCAGACCTAAATGTCTTATATTCCATTTATGAAAATTATTCTTGTTATTAGATGTGTCACCGTAGTTGTACATGTTCAATTCAAAGGAACATCCCACAGAATTAAATTTTGTGTGTGAGATTCTGTAAGCACCATATCAAAATAACATGAGATATAACATATTTTGATGTTTACATAAGTGAATAGTATTTCCATCAAATATAACCAGTTAGAAATGTTTGAAAACTCAACCTGTATTCAGTATGTACCAATCTAGGATAATCCTAATCCTATTAAAGATTTGGAAGGAAATAAATTTCCTGTCGACTGCTTGGTTTAAGCTTTATTATTGGTTGTGCATTGCATTGTTGTAATGGCGCATGTATGCATTCCAGATGTCCAAGCATGATGTTTTTTCAGTGCTAATATACTATTACATCTGAGTTTAAATCTCGCCACTAGTCCTTTAGTGCCAGGATATCTTTTTCCAGATGGTAAGAGTTAAGACACACATAGTTTTAGACTTTGTGAAGACTGAAGTGGGTTTGGATTCTGGTGTTCTGAAACTTAAATGTGTGTCATCTGTTAAGGATATGTAACATGAAATGTGACATGGAAGGATATATAACTAAGATGCTTAAGAAAGATATGAAAGGAAGAATTCATGGGCAGGTTTTAAGGTACTGTCCCATTGTTCTCCATGAGGGACTATGAAAAATAATGAAAAACCTCAGGATATCTGGTCCCCAGCTGGGATTTGAATGGGATACTTCCAAGTTCAAATTATATATGTTACTGTTTTACCTAACTTAGTTGACCATTAGCAGCTCCTCCCCTTCTCTGTGTACTCTACTACAGTGCGTTCAGCTATTGAGGAAACCAGGGAAGTGGCGTGGGTTGGATACAACATTTCTCACAGATTGCTGCTGTAACTGCCGATAGTGGAATGAGTCATCAGCGCTGATGAACGTGCACAGTCTCGCTAGCGTAGAGCTGATGGATCATTTCTCTGCGACTACTGTGCTCTTCCCCACTAGAGAGAGTGCAGTCCTGTCGCTGATTCTCCCACATCAGTTTCTATACATGCACACATTTATAGGAATAATGTAAAAAAATAACAAACTCACCGTGCTTTGTAACAGGCGTTGGCAGTGACCCCTTTCTGCTTGCAAACATGCCTTGCATTGCATAAATAAATTATGCGATACTTTCTGAAGTTGGCCCATGGCAGTTGAACTAATTACGTGTGTTATTTCATTCTGCAGAGTTTCAGTGGAAGGATTATTCTTGAAGACTTTTCACTTTAGGTTTTCCCAAAGATAAAAATCGCATAAACTTAGATCTGGGAGGCCACAGTCCCCTGATGATTACTTTTGTCTTGAAGGATTTCCCATGTTGCGACCATGGATGCATTAGCCATATGTGCTGTGTCTTGCTGAAAATACCCATATTGTCTTTCTTCAGCAGTCAGCTGATTAAAGAATGGATTCAGTATATCATTAATGTAGCAGTCAGAGTTCACAGTTTCGTGGAAAAATAAGGGGCCAGTGATTTGGTATGGACTTACAGCACATCACACCCCCACCTTTTCACTATGTAATGGCACTTGCTGTATAGCATAAGGATTTTACACACGTAATTAGTTCAATTATCAGTTAAACCTAAATTCAGGACACACAATAACAGTAACAATAAAAAATAAATAAGGCTCAAACCATTACTTCAGTACTTCACATATACATTTGCAGCAAAACTATGCCCTTGAACGTTTTGGTCGGTTCAGCCTGAAAACCAAAAAATTATACAGCAACCACATGGAACCGTCTACCTACCCCACACCTAGAAAATGACCAAAGCTCATGTAACATTGCAAAACAACATAGATAGCAGTGTTACCCAATTTTATAGCGGCCTCCATAGTCTAGGGGTAACGTTCCCACATGTCTCAAGGTACTCGGGTTCAAACCCGGCGGAGGTCGTGGAATTTTTAAGGGCGAAAAAATTCGGGGAACAAGTCATCCAGGAGAGACTTTAAGCCGTGGGTCCCGTGTCCTAGATTCACGGCACGTAAAAGATCCTCATGTCTCTAGGAGACCTCTGAGAAAAATTAGGCAAAAAGTTTCCCGCCCAAGTAGTTTCCATTACCTCCCATAGATGGGGAAGTTATCGGGTACCACTGCCAGAAAAGGGCCGACCTCGCTGGCAGAAAGGGGAGATAGTGAGCACCAGTATCGGTAGGGTATGGCGACAGTAGAAATTAAAGGGGGACGTACAATGGACTACTAGTCGCAATGCATGGGGAAACCCACCCCCTCTAATACTGAATAACTGAATACCCAATTTTATGGTTAAGTAGCAGCCCTAAATGGGGCACTAGCAAGCCAAAACAGATAATAATATAATACAAAACAAAAATTCTCCTTACAACATCCCATAATGAAAAAACTTACATACTGTTTCAATGAGGAGGGCCCTTGCTCTCACCGGATGGAGCGAAGAGTCAAAACACCATTTGGAATGACTAGTGGAAACAGAATTTAGTGACCTACTTTGCCTGACTGCTGGCAAGCAACTACTGCCCTCATATCTCACACCACACTGACAGAGGTCTTCCTTTCTAAACAAGGGAGGAATGGGAAATTACATGGTACACGGAATGATGGGATAATGGTAAACAAGTGATGAGGCAGATGCACTACTCCTGAGTCATCCGAGCAGAAAACATAGCTCAACCAAATGTCACTGTCAGATGATAAAATCTCTTGCTTTGTATTTGGAGGTTTCTGGTTTCAATTCTCAGCCCAGAGGCCCAGTGTACTGGTTGGCAGTTTCTATGGTTTTCTTCAGTCCCTCCAAGTGAATTCGGTGATAGTGCTTTATATTAGGCCTTGACCATTTTCTTTCACAGTCTTCCTAATTCACTGTTCACAGTGAACACTATATGACTTGTGACTGACTGATCGATCGACTGACCAACCGACCACCCAACTACATGTCACAGATTCCTTCTTGAGAAGCTAACAGTCACTCACCTAATCAAGAAATTACCCACATTTTATGGAACCCAAAGGTTTGTTGCCATATTCACAAGATCCAGCCACTTGTCCTTATGCTGAGACGTATAAATGCAGACCTTATCCTTACACCATGGTTCTTAAGATCCATTTTAATATTTTCCTCCCATCTAAATATAATCTCTTTCATTCAGGATTTTGATCATAAGTTTTTCATCCCTTGCATGCATATCACATTTTCTGTCTACCTCTTTTATTTGAGCAACCTAATAGTAAAGTAAAAAAAAAAGTAAAGCTGTCCCTGTAACAGGCAGTGAAGGCCCATAGGGTTGTGAGAGATTGAGGGCCCCACATTATCTAGACAATTGGCTCATAGATGGCGGCAAGGTTGTCAGCCCTACGCGCCAGCCACGCTCTACTCCCCAGAAAAATTATTTAATTAATTCCTGCTACTCATTTCTGTTAGAGGCTGAGTTGACCCCAGGGCCATAGTGCGGCTGAAAGAATTAGGTCAATTGAAAAAATCCAGTGACCTCATCGGGACTTGAACCCGTGACCTTCTGGCTTGTAGCATAGTGCCTTAACCAACTACGCTACCACGTGCTGATCAATCTAATAGTATTTGGTGAAATGGACAAATCATGAAGCTAATGCACTTTTCTGCAGTGTCCTCTTCTTCTGTCATAGATCTTGTGCAATTGAGAAAGTACTGTTAATCTAAGACAAACTATCATCTGTTTTTTTTAATCTTGTTGGATGAATGTTTGCATTCTCTGTGTTGTGTTAGTGAGTGACATGTACCACAGTGTATAAATATGGAGGTATTAATTCTATGTAGTAATCTCAGTTGTAATGCTTTCATGGATGGAATGTATTTGAGGTATGGTATTTTTCTTTTGTAGTGCTGTTGGATTCCTCACTCACTTTCCAGTTCATATAGAGGTACTGATTAAATTGGGCCCAGAATTACAGCAGCTCTGTTCTTCATTGCTGTCTGACTCTCTGCAAGTTGTGAGAGAAAAAGTACATGATACAATGAGCTGCTATTGGATGACTCTCCTCAAGACACACCCATTGGACAGGCAAAGAGATGCCCACTTCCAGAACTTGCTTAGCATTTCACTTGAGAAGTTAGTTTATTTCATTTCTAGAACTTATGAAGTCTGTCAATATCTTTTCTTTTTGCATCAGTTGCACAAAAGGAATGCATATTCATAATGTTATGTCCTTCTCTCTACATACCAAATTCATCTCTGAAACCAGTTCAGATATAAATAAAATTTGATGCTGAGTGATCCACATATAAACTTATTAGGTAAATTTAATTTAATTTGGACACCAATTATGATCCCAGCTTTAATAAGAAATATATTACATTTTTCAGATTCATCAAAAAATGTTTCATCATACAGAGTTAGTACATGGTTTAAGATACAGTTGACTTTTATTTCAAACATTTCTCTCTATGGTGAATATTTAACAAACTAGAAGGACAAAAATTTCTGAGTGCAGTATATTATCTGTAGTGTTACTATCTTTGCAACAGTAGATTGATATCTGCAGTATGTGAATGTCAAGGTTAGAAACATATGTGAAATAGCAAAGAATTCATTAGGAAAATGTTCAATTTGATTACACATGTTTACAATATTTTATAAGGTTATGTAATCTGTCTGTATGCATGTGTTCCGTAATAACTTTCAGAAGTAGATTTTTTTTTAGACTTTGTGAGAATGCTGTGCCATTGAACAGCATTGTGGGTTAAATATGGCATTCTGAAAATTTTGAGCTCTCTTAGAAGGATACATGTTTTAAGGCCAGTTTTGTATAAAATTTAACATGAGGACTGTGTGTATACGGGGTCTGACAAATTCGCAAACTTGCCATCTGCTTGCCATGGCAGCAGTGGACCTCAGTATGGTTTGATGACTTTGGCATATCAGCATTTCACAGCTGTGTTGTTGTCAATCTGTGGCAGTCTCTTTCTGAGTGGCGTATATCATTGTCTGAGTGTGTTTTGGTGTGCTATCGCAAGAATGTTGGAGCTTGAATTAGAGCACTGTCTGTTGGGGATTTTTTAGCTAGTGAACATAATATAATTGTACTGGAACACGTTCCCTATTCACTGGATCTAGCCCCTAATAACTTCTTTTCTGTTTCCAAAAATAAAGTAAATATTGAAAGGAAGGCATTTTGATGACATTCCACAAAACCAGTTCCAAAATTGTTTTGAAGGGTGGAGTAGGCGCTGGTGTCGGTGCATAGCTTCCCAAGGGGAGTACTTTGAAGGCGATCACAGTGATATTCATAAATTCACTTTTACCATGATGAGTTCGTGAACTTTATTGTCAGACCATGTATATTTTACATTTTATGAACAACTAAATAAAAACTTCAGTAAGAGTGTGGATTTTTGTAAGGTTGAGATAAAAAGATAATAAGAGATAATTCTATATGTTTAGTTCTGTTATATTTTTTATTACCTTATTTGATGCCGTTCCTTCTCAGAAATAAATAATTTCCTTGAGTCTAACCAAACATTGGATCAGAGACAGATCTCAAACTGATCACTAATGTCAAGGTATAATGCTTGTTAGTCTGACCTATTTTTCACCTCAGCATTGATGTTACATTAGCAATATTCACCAAACACATCTCACTCATCATCCAAAACAGGTGAAAAATCACAGCCAATAAATGGCAAAAGTCTCTTAATTTGTTCAATAATATTTTCCCCTTTCTGGTTCAGGAAGAGAGAGGATGGGGTTGACTGTATTGATCTGGCTCAGAATAGGGACCAGTGGAAGGCTCTTGTGAACATGGTAATGAACTTTCGGGTTCCATAAAATGTTGGGAAGTTCTTGAGTATCTGCACAAGTGGAAATTTCTGAAGGAGGGCTCAGCTCCATGGAGTTAGTTAGTTAATATACTGTCCTAATTTCTTTTATTATCCCTCTTCAGATATCAAACATTAAGTTATATCTTGTTTACATATTATATTGTCTATTTTAGTGACTGTAGATGGATTTATTGAACTCTTACAACTCATAATTACATGTAAGGATTATGCTTTGACTGTTTACACACTTCACAATTACCATAAGATACACTAGGTCTTCTCAGTCTGTTATGTTCCCCTTCCTCTGGGCTCCCAAACTGTCCCCAGCCTCAGCTGTCAGCTTCTGACAGCAGCAGCTTACAATTACTGAACCCCAGTGGTCGGTCAGTTAAATTGCTGCTGGCCTTCACCAGCACAGTCATTCCTGGCTTCAGTCCCCTCGAGATCCATGACCAAGATTTTTATTCTCTAATACATGTACACGTTTCAAAATTGGGGCTTCTCTTTGACAAATCAGGCGTTGGTCTTTCTGTGTAGGTGCTATATTGCACTGTAGTTTCAGCACAAGTATAAGCACGCTGTCATGGTGTTCAAGTCACTATGGACTCTGTGCATCCTTTGACACTGCACTGGACTATGTAACATTTGTACATGGTATACAGAGGTTTCCTGTCAATCCAGGCTTGTGCAACAGGTAATGCCTTCACTTATATAACTACTCTGAAACTGCATTTAGTCAGCTAGAGAGTTGTAGGCCTGACTGCCGCCAAGTTTAAGCCTCTTATACTTCCTATGCCTGGTTTCCCCTCATCCAACATCATGTACATTTGGATTTACATGGTTTAGGATTAATTCTGCCTGTGTACTGCATAATTTAGTGGTACAGTGATGCACATAAGGAATTTTGAAAGCCACATGCAAATTGTTGACTGGTGTGCACCTGTCAAGATTTCCAGTAGCACAGAGTACTCTGTTCTGCAGGCACTTCAATTTCAAAAGGTGAGCGCCTACTGCATACTCTCAGATGAGACAGGCATAAGTCATAAATAACCTAATAAGAGCTTTGTAAAATGTAAGTTTAGTATTTGTACTCAAAATCCCACTTTTGAAGCAGTTGTCTCATCTTGCTTATCAACAGCATTCCTATGTTGTTTATAGGTCACTGCATAGTAATGGCTGACTGTTACTCAATGATTCTTGCTTTGAGTGAATATGCCACAATATAGAAAGGACAGCATTGTATGTCCTGTATGTTACATATGTTGTATGTTGATGTGGAGCCATAACAGTAGTGTAGGTAGAAGCAGTTTCTCTTATGAAAAAATACCTGATTAGTAGAATTTCACCTTGACAGTGAACTGAGTCGACATTTATTGACCTCTGTACGTAAGTATAGAGGACTGGTGAATTGGCAAGGAAAACCTGAATTAAGGTTCATGGGGTGTGGTGTGGAATTGAACATCTAGATTCCAGAGTCCAGAATTTATTTCTTTTAGTAATCACATGGCCTTTTTTATGTTAATTTTCCAATATATATTATGAATTTAATTTCTGTGATCTGTAATTAGCTGAATTGGTTTCTGTTGACTGTAGCTTCATTATGAGCCGCTTACATGACCTGGTGTTCCAAATGGTGTGCAACAAGCATAATGAAGATGATGCACAAATACTTGGCCTAGTGAAGGAGCTGGCATCAGCAGGTGTTACTGCAGATCAGCTAGGAGCACCAGAGGACTTTGCTATTCCACTTCCAGCAGCTGTACGTTGTTTTACATGTATATATAGACACACGCACACACATGCACATGCTTGTGCACTTGTGTGAGGGGAGGGAGCAAGAGCAGATGTGTGAAATGAGGATGAAAATACTTTTTAATCAATTCTGGCAAACAGTTCACTCAGTATAATGGCTGTGCCAAGTACTGGGTGATCAGGGTTTGATTTTTGACAGAGGCAGTATGATGCTGATCACGTATCTCTGCCTAGTGCCAACCTTAGGAATGTGTGGACTGTACCTGTGCCCTTCTTATGTCTGCCTTGCACGACGTTTAGTGAAACTCAAAGGCGACTTCGCTTTTTTCTTCCTCCTGTGCATTTGGAGCATTGCTTTGTATGGGGCTGAAACTTGGACACTTAGGGCAGTAGATCAGAAACACCTGGAAAGCTTTGAAATGTGGTGTTGGAGAAGGATGGAGAAGATCAGTTGGACCGATTATGTGAGAAATGAAGAAGTGTTATGTAGAGTCAGTGAGCAGAGGAATATCCTACACGAAATAAGAAAATGGAAGGCTAATTGGATTGGTCATATCTTACCCAGTAACTGCCTTCTAAAAGAAGTTATTGAAGGAAAGATAGAGGGGCGGATAGAAGTGACAAGAAGACGAGGAAGAAGACGTAAGAAGATGCTGGATGACCTTGGGAACGAAGAGGAAATTGTCATTTGAAGGAGAAAGCTCTAGATTGCATTAAGTGGAGGAACTGTTTTGGAAGAGACTGTGGACCTGTCGTCTTGACAGATTACTGATGAATGAATGAATGAATGTGCATAAGCACAATATCATTATGATGTTTAAAAGGCATGGAGCTAAAGCTCCATACATTATTAATATCTGCTCCAGATAGAGAGGAGTAACCAACTTATGTTCTGAATGATTTACTCCTGATACCTGGCAGATAGGAGGCTGGGCATGATGACAAACAAGAGACTTCCTGCCTGTACCCAGAATTAAAACTTTACCATCTAGCTTGTAGCCAGTCATTATTGACTTAGCTGAAATCTATTTTGGTAACTGAGTTTTTATTTTTTATTTTTTTATTACTATTATTTTTTTTTTAATTTTTATTATTATTAAAAGAGTTGCTGGATGTGCTCTTTGAGATTTTGGGTTATCACGGTGGTGATTGTTGTGATTATGGTTTTCTGGGATTTGAACCTTGTTGTTTGGTACAGGGGTACCAATGGTTTGAAGGAATTTCCTGCATGGATCTTCTTGTCTCGAGGCAGCAGGTGCAGATTGTTATGGATTAGCCATTATTGGTGTCAGAAATATGTACACAGAAAAAAAAGTTTCTATAGCTTCATAACTGAAACCGTTTTAGGTACAATTTGTACAATTTTGTAATACTGAGCATAGCAAGAGAGGGGTGATTAGTATGGGAACCAAAATATTTAATGTCCTTCCAACTGAATTAAAGAATGTTAAAAATTTTAATGTTTTTAAGAAGAAACTTAAGAATTATTTGTTGTGTAATGTCTTCTATTCTCTTCAAGAATTTTTTAATAATTGTTGACATGGACTGTTTGTTGATAAATCTGTCTGTATATTTTTATGCCTTTTTTGGAGTATATATTATTATTAATTTTTGACGTAAACTGCTTGTTAATAAATCTGTCTATATGTTTAAAATATTTATTCTTATGTCTTTTTTTGGAGTATTTGTTATTCTTAAATTAAGTTAAAAATGTATTGCTGTATTATAGTATGAATCACTGTGTGAATGTTATGTTTTTTTTTGATGTGATGTTGTTGATGTTTGACATGTCCAATTATAATTCTCTACAGCTATGGATGAAATAAAAATAATAATAACAGGTAATTAAAATTGGCATAATTAAATATAGCTGTGGGCAACATCAGAGCCATGGGTGCCTTATCCTTCCCATAGGCTAATAAGGGAATAATAATTAAAGACTGATAAAGCAAGGTCCTCGTAGTTTCCCTGTTCGCTGTGTGTTTTAGGTAACCATCCTTATTTCTGTCCAGTGTTTGTATACTTCTTAGCATTGAAGTGTTAGATGGCAAGGAGGTAAAATTTTACATAATTCTAAACCTTGGCAATAGTTGGAGGTGAATGGTCAGCTTCATGCCAACACTGCTCTACTTCCATGGATGTGGCCCCTGGCATCCATGATTAGGCCCAAGAGACAGTTTGGATATGACAGAAAATAGAGAATCTTTGTCCATACACGGAATCTAACTCCACTTAGCTTCTAGGACTGACTTCTAACTGACTTGGCAATCCTAGCTCATCAAATATATGGTTGTTGTTATGAGCTAGAGACTAATGCAAAGCAACCACACATGGGAGACTTGAGATTTCCACAACAAAGTCTAAGAAGAGTACTTTCTTCCAGCATTTAATGCCATGCCATCTAGTAGCAGTTTACACAACATTTTGGAGGAAAATATGCCTCCAACTACTAAAAGAATAAGTCAAACAAGCAGAAAGTGGAGTCACTCTGCTTATGTCTTGCTTGCTTGGCTCTCAGGCCCTGCAGATGAAGGCAGTATGTTCCAAAATGTCAGTGAACTTATACCAAACTGTATTGCCTCTCAACCAAATGTGAATTTTCTTACTGCTTGATTCTTGTAGCAAAACGTGCAATTGACTATTTTTGTGCTGAAAATGGGCAGCGTGCAAATAGTCAGTGTTGCCAGTAAGCCTACTGATATGATAGAAAGCGAAGATGGAACACTGTCATTATATTAACTATTTTTGTGGTACTAGTACATTTTGAGAGATTTGTTTGTATTGTTTTTTGCAGGTGGTTGAGCTGGCATCTCTAGATAGCCTAAACTGCCCGGTTGATAAGCTTTCTTGTCTTCGGACCACCCTTGATTTAATTCTTGCTGAATTGAAAGGAGCTATAGTTGATGCACACAGTGTACTTTCAAGTGAGTGTTGTGTTAGTTACTTAAGTAAAGTGCAAGAGTAATATGCAATTCATTTTCTTTACAGTGATCTGGCGTATGTTCTTTTCCCTTGCAGAAGACAGTCAGATGCCAACACTGATGACAGATGACTTGATTCCCCTTTTGGTTACAGTCATTATACAAGCAAAACCTCTACATATGGCATCCAATTTGTATTACATGGAGAATTTTCAGTGGACCTTATCACCAAGTGATGCCACCAGGTAATATCACTCAGATGAGTATTATCCATTGATGTTTCAGCTTCAATGGGCATCTTATGACAAAGCCTGCTCATTCTTCTCCATCATCACATAAATGTTCCTCTTGTATTTGTATCTATTCTTTTTCTTACCCACTTTTGAGTTTCTCTGCTCACTTGGGTCTCTCTCTCTCTGATCCTTAGTCTATCAGGGCAGAATGCTAACTGTGTCTTAAAATGACACACTAAAGAAAGTCTTAGGGTTTTAATATGTATTTGTAGAACAGTGACTTTGTTATTAACCCTTTAGGCTGGGGCCACACAAGCGCACAAAATGTGTCTGTTGTAGAAATAAATAAGAGAGGCAAATGCTCCACTTTCTTCCGGCTCCATTGCAGACAAAAAACTACGCACCGCATTCTGCAACTGTGTGGTATCCTCAGCAACGTCCGTCATAAAGTACATTCGTTACAATGGACGCATTTTGTGCGCTCGTGTGGCCCCAGCCTTAGAGTAGTCATATGAAAACAATCCACCACACTGTTTAGTTGCTAGAGGAAAGGGTGGACCCAGTGATAACAAAAAATAGCACTTCTTATATTCAGGAGTACTTAAACATTACTTCTTCCTTCCCAAAGATGGAAGTATGCTTATTTCATCACAGTGATCTTTACTTTTTTTACTTATTTCTTGTGAGGGTAAAAATTAGTCATGAGTAAAAAAAATAGACATTCTGTTTGGAGATTGTTACCAATTTGAGATATTTGAAGTTCAAATTGTTGGACTTCAGACAGACATATGTTTCTTTAATACCCAAGTCAGTTTGAGAGAATGACTATCAAAATTTATGCGGACCTCATAATTGTCTTTCTGAATTATTTTGTGGCAGTTTCATGGAATCCCTCCCTGTAGCACATAATAAAGGCTATATACATCATGTTTAGTTTTTTCTTAAGGCCTTTGTCCTCTTTACAAAATTATTAAGTGCAGCTGGAATTTAATTTGTTGACCAGTTAGCTGTTTTAATACTGCATATCAGTCACAGCAACTAGTGTTGTTGAAAGTGTTGTTTGTTTCATAAAATTCATTACAGTTTCAGTCTTGTAACATTTAAAGCAGCCATTCAAGAATTACTGACCCTAAAACCAAAAGAACTGAGACCTCGCAGTGAGAAGGTGCGCAGAGAATTGCGGCTGGAGGACCTGATGAAGGTGAGTGAAAACGTTCCAAACTCATTTCCTGTGATACGTTATTTCTCGTTATAATATATGGTGATGTATGAGATTATGGTAACACATTGTACTGACACAGCACAGCACATGCTGATTGCAGGTAGTAGTAATTCTGCCAATAGATTGATCTATCAGGATTTGTCTCTCTATCATCATTGTTGTCATTTCATGAAATATATGCATTTATAAGATGAAACCTATTTCTCTATTTTTTCCATATTGGATGTTATGATTGAATTTTAAAACTGAAGCAACAATTATGTAAGTACGATCATTGTCATTCCTTCTTCTCTTATGTCTTATTGGCCTGTTGTAATTGTTACAAAATGAAATATTTTGCCCTGCAAATAGACGCAGCAGGTTCCTCCAAAGTGATGGCACCTATTTACAACGCTACATAGTGGCACATCACAGAAAACTGTAGTCTTAACCATTTTATATTTGTAAAGGTCTTTCCAAGTGTCATAGGATCTGGGGTAGTGTAGTCAGTATTGCGACTGACTATAGACTGGACAACTGAGGGGTCGGAGTTCAAGTCCCAGTAGGGTCAAGAATTTTCTCTTCACTAAATTGTCCAGACAGGCTCTGCGACCCACCCAACCTCCTATCCAGTGGGTACCTGTGGCTCTTTCCCCAGGGGTAAAGCGGCCGGGGCGTGAAGCTGATCACTCACCTCTGAACAAGTGCCGAGGTCCAGAAAATGTGGGTCTATACATCTTCAGGAAGACCATAGAACTGGAGGCCAGAAAGAGAATAGTCAGATCATTTACAGGGCCATGGAGAATGACAGACTGAGCATTGTGGAGGAATCAGCCCTCTACAAAATGAAGAGACATCAAAAGCACTGACCTGAGAAAAGAAAAATGGCAATATGCCCATAGGGTGTTCGAGACATATAGCCTTAAGGTGGGAGCAATGTGGTATGTAGACCCATTGCTAGGCAGCTACCATCAAATAAGCAACTATACAACAGTTGCTGAGTAACGGCTCCACAAACAAGCATGTTTCCATGGCAACAAGATAATATAGCAATAATGGAAGAAACGTTTTCTGCGCAGTCTGTGTCGAGATGTTATAAGTAGGACCATTTAGCAGTTGCAGATAGTTCGAGAACTGCTGCTGTCAGAAGTGGGTAGCTGAGGCTGTGGACAGTTCAGGAAGGGGAACATCTGCCGTTGGAAGCCTCTACTGAGCAGTGGCAATAGAGATGTGACTGTGGACACTAGGGTGTATGTGATACTGAACCGAAAAGTGTAGTCACACACTGTACCAAAGTGTGCCATAAATCCAGTCACCAATCCAAAACCCATCTGTCGTCACACTGCATCACAGTATGTTGAAAGTGAGGATTTGTTTATTGTTTATGATAGGTAACAGTTGAAGTAGGACAAAGGTTTGAAAGAAGCGGTGAAAGACGAGAAGAGATTCCCATATCCCCATTGGATCGCCAAATGGAAAGAATAACTGCAATGATAGAAGCTTCCACACAGGATTTGAATGATGAAACTTTACACCTTACTGAAGATGTAGATCAAAACAAACATGTAACTGGGTAAGTTAAAAATTAGGTAGCTCTAAATAACTAATGAAAATAATATTTGCCACTGGACATGTGTTTTAACACATGATATTTCTGACAAGAAAACAGTTGATGGTGAATTAATTTTATTCTGCAATATCTGTTATAAATTGAATGTGAATTTCATGTGGGACTATATATTACATAAACTAATGTATTTTGAAAATTGTCATTACACGTTTTGCAAAATCATTTTGGAATTCCTGTTTGGATGAAATTCATAAAAGAATTTTTCTGTCTTGCAGATAAAATACTGCATATTGCTGCTATTGAGTGTTCTAATATAGTGTTTGGTAGAATCTTCTAAATATTTACGAATAAAAATAACTTGTGCTGTAATTATAGACCTCTTCCCACAAAGGTAGATCTTCCCCTGCATCTTGCTATCTTACTATTAATGGACGTGAGATTTCATTTTTGCTCATTCCATGTTTGATGTGTGGTGAATGAAGCTGTACTAAATCAGATATTCTAAAGATAAATGTCACTGATATCATAAATTCTTAAATTAACATTACCAATTCAATTCAAAAATTCAATTCAATTCAATTCAAGGTGATGACTAGGCAGACGTCTGTGATGAGAAATTAGAAGCAATATTCTTCATAGAATTTCAAAATATTATATAATGATAGAGTACTAAATGTTGTTAAATTGTGTTGATGTTATTTTTATTGTTAATGTGAAAAACAAAAATGTGGCTGTAACACAAATTATAGATATGCTTTTCTATATCAGTATGGAAATTTGGCATAGCAGTATATTTATATTTTTATGAAACAGCTGTTCTTTATTGTAAAAATAAGAATTTAGTTCCTTAACACTTAGGTTAGGTTTGTGATTTTATAATCATCCTTCATGAACAGTTTTTGTTGCCTCTGTGAAAATTAGTACAATGATAGAGGATTAGTATATATCTTGAGAGTTTAAATTAAGTTTGTACACTGCAGAGTTTGAGCTTGGCATTTGGAAGAACAGATAATAGTTCTAGGATTTTAATCATTGACTTAATATAAGGAGTTTAAGAGAATTACATTTCTAAGAACTGTAAGTCAGAAAGAAGATTTACTTAGATTCAACTCTGTAATGCTTGTTACAAAATGAATAGCTCTCTGAAGCAAAATCCTTTTTCAGAAACTAATTGATGCTCCACTTATCAAGCAATTCCCTGTTTTTAAGGAATGTTAAGTGGGCATATACAACAAGAGCCTATTACTGGAAATTCTCCTAAGCTAGTTGAATGTATTCCATACCTTACTTTTTAGTATCAGTTTTAACATTATCATCCCATCTACACCCAGATGTTCCAAATGGTCTTTTCCTTTCATGACTTTCTGAATCAGATTTTAAATGCAGTTGTCAGCTTCCCCATTCTGCAATGCTTGTGTTTGACTTTAATGTATAGTTGTAGCTTGTAGTCTGTGAGCTTGCTGCTTTTTGTAATGCTTCTGTTACAGTTGTTGTCTTGTGTCTCACCTTCATTACGACTTCTTTCTTGTAGGGGATTTCTGTCAAGCTTGCAGTCTAATTTAGGAACATGTTTCACAAATCAAGAAGAATATTGAACAGTCCATGTGGTGGTGGTGAGACAAGCTACTGTTTCTCCTCTTGGTGTCGGTCTCACACATTTTCTTACCATTGATAGGTGTATTTATATTCACTTGCTTAACACTAAGAGGGGAAACCCTTTACTGTTTACAGCAGACTCTCAGTTATCCACCTTGCAGACTAACCACAGGACTTATACAATCCTTTAGTTGTTATCTGTAACAGTAAAATGTATGGCAAGGCTTGGCATGGTAATCAAAGGGTTAATTGGAGAGGATGGAATTTCTTGTTACCTGGAGCAGCATTTAGACTTGTGCTGGTCCTGTTCTTAGGCACAGAAATCTGGGACATTTTATCTAGGCCACCAGGTTCCCACAAATTTGGAAATTTTAGTTCTGCTTAATTATTACTCCTTATAGATTTCAAAATTTTATATCTGTTTCATGCTTTTACTGTAAACCTGCTGAAAATGTAAGAAACTTTCTGTGGGCTTATGTTTCATAGTTATAAATTTAAATGGTAATTGTCAGGAACTGTTGGTAATTTCATTTTTGGATCTGTAGTTGGTAACATTAACCTATACTTATAACGTTAGGTGTGCAGGGGTCAGCAGAAACATATTTACTCATCAATGGAAATAGAAAAACTGTGGCTAGTGAGAAAATGTGTGCTGTATATAAACGTTTTTCTTACTGAAATGTTCAAGTACCTGACAAGTGAAGTTCTTTATTGCAGATCCCTACTCATATATACATACAATTAAGTCTATATAGTGATTGGATGTAAAGAGATGTCAGGATTTGTCTGCTGAGACTTTTTGCTTTATGTCTTGTCCAGAATGTCTGTGAGACCCAGTTGGGGCCTTGATTGTGAATTGTCTATATCAACAAAGTTTCTAGTAATGGACATGCAATTTGCAACAGTGAGCTGAAGAGCTGTAGATGAAGTATGATTTTATATAGGACCAGCTTATGATTTTGAAGGAAGAAAAGCACCAGTTTAAAAAATGTATACATTTTAGAACAACAGCTATGGAGTTCTGATCTATACTGTGTTTTTACAGAGAATATTTTTAATGTGGAAAATGTCACAGCATTGTGCTGGCCATCTAAGGAGCAGAACGTTGCTTCTTGGTGTTTTGCATTGCTATTGCTTAAAACACCAAGGGCTGTAGATAATTTGCTCATAAGAAATATTCCCTGTATATTAACTCCTTAAAGACTTACTTCAAAATGCCATTGTGGCTGCATTTAAATGATGAAAGGTTCTTGCTGTTACAGTATGATTAAAGAAACTATTAATTTTAGACATTCTTCGGTGTAAATCAATAAATAAAATGAATCTTCTATGGTCAAAGAAAGAACACAGATAGTACCTAATGATGGTAAAGTGAAATACTTGGATAATCTAAGTGCAATTTTAAAACGCTTTGGAGACATGGTACAGCTGTTTGAATAGAGTGACTAGCCACATCTCAGAAACAACTTTAGTTGGGAAATATTCCTTCTAGTTAGTTCTAAGCTTCCAAGCAATTGCAATATCCTAACTGTTAAAAGTGAGTTCAGGTATTGAAGAGGTGGATTTGAAGCTCCTTATATACAAGCATCAGTGTTACATCATCTCATGTGAACTGTATTACTGCTNTGTGCTTTACACTCCGATATATGTAATAGTTTCCACAAATAACTACATACTGTGGATGTTGAGCTGTGCCAGTGTTTTCATGATTTGTTGTAAGTGCCTCTGAAGATGGTTCCTTGGAACCGAAACATGTAAGGCAGACGAGATAAATAAGTGACCAAAATATATAGTGTTGCACTTGATGGAAAATCTATTGACAATTGGTGATTAATAGTGTAACGGACCAAAATGAAACAATTCAAAATTGTATTACTGCTGTTTGTAAGGTTTAATTTTGATGTGATGTTTTATTCTTTATACATGGACCAAAATTTTAAAGAGTACCATTTTCTGGGATATGACACTCTGGAGGCTGGTATAAGTTTACCAGTGTTTTGGAGGAATGTGCTGCTTCTATCTTCAGAGTTCAAGAGTAAGATGAGCAAGCAACCAGAAAGACATAAGCAGGATGAGTGACTAGTTGCTTACTTAGCTTGCTGTTTGACTCAGAAGATGGAAGTAGTACATTCCTCTATAACTGACCCACTCAGTGAGACTTCAAGCCCCACATGTTGGTCATCACTTATAACTGCTCACTTTGTGTTCTGTGTGGCCCCTTTGTTTGGCGCCACTTATAACTGTCCTCTTAGTGCCCTTACATTGGGCTCCACTTAATCTTTTGTAACCATCCCTCCTTCCTTCGGCCTGCAGCTCCGTCTGAATAGTAGTGCATGGAGTGGGAGCTGATGGCGATCTGCCCCTCTGCTCTGATGACCGCTTCGACGCTGCCCTACCTGGTGTTGCCGCTGCTGAAGTTGCTAGGTCGTAGCTGGTTTCGGCTTGACCTGGCTCCACTGCTTCTTCCTTCAGTTGAGATTATTGGGGGCTGAATTTCAGGATTGGATCTGATAGTATGGGAGCCATCAAACAGTTAGAGACTGTTTACAATTCATAGTAAGTGGAGGGGAACGAGTGAGCATGTGAAAGCTGATGGTGGATTTGACTAGCTAGTGGAGATGAGTCTCTCTTCAGGTTGGATATGGGTCAGGCTTGGACAAGTGAGGGTGAAACACCTCTAATCAACACAATTCACTGCACCACAGCACTTTATTCTTGTTCTTCTTAAAGACACTCGGCTGCATAAATTCACACAATCTGATTTAGTTTCAGCTTACAAGCAGCGGGTGTTACACTTACATTAAAATGCACTCGATCAGTTCGCGAGATTCCTTTGTGCCACGCTCTTGTTGATTAAGCTAAATCTCAATATGAGTCGTTATGAGAGCGAAATTTGGTACTTGTTAGAGTTATCTTTTAGCGTGAGTGATGCGGGGTTTGCCTCCGCCAAGTTCAGAAGTTGATAGACGACTAAAAATCTTAGATTGAACTCTCTGCCAAGCCAGAGGTCCTAACCAAGTTGTATCTGCCTATTCTCCTTCCTCCTAATTTCCCTGATAGGCTGATTCAAATAAGGGGAGTTGGCTTAATTTTGGTTCCGGCCAATGACAGATTGTTTTTAAGGGAATTTTGCCCTAAAAGACCAAATGGCGAAATTGACAGTGATGCAACTTATGAGGGGTCTCTAATGATCTCCTGGCACTCCCACTTTTGACTTATGGCTGGTAGAAACTGTCACTTCTCAAATTCTCAAAGTGTCTTGCCGCTGTAAGTCTAATTCTCAATTTCTAAAGAAACTCAGTGGGGTTTCTTGAAGTATCATTTTCTGCCCTTTTGGAAAATAACACCACGTGCTTGGACACAAGGACTAGCAGATGTCCTTGTCCGTGCAAGTTTGGTCTGTCTGCTCATTGCCTATTCCTTGTTCTTACAGTGTGTATTAAACCTTTGTTTCTTCATAAATTCTTATTATTAACTACTAGCTACTGAAATAAAAAAAGGGGGAAGGATTTCGATGGTGCGGTTACACGTCTGAAACACTGGGAGACTTCTGCTAGACCTCATGGCATCATATCCCAGAAGACAATACTCTTCTTAGTCACCACCACGACAACCTCAAATCTTACAAGTGAAAATGTCACGTCACAGAGTAACTATAGACAGGGTATACATTGGTGATTCAATTTATTGATCACTTTAACACACGACTGAGACTACAATTAATTATAGCACCATCAATAATCTCCACACTTTACAAATCACTAGAGCACACAGACTAATGTTCTCAGTCTGTTACAGTCTCTATTAGTAATTTCTTGGGAACAGCTTCTAACAGTGGAGGTCCTTCAGCTTCCATGCTTACGCAATTGCCAGCTGGCCACCGTCTCACAACTGGACTAAGCTCTAAACTTTGTCCCATTTATAACCCCTCAGCACAGACCAACAGAAAATACCATTCCTCTATTGTTGCAGGCATTACCTAGCAATGGCTGCTGTTTACAGTCACTGCTTAGCAATAGATCTATATGCCACAGTACAATAACTTTTGTTAAACATAAAATTTTTACACATTTCATATCAGAATGGCATAAGAATGCCCAAAAAAATTATTTGCTAGTTTGAAATTGTAATTATCACATAGTCAGTGTGTCTTTAAGCGCAGAGATGGAAACATCTAAAACTTATATAGCTGGATGATGTGATTATTACATGGTAGAATAACAGCTTGCAGGTCATGAGCTTTCTCCATGTTTTGAATGAAAAGCCAGTGAGGAATAACTAGACAACAAATGTTTTCAATTAGAGGATGGTTCCTAATCCATAAATTGTCACACATGCTGCAACAAAAAACTTATATTCTGAGATGTGTAGTCCCTATTGGAGAAGGTTAATGCACAGTTGTTATGTCCAGTTTCCAGCATCTGTGGACATGTACTAATGTAAATGTAAATGTCTGTATAATTTTCTTCACAGTCCATGAACTCTCCTCAGTCTGTCTTTTGTCATAGCATTTAGCAGAGTTGGTTTGGGGTTGAATAGAACCGCTTTGGCAGAAATTATTTTGGAAAATGTTCTGTTTTCTTTGTACATTTTATCTTTAGATAATTGTACAATTGTTAAGTGCCTTGGTTCTTTGTAGATTTTGTATATCTGTGTTTGAAGAGTGCATGATGAGAAGAATATTCTGTATATAATCTGTAAGAACTGTTTATTTCATTTAAATATTAATTATACCATGAGACCTGATAGAAGTACTCCATATAGCCAGTCTGAAATGTTTAATACCATCTGTTGCTCAAGAAAGATTGCCATATCCCTCTACATATATATAAAAAAATACTGTAACATCGTTTTTACATCGGAACACATGGTAGCATAGTTGGTTGAAGCACTGTGCTACAAGCCGGGTTCGATTCCCACTGAGGTCATTAGATTTTTCAATTGACGTCTTTCCAGCTGCACTATGGCCCTGGGGTCAACTCAGCCTCTAACATAAATGAGTACCAGGAATCTTCCTGGGATAAAAGGCAGCCAGCACACAAGGCTGACAACCTTGTCACCATCTGTGAGCTGATTGTCTGGAAAGTGTGGGAGCCTCAGTGTCTCACAACCCTGTGGGCCCCCACAGCCTGTTACAGGGATGGCTTTACCTTCACAATTTTTACCTTTCTACATCAGCTGCAATGAGTTTGCAGGAATTTTAATGGAGGCAACACGTAATGGCTATAGGTATGCACATTACTAGTGTACCAACTTATAAAATCCAACTAATGTGAATTATGCATCAAAACTACTTAATATTGTAATTGAAGCAATTCAGTCATTCTTTATGCTTTTCATTTTGTGATCTAGATGAGTTTGTTTTAGTCTTCATGGGATGCATCCTGTTGTGTGTCATATAATAGCATTTTTATGGGACTGTCTACACAGTACGTCAGTGAACAAATTGATGCTAATGTATCATCATTTGTTTATTTGGTAAAGACATTGCTACATGATTACGGTCATCATCAGGTGAATCTGTAGAAATGGGATCTTAGTCATTGAATTGTTTCCTTAATGTGGATCCATATTATTACAATATTTTACCACCTTTTCTGTGAATACACCCTTTTGTTAAAATATGATCTTCATATGCGCAGTTTCTTTAAAAGTAAGTTTAAAAAAAATAAGATTAGATATATGGTTTGGATTAACATTAACATATAATTTTAATCTTAAGATTAAGTATCTGTATTATGTTTTGATTTTAAATTAGCTTAAAACTAGAGGTAGATTTGTCAGGTTTTGTTATAGTCATTGTTGGGTGGTAAGGCACAGGTCGAAAAACTTTGGGGGCCCTTCTAGGAGTCTCCGTTTCATTTGTTTACATATATACTATATCTTGGAATCATTCACTGGTCTCCTAATTGCTTTCTTTATGTCTCCACAGTTTTGTTTTCTACATATGGTGAATTTCTATTACTCCTGTATGTTGCATTGTATGTGAAGGGGTCCCTGTCTTTGTGTTGTAGTGTTCACGTTGTGGTTCTGTCTAGACTGGTTTTATTTTTTTTTGTAGTTTATTTAATGATGCTGTTAGTAACTCATACATTAATAATGTCAAATGCGAGATGAGGCAGCAAATACATGGCTCTATGGTCACTAGAATTAGTTTCCATATAAAATTTCTGTTAAAAGTTTTATAAATACCAGGATACATACATCCTTCAGGAGGGGGGAGAATGAGGGAGGGTAGCCCATACCTTCTGTTATATGTGGTGAGCATCAGAAAATTTCTGGATTGAATTATTTTCTTTATACTTATTGATAATGCATTTAGTAGCTGTTCTAGGCTGTCCCCTTCAAAGTATCTTTTTTTTTTTTCAGTTCTTTGCATCCTTTTGTGTTGTAGAATTGTGGTATATAGTGGCTGTCTACACAACAGTTACTTTAGTAATTAGTAATTGTTGTGTAAGTGGCCACTATATACATACATCATGGTACTACTCTTCAAAGTAGTTCCCTTGAGACCTGATAACAGGAAGTCTGCAAATTCTCTCATGTCAGGAGCACCTGTGGAAGTCCTGGGTCTTGAACTGTGTCAGGGTATGCTATGATTTTTCTTTGGTCATTATTATGTCATGAAATCTCTTCCCCACGTGTTCTAACTTGTGCTGTTGAAACATACCTAGTTACATAGGGTTGTATATGGACAGCAGGGATGATGGAAAATGAGAGTCATATGGTTTCTGGCCATAAATTCCTACACAGACAAAGCAAAGCACCACTTACTGCAAAGTTCTGTGAAAATGTACTGTTTGTGTTTTTTTACTCAAAAACACACAAACCCTTTGTAGTTAATTGTGTGAACATAATAAGAACACTGGACCACAAAGTGCTACATATAAGATATGACTAAAGTTTGTTATCATTCCATATTTTGGTATTGATGCATCATTTGAGAAACATTGGTTGTATTTTTCAACTGCATTCCTATGATTTTTTAATAACCACACTAGCATGACTAAAGTTACAAATTTGCAGCTGTGATTTATCAGTATACGTCCATTGTCATTAATATTTTATAAAGTTTACAGAATACTGTCTTATGTTAAAGGGTGTGTATGTAATAAAATTGTGACTGTAAAACTGAATTAAACATGAACTTTTTTGTGAAAGATGTCTTGTTGATTATGTGTTACTTTTACTCATATGTTATAAAATAAAAATGTAGTTTCCCGTAATTTAACAGATTTAGTGTCACTTAAATTCCCAACTTTCTTTTTTCTCAACTCTGATACTCTATTGGTTTATTACAGTTCATCCAAAAAAGGGGAATAATGTTTTTTATTATTTTAGAGAGGCAATGAGGATATGTAAATGTTGACAGACTATTCGTCATTAGAATCGGTATGCAGAATTTATTAGTGAAAACTGATAAAATAGTTACTGGGAAGGTTAAATTGTCTACAGTGCAGTCCTACATTGTACAAGGGCTATTCGGAAAGTAAACTCTGGTTATCTGTTAACAAAACAAGCAGTGAGAAGAAATATTTTATTATATACAAAAAATACATACATGTTTAAGCTACTTCTCAGTGTAGTCACCACCAGAATTTATGAATTTGTTATATCGGGGAATAAGTTTTTGTATGTCTGTGTCAAAGAAGTTTGCTGCCTGTGAGCTCAGCCATGTTTGTATTGCGAAAGACTAAAAAAAAATTGCATAGAGCCATACAGAAAAGCTCACATCCAGTATAGTGCTCCTTCATGACAGTGCACATCCATATACAACCAATGCCCTCGAGTACTGCTGGAGCATTTCAGCTGGGAGATGTCTGACCACCCTCCTTACAGCCCTGTTCTTCCTCTGAGCAGCTACGTGTACCACCTGTTTACTTACCTGAAGAGCTGATTGGGATCACAGTGCTTCAACAGTAATGACAAGTTGAAGGAAGGTGTCAAAATGTGGCTGAGCTCACAGGCAGCAGACTTCTTTGACATAGGCATACAAAAACTTATTCCCTGATGCAGCAAGTGCCTCAGTTCCAGTGGTGACTGTGTTGAGAAGTAGCTTAAGTGTGTATATAATAATTTTTCTTATCTCATTGCTCGTTTTATTAACAGCTCACCAGAGGTTACCTTCCAAATAGCCCTCATACCTTACTAAGATCTGATGATGAAATTTTTGTCCTCAAGTTTTGTCGCTGGAGTTTTATGTTTTGGCTTTTGGGAATAAGTCAAAGTATTACATTAAATATAATTTTGATTGAGCTCAATAGTTTGGACTTTCGTTTTATAAGAAACCCAAAAGCACCTTATTTGTTTATACAGTTGATGAAATGTGATAATTCAGACCAGGTGTCTACTGAGAACTATCACTTTACTTGAAAGTTTCCCCCCCCCATCACCAGCCTTTTTAAGGTTCAAAGTTGCATTTAAAATTAAAAGATCAGCTGTGCAATAATGTGACGCATAGAGATCGTGCCACACCCATGACAGTTTCCGTATACCACATTATGGCACAGCTGATTGTTGACTGAATTCAGAAACTTTCTACACATCTCCAAAGGGGCATATCAGAGAAAATGGCAGCTGTAGATTTCTCCATCTATTGGCTACATTCTGAACTACTAGTTCAAATTTCTGTCAGCAGTGCTTATTTTAATCACAATGTGCAGCTGTTGTGTGCTATTTGTTATTTCCAAGAATACTATACGTCCAAAACTTATTAGAGCCTTAGTATACAAGATATTTTTATGTGATCATTCCTCATAATGGACTACTAAATCATGGGAGTATAAACTGCATTTGGGGGGGGGGAGATGGTAAAAGGGTTAATAAATGTTTTTCACTTTAAGAAAATGAAGTTCTGAATATTACATAGTTTTATTTACATGTATACAACTGTATGTGATTTGGAACTATTACATATTACAGCTAATGTAAAATTAATGTAAAGTAATTTGTATTTGATATAATGGGAAAGTAAACAAATATTAAAACAAGTTACCAACTACAGCTATTCCATCAGATCTGACAAATGTTCACACTGTATCATTTGTCAGTGAAGAGGTAGAAATAGTTACAGTAGTTACAGAAGGTCACATATGACAAATATTTCACTACTAAAATAAAATATGAGTTTTTTATGGTGGACACTGCATATTTCTAGGTAAGTACTTTGCAAAGAGAATAAACAAAGTTGCCTTTCAGTCTCAACATACAGATTTTGCAGCTTTCCTGGCAAAGTACCTTGCAAGAGCTGCTTCAAACACAGGTCCTACTGTTCGTTTCTCCCAAATGGAACGTTTTGGAGGTTCAGGTTTAGCATTAGTATTTCCTTTATCTGTATCTTTTTCTTCCATAATTCGTAAATCTTTTTCTTCTTCTTTTATTTCTGATTCATCGCTTTTAACCTTAACCTTCTTACCACCTTCACTTGCATTTTCCTTTATTAATTCCGAATTATTATTCCTCTTTGAATCTCTTTTGGCAAGATTTGCTTCTCTGATTTCTCCCTCTTCTGAACCTGATGTGAAAATTTCAGCCTTGTGTTCTTTTTCTACTGTATTTTTCTTCTCTACTTTCTTCCTTTTATTTGTACTTCCTTCACTGTCACCACTATCGCTGCCAGAGCTGTGTCCAGTGAAATCTGAGTCTGCATCAATATTTGTTTTATGTGATGCCCCTTCATTTTCATCTTTTTCTGATTCTGATGAATTCTTTCGCTTGCGATACTGTCTTGATGTTTTTCTGTCAGTCTGATCTTTGTCATCTGATTTTGATGTGCCAACAGTTTCTGAATTGTCTTTTACTGCAGGTCTGTCTTTGGCCATTTTGTCTTGTTTGATTTTGATGCTGTCCTTCGAGTCTTCCTCTCCCACTGCTTGTTTATATAAGTTACGGTAGAAACTGGTTAGGTCTTTCTGTTTGGACACATCATTCAGAGCTGAAAAACATTCAAAAAGACAAAATGGTTTAAAAATAATGATTATGTCAGAGTTTGTTACATTAGTATTACTTGTTCTGTATTTTTCTCCCATCAACATCAGCATTTCACATCTCAGCAATCTTATTATTCCCACAAAATTCTGTTTAGATTTCAACATGTTCATCAGAGTTTAAAAGTTTCATTTATCTTGATATTTTTACTTCAATTTCTTGTTCTGGCACTAGTCTGTCTGTACATCTGTTTTATCCCCTGATTGATATCTGAATAGAATATCTTTGTTCTTAGAGATTACATGTCAGATCCTCTGATATTTATATGCCCACAGTACAGTCCTGAATAAGGTTAAGTATCCCATCTTGGGATGGCAAAAGACTGAACATTATTTACAGACATGTGCAGATCTTAAATTTCTGAGACTCAATTGAGAAAAAATCGTGATTTAAATTGAAACATCGACTTTTCAGTCTAAAAATTACAGTTTTCAGATAACTGCTTTTGCTTTGCAGAGTAGCATGCAAGAAAATATATTTATTTATTTCATGATGCTGTCAGTAACTCAGATTATATAGTGTTGAATGACAGGATGTTTAATGAATAATGAACTGGAAAGGAAGTAGTCATGACCTAATTTGAAGTACTATCCTGGCATAATAATGAATGAATGAATGAATAATGAATCTCCGGAATAGTCAGGAGTGTTACCATTTGAGCCAATCTGCTCAGTAAGAAAGATATGAGACAGGAAGAAGAGAAGGAAGCTGTGGATACTGAACTACAGGGAAGTAGATTAATATGGGAACTTGTTAGCTGAAAAATAACATACAGAAGCAGAAATTATTTGAAGTGGAAGAGAAGGGGAAAAGGAAGGATACAGTAATTTTTTTTATTGCTAGTGGGGTGGGGCTAAGTCCCTTGTACTGCGGCCACTTCTGGCCTATTGTACCAGGATACAATAACAGATGACCAGAGTGTGGAAAATTTAGGGAGTTAATTTAATTAAGGCAGAAATTTTAATAAAGGATATTATATGTTTAGATACTATGGAAGACCAACAGAGAGACCAACCATCAATCTGATCCTGACGTCTTTCTTCCTCATCCATTTTCTTGAATTCCTCAAGCTTTTCACGATATGCTGAGGTGATAAATTCTTGTTTATCCTTAAATTCCTCCCCCTCTGCTTCACGTTCTTTCTGCACTTCACGTTCTATTCGCCGTTCTTGTTCCCTTTTCCTACGTTCAGCTTGTTTCATTAGTGACTGGATATAACGTGACTATAAACAGAGGAGTTACATAAAAGTTTGATTTGTTTCATTCTGGTCTGTCACACTAACAATATCATGAAAAGTTAAACAGTTCAATCTAGTGTGACTGGTGAATATTTTTCTTATTTCAGTTATTTATGCCCTTACATGTTTCGGTCTTAAGAGACCATCATCAGAGGGACACCTGATGATGGTCTCTGAAGACCGAAACATGTAAGGGCATAAATAACTGAAATAGACAAATCTTCACCAGTCACACTACATGGAACTGTTTAACTTTTCATGATACATAAATGTTTGAAAGCTACAGGCCAAGGGTACAAAGTATTTGGGTCTGGATATACAAAAATGTTATGATGCACTTAGTACTCTAAATCCTGCTTACCAGTATCAGACAAAACACAAAATTCAGGGCTCATGACAGTTGAGACCTCAGCACTGATAATTTAAGACCTACTGTGTCCAAGGAAGTTTGTCTATGTGTAGGTCATCTCATTTATCACTATCTCACCCAATTTCTGGAGTTCTGAAGTTTGCTTGATCCCAGTTCAGGTAAGATCATGACCAATCCAACTCTAATAGTTATTTTCGTGGTTATGGATTCACCCAATATTCCTTTTTAAAGCAGTGATTAAAAAGAATGAATTTTCCAAGACTTGCATTGTTTTGAAATTAAATCCTTTAAAAGTAGTGCTGGTTCTTCATTACAGAGAGGTGTAGACATGAAGTGAAGATATACTATTATCTTAGTGTGAAATTTTGGAATAGGTCCCAGATATTAAAAGTTCACTAAAATTCATATAGGACTGTAAACTGAAGAAGTTTATCTTATTACCTGTGAATGTCACTGTAGTTAGTTATATTATACATCAGCATTTTCATGCTTCTGATACATTATTATATCAGGCATATTTAATTTTTTACAATGTACATAAATATCCTGTACCTTCTTTTCTTGATCTTTCTTTGTTGCTTTTGTGTCTGTTTTTTTTTCTTCCATCTTTTCATAAATTTCATCATACTGGTAGACTGTAGGATCTTGCTCAAGTGCCCGCTGCATTTCAAGTTTGGTTTGCTTCTTTTGTACACCTTTTTCAAACTCTCGCTATAATCAAATAAAATAAAATTTATGCACAGGAACAGTGTAAACTTGGTCTCTGACATTAAGGGTGGAACATAGACTGAGGGTGTTTGAGAACAGGGTGTTGAGAATATTTGGATTGAAGAGATGAAGTGACATGAGGTTGGAGAAAACTGCATAATGAGGAGCTTCATAACTTGTACTCATCTCCATGTATAATTAGAATGATAAAGTCAAGGAGGATGAGGTGTGCAGGGCATGTAGCACGAATGGGGGAGATGAGAAATGCATATAGGATATTGGTGGGAAAGCCAGAAGGAAAGAGACCACTGGGAAGACCAAGGCACAGGTGGGTGAACAATATTAAAATGGATCTTTGACAGACAGGATGGGATGGGATGGATTGGCTTGATCTGGCTCAGGATAGGGACCAGTGAATGGCTCTTGTGAACACAGAAATGAACCTTTGGGTTCAATAAAATGCCGGAAAATTCTTGAGTAGCTGCAGAATTGGTGGCTCCTCAAGAAGGGCTCAGCTCCATTAGTAAGTAAGCATATTCTTCATTATAAGAGAGATAACTTGCTAGGAGCAGGTGTTAAATATATATATGAAACAAGTGAACTATCATAGTGATTTCAAGAATCATCAATTCTCTTTCATGTTTACACATACCTTGAGTGTTCTCTTAACCCAATCTGTGCCATCTTCATTGTCTGAATCACTGTCATCACCAAATACTGCTAGTCGTGGCTGGAGTGGTCCTTGGTTTAGCTTCTTTGGAGCAAGAAGTCCATACCTGTAAAGAATGTCATATTTTTTTCTAAAACGTTTGGAGACTTAGAAGTAAAAAAGTCTCTTTACTTTATCAGAAGAGATTCTAACTTAAACATCATTTATTAATTTATTTAAGGTCAGTAACTAGACAATTGTTGAATGACAGAATGATTAATCACAAAGACTTCAGAAGGAAGCAGCCATGCTTTATTTCAAAGGCATTTACCTGAAGGTCTGAAAAGCTATGATAAAAAAAAAGGTAAAGTTGTCCCTATGCTTAACTAATTAAGCTCTACATCATGAAGGCGTACGGGGTAGTGTATGTACAGATCCACATTTTCTTGACCTCGTAACTAGTTGGGGGTGAGTGGTCTGCTTCACGCCCCGGCCGCTTTACCCTCGGGGAAAGGGCCCCCGGTACCCTTTGTATAGGAAGTTCGGTGACCCCTAGGCAGGTCTGGACGTGGTAACAGTCTTGACCATACCGGGACTCGAACTCCACCCCGTAGCCAGTCGCTATACCGACTACGCTATCAAGGCTCCAAGCTATGACAAATCTTAGTATAACTGTGTTCCGACTGGGATTCAAAGCAGGCACCTACCTAACCTAAACAAACGTTTATCTATGTCTTTCGTATTTATCTCCATATTTCCCTCAACGCTGAAATATGCTACATCATAATAATACATGAATTGTTGAAAAACAACTATAAAACAGAATTATCATGAATGTCATGAGAACCTACTGCTTCTGACCAGCTGCCATCGCATTTGCTTCTATAAGTACACACAATTCTCGATAGTTCACGATCTTCACGATGTTCACGTTATTTACGTTGTCCACGGTTATGTGAATTTCAGTTACTATCGAATTCAATTTAACCTCTCGAAATACTTTAACATAGCTTAAATTGGAGAAATATGCTTAAAGTTATTTACATATTTTGTAATAATTACTTATGTTTCACTTTACAAATGTGTATCTATTTTTCTGAAATTAATTTATAAAGAAAGTGTAAATGGTTTTGTGTTATATACAGAGAAATAGTTATGGATTTTGCTAGGAAACTTTCTGTGGTAATACTAAATGCACAAAAGACGAGAAGGACGTATTTCGTTTCTGGTAAGCACAATGTAGTGCCACGAAGTGTAATACTTATACATACTTTTATATAAATAATTTACGAAATGGTGTATCTTCACGTTACCGTGATCAGCTGTGTTATATAGAATTGGGGATCTTGTGTAAAACTAAGTATCATTGGCATTTTGAGGGACGGGTAGATTGGAATAGGTATGATTGACTTTCGGAATCTTGTAAATTGGTGCCCTTTTCCTACCCCAGCTAGAGTTAACTTATGAGACAAATAATAATATTGAGTGAACCACTGATGTGTTAGGTTGCTAGAAGGGGTATAATTTGGTGTGTGTGACTTTTTTATCTGACCTAGTTCTGTATTGATATATTTTCATAGAAACAAAATTTGTGCTGTATGTAACCATGCAGAAGCAGTACAACATGTGATCATTATCTAAACATCAGACATAGTTTAATAATTCAGCTACATCCTTTATTACAGCTGAGAGGAACTACAAGAGATGGTTTGCCCCAACTTTAAAAGAAATGAAGAAGCGAAAGCTCAAAATGGGTCCACAACCACCTCAGCATCGTTCTACATTCCTAGAATGGTAAGATAAGCCAGAACATTTTGAAATGACCATATAGATCAGCTTTCAAGAAAAAATGTTCCTGTAGGGATTCTACCCCACTTTTTTTGTAAACACAAGTTCATCTTTGGCATGTAAGCTAGTTAATGTTTAGGATTGGCTGTGGATCCCATATGCCACTGAATTAATTACATGATAATTGATAACTGTTACACAAGCAGAATTAGACAAGTCAGTTGAAAACAGCCAAATATTACATGTCAACAGGGTTTAAAAATATACAAAACAGTGTAAAGGACAGTGTACAATACAATCCCTTTTTGATCAATATCACCTTGCTGTAGCATACCAACCATTTCATTTCATTTCATTTATTTCATATCCATGGATCATTATACATGATATAAGACATGTCATTCTTGTGTAGTTATGGTATAATAAGTTTCATAATGTTACTATTGGGGGGCTGCATGTGAAGCATGCAGTGCAACGTGGAATTTGGGTACCAACTCAGCATTTGCTCTGGGACCAAGGAAAACCACGGAAAACCTTGATCGAATTGGCCGGTCACAAGACCTCCCAGATACACTGGTTTCTAGCAGCACCACTCCCACCGCCTTGGCTCCATATCCCATAGTCCCTGCTGTGTTTTCTCCAGCACATGGTGTCCTGTTTCCTGCAAGAAGAGAGTTATGCAGTATACACTCCTAGTGTGTGTTAAGCTAAGCTCAATTGTTCTTACTTTCAAATTATTATATGATCCTAATGTGAACTAAGTCTTGTCCACATAGGAGAGGAACTCATCTATGCTATAAAAGCAATGTTTTAATAGAAATGTTTTCAAAGTAATTTTAAATTTACATAATGCTGGTATCTCTTTAATGTATTGCGGTAGGTGGTTTAGA